>NC_046665.1:120459480-120487592 GCF_010883055.1 Belonocnema kinseyi | reverse complement strand
CTCGGGATACTTATAAGATACTACCATGATTTTTTCAGATTTTTTGGTCCAAAAATAAATTAGGCCAAAAACCGGCCTTACCGACCCTCCCCCTTTTCAAATAATAAAGAAAACAAATTTCAACCAAATTGTCGAATTTTGAAACTTAGAAGGAAAATTTTCCACAAAATAGTTGAATTTCAAACCAAAATTTAATTATTTAAAAAAATGAATTTTCACAAAATAGTTCATTTTTTCACAAAAAATGTGTTTTTAACAAAATAGTTGAAGTTCCAACTACATAATTGAATTTTCGAGCAAAAGAGATGAATTCTGAATCAAAAAGTTTTTTGACAAAAATTATTCTTCTATGATTTTAAGAATGAAAATATTATTACTGATGTAATTTCAAATAAAAAAACATTATTTTTCATGAAAAATCTTAAAAAAGAAAAAACATTAATATCAACAACGTTTTTTGCAATTAAATATTTTCAGACCGTTGCTTTTCACCAAATTTTGAAAAATAGTTACATTTTATTAAATGTCAGCTAATTTTTTTTGGGAAAACATTCTCTACAACTCTACTGTTTCCAATTTTAAAAGTAAATTTTTCTTTGGCTTAAACCGTCAAAACAATTCTTTTGGAAAAAAATAATTTTTTAAACAAATAATTATATATTAAGATTCTTTAGATATTTTGAAAATTGGAAACATTAGAGTTGTAGAAAATGTTTTCGCGGAAAAAAGAAGCCGTTATTCATTAAAATGCAATCATTTTTCAAAAATTGTTTAAAAACGACTGTTAGAAAAATTCAATTGCAAAAAACATGGCTGAAATTAATGTTTCTTTTTTGAAGTTTAACTTTTTCATAAAAAATAATGTTTTTTATTCAAACAGGCGACAGTTATAATCTTTTGATTTTTTAAATCTTAGAAAAAATATTTTTGTCAGATATCTGACTTTTGGCACGAAAACTACCTTAAGCCTTCAGTGGAAGAAAACAGACCCAAAAAAAAATCTTTTTCTTTTAAAGAAATTTATACTAGTGCTAAAAATTGAGAAGAGGATCGAGTTTTGGGTGGACAGAACTCGAAACGACGACCGTGTGAAGTCACTGATTTATAGGAAATGGAGCTTGCCGAAAGTCTTGGCACGCAGGCGTGAAATGAAGCCTCGAGTTTTAGGGAGAAAACATTTTTTTTTTCAGTACACGCCTATTCAGTGACACAGTAGCCCGGCTATTTTATGGAGTAACCTGAGACTAGGTGATAAACAAGGACCAAGAAGATGAAGATCAGAGGGTTCCCTGTAGGTACCGACTCCACTGGAAATTCACCTCGGGATGAAAGATTGAGGAACATTTTTTTATTACTTTTCCCAAAAATAAAGAGATTTTAAGGAACCTAGTGTGTTCTCACCAATATTAGAATAAGCAAGTGAAATTTTATTACTTTTCATAGAAGCACTTAAATCTTCCTCTAACACAATTTTCATTTTCTAGATAAAATTTCTCAGGCTTCACACCATTTCCCTCTTTTATTTCTTTTTTAAGAATTATTTCTTTTTCAGATTTTCAACAAACTTTGGCTTTTTCTTGTTTCTTCGCCTAAATGCGAATTTAATTGGGGAGATAAAGACCGGACAAAGATTCAGTCAAGCAGTCAGTCTGATTATGAATCAGAAAGAAATACAGCATGCCAAGAGACATAAATTTGTATCTCCCAGATTGTTGTTAGTTTTATGCGCTTAAAGAACACTTGAGAATTATTTATTTTTCCTGCAATTAAAAAGCTTTTTTTGATTTTTCTTCGTCTAAATGCGAATTTAATTGGGGATTTACAGACCGAATAAAGAGTAAGTCAAGGAGTCAGTCTGATTATGAATTAGGGAGAAATACAGCATGCCAAGATACGTCAATTTGTATCTCCCAGATTGTTTTGAGGTAGTTTTATGTCCTGAAAGAACACTTAAGAATTATTTATTTTTGCTGTGTTAAAAAAATTTTGTTTCTTCTCATTTCTTTGCGTAAATGCGAATTTAATTAATAGAAACTAATAAAATACTTCAGGGAACTTCGGCACTTTCGACTACTGAAAAACATTTTTTTTTTTAATTCGAAAAAGAAAAAGGGATGAGCGGACAAGGATATAGTCAAGGAGTCAGTCTGATTATGAATCATAGAGAAATACAGCATGCCAAGAGACATAAATTTGTATCTCCCAGATTGTTGTTAGTTTTATGCACTTAAAGAACACTTGAGAATTATTTATTTTTTCTGCAATTAAAAAGCTTTTTTCGATTTTTCTTCGTCTAAATGCGAATTTAATTGGGGATTTACAGACCGAACAAAGACTAAGTCAAGGAGTCAGTCTGATTATGAATTAGGGAGAAATACAGCATGCCAAGATACGTCAATTTGTATCTCCCAGATTGTTGTGAGGTAGTTTTATGTCCTGAAAGAACACTTAAGAATTATTTATTTTTGCTGCGTTAACAAAATTTTGTTTCTTCTCATTTCTTTGCGTAAATGCGAATTTAATCAATAGAACCTAATAAAAAACTTCAGGGAACTTCGGCACTTTCGACTACTGAAAAACATTTTTTTTTTAATTCGAAAAAGAAAAAGGGATGAGTCATTACAGTAACAGAAATTGTGGAGTTAAAGAGCGGACAAGGATATAGTCAAGGAGTCAGTCTGATTATGAATCAGGGAGAAATACAGCATGCCAAGAGACATAAATTGGTATCTCCCAAATTGTTGTGAGGTAATTCACCAAAACTTTCTTCTGAAGATTATCTTTTTAGTTCTAAATTTTATTATTTTGTTAAAAATTTAACCATTTTTATAAAAAAAAATCCTTTTTGTTTGCAAATTCAAATGTTTTGTTAAAAATTCGTCTTTTTCGGTTGAAAATTCCACTTTTTTGGATAAAAACTATTTTTCTGAAAATTTTTCTTTTTTATTTAAAAATTCATCTTTTTTTATCAGAAATATTATAACTTTCTTGGATAAAAATGCAATGGTTTTATTAAAAATCCAATTAATCCCAACAAAATTTACTTTCTGTTTAAAATTCGTATTTTTGTGATGAAAAATCAACGGAAATGTTTTTGGATGAAGATTCAACTCTTTTTTTGAAAATTTACCTTTTTGATTTAAAAATTCACCTGTTTTATTAGATTTTTAATTTTTCTTAGACAAAACTGCAACTGTTTAGTTGAAAATTTAACAATCTTTTTAAAAAGTCATACTTTTTGTTTGGAAAGTGAACTGGCATTTTCTTTGGATGAAAATTTAACTAGTTTTTTTAAAAATATTTTTATTTATCTATTAAAAAAATTTTGTTCTCAATAAAAACTTATCAGTTTTAAGAGAAATGTAATCTTTTTTCGGATGAAAATGCACCGTTTGGTTCAAAAATATACTATAGGGTTAAAAATTCATACTTTTTGTTTGAGAATTCGTCTCTTTCGAATAAAGATTCAATTCTTTTGGTAAAAACTTATTTCTGGTTTGAAAATTTATAATTTGATTGTAAAAATTCAAGTGAAATCTCTTAAACCGAAAATTGAACTATTTCTTTTCAAAATTTATCTTTTTGATTTAAAAAAATGTATCTGTTCTAGTAGAAATTTCACTTTTTTTAAAAATGAAAATTCAACATTTTGGTTAAAAATTATTCTTCTTTGCTTGAGTATTCTACTATTTTGTGTAACTATTTTGCTAAAAATTAATATTTTTGATTGCAAATTTAAAAACTTGATTAAAATTTAAAATACGTTGTTAAAATTATATTTTTTTGATTGAAAGTTCATTTCTTTGGTTGAAAATTTAACTGTTTGGTGGAAAAGCCTTTTTTTGGCTTAAAATTAATTTGTTAACTGAAAACGTAACTTGTCCCATTTTTTTAAGATTAATATTTTTTAGTGAAAAATTCTCTTTTTTTAAAAATTTTTTTCTTGATTTGAAATTTCATTTTTGTCGGGTAAAAATGCATCAGTTTCGTGGAAAATTAATATTTTGCTGGAAAGTCATATTTTTTGTTTGAAAATTACATTTTTGTAGAGAAAACTCGTCTTTTGCTTTAAAGTTTCAACAATTGAGATAAACGTTTATTTCTTTGTTGAGTGCAAAATATTTGTAAAAATTTGTCTTTTAGGTTTTAAAATTCTTTTTTTTGTATAAATTTTATCTTTTTTTAATAAAATATAAACTATGACACTTTTTTATTGTTAAATTATCTTTTTACGCCCTCTTTCATAGTAGAAAAGACATTTTTTGTTCAAAATAAATTAATAAATTTGAAATACTGTTTTATTTTATTTATAAAAGATTCTATGTTAAAAATATTACAAGATTAAAATACTGGTGATTGAATATTACTGATAAAGGAAAATAAAAAATTAGTCAAAAAAAATCGGGGAATTTTTAAAATGAAGTTCTCGGAAACCTTGCTTAATTCCACTAGAAATAACTAGCAAAACATTTCTGAAAACAAAAAATTACGTACAGTAAGATGGGGGGGGGCAGAAGCATTGTTTACAATTTGTAACAAGGGGGGAGGAAAATAAGGAATTAAAGCACAGTATCGAGCTATGGTCAGGAGTAGATAGTGAATCACATGGTAGTCAAGGGATTGGGCTGATTATGAATTATAGAGACAAACAGCATTTAAAGATGCATAGATTTGTATCTCTAGGATTGTTGTGTGTCGGTTTCAAGCACTTAATGGGGACTCGGTGCTTGGAATGCTAGAAGAGTGAATTTTCTTAAGGAAACTGAATTACACAAGTCCCTGCGCGTATGCAAGCTAAATATTTTATATGCACCTAAAATAACGTAAAAGGGATTCGACATTAGGATAACAGAAAATGGAAAGTTAAAGATCGGAGTCGAACTACAGTCAGAAGTAGATTATTAATCACATGCTAGTCAAGGGGTCAATTTGATTACGAATTAAGGAGATCAAATGCATTTCGAGATGCATGGATTTGTATCGCTCGGATTGTTGTGGGTCAGTTTCAGGAGCTGAATGGGGACTGAGTATTTGGAATGCTAGAAGAGTGAATGATCTTAAAAAAAGAGAATTAAAAATCTTTACGCGTATGGAAGCCAGATATTTTATGTGTATCTGGAAGAAAAGAATCAGGGATTTAACAGTAGATCAACAGAAAATGGAAACTTAAATATCGGAATCGAACTATAGTCAGAAATAGATTATGAATCACATGCTAGTCAAGGGGTCAATCTGATTATGAATTAAGAAGACAAACATAATTTCGAGAGGCATGGATTTGTATCTCTCGGATTGTTGTTGGTTATTTTCACGCGCTGAATGAAGACTAGGTACAGGGAATGCTAGAGGAGTGAATGATCTTAAGAAAAGATAATTACAAGAATCTCTGCGCGTATAGAAGCTAGATATTTTATGTGCACCAAAAATAAATTAACGATATTCGACATTAGAGTAACAGAAAATGGAAAGTTAAATATCGGACTCGATCTATAATCATGAGTAAATAATGAATCACATGTTAGTCAAGGGGTCAATATGATTATGAATTAAAGAGACAAACAGCATTTCAAGCGGCATTGATTTGTATCTCTCAGATTGTTGTGGGTTAGATTAAAAGTGCGAATCAGAATATTATTTATTATAGATTTTCATAAATGTTTATCATTTATCGTTTTACAGTAGAATAGTCATCACTCTTAGCGAAAAATAAACTGTAGTTCGGGGATTAAACTTTTCAGGAAGAGAATGCAACTCTCTTCTAAAGATCACTCTCTTTGGCTCCCTATTTAAGGGGATTCAATCAATTGAAGAGATGAAAGGGGAAAAGAAAAAAGAAAAGGGGAAAGTGGAAAGTGTAAATGGGGAAAGGGAATAGGGGAAATGGGGAAAGGGGGAAAGGGGAAAGATTGTGATTCCTGCTTAAGATATGAGTGAGGCTGATGTGTCTACGGCAAATGTGAAAAAAGATACCTCAAAAAAAAAGAAGACGTAATCATGAACCGGTAATGTGGCAATGACTTTTATAAGCAATAATAAGGAGCAAGTAAGTCGCGTGCCGTTAGTAACGTTGCAAGATACACGTGCTTGCGTATTCATATTGTAATGTGACATTCTACACGAGGTCAGATGCTGGTAACCATATGCCATTGTACTTCATGCTCGACGTTATACTTAAGCGTACGTGAAATATTAGAAGCAAGGATCCGCCCACGAGAGATCATCTCGTCTCCCATCAAGGCGGGGGACTGAATCCTATACCAGCATTGCATTCAGAAGGCAGACGAGACTTTCACTCTCTATTGTCACTGCTATTTGTAAAAAAAGTTTAGCTACCTCCATTTTTCTACAGATTATAGTCAAAATGTCGACAGAAAAAAATTGTAAGGATATTAGAGACAGTAAATGTTGCAGATGAAGGTTTTCCCTATACTGATACAAGGTTTTAAAATTTTTAATCAATCAGGAGCAAACTGAAAAAAATAGACTGTTGGTCATACATGGATTTTATGATTTTTCTCTTTCAATTTTAAATAAAAAAGAAAAAAAGACGAATTTTTAAATTAGAGAAATGACTTTTAAACGGAACGGGGAAATTTTTAAACTAATTTTTTAATTTTCGACCTGAGAAGATGATTTAACAAAACAGTTTAATTTTAAAACTAGGAAGATATTTTTTTAACAAGAATTTAATTTTTAATCCAGGGAAATGCATTTTTAACTAAATATAGTTGAAATCAAAAAACAAAACAAAAAATAATTTTATGTCTGTTAAATTGAAAAAAATGAGACAAATTTGAACAAAATAATTGAATCCACTGCAAGAAGATCAAGTTTCTATAAAAAAAAAAACACTTTTCAACAAAATACGTCAATTTTCCAAAAAAGAAATAATTTTTCACAAAGTAGTTAATTTTTCAAATAAATATTTTAATTCTGAAAGAAATAGTGTAATTTTTAACCAAGCAGCTTAATATTGTACAAAATATTTGAATTTTCAACCGAATACCTGAATTTTTAAACAAGCAATTTAATTTTGTACGAAAATAATTGAATTTTGAACCAAATAGTTGAATTTTTAAATTAAAAAGTTAAGTTTTCAACTGAAAATGGAATAGTTAAATATTCAGTTTTAAACTAAAGTACGACAAAAAAAACAAATTTGCGACAGGTTTAATTCAACTAAAAAAGTCGAGTTTTCAATAGAATAGACGAATTTTTCCCAAACCAGTTTACTTTTCAAATCGACACTGTAAATTTTTTAAAAATGATAATTTTCTACCAAGTTATTGATTTTTCAAATAAATATGTTAACTTTTAGCCTTACAGTAAAATTTTTCACAAAAACCGTTAATTTTTTACCAAAATAGATAATTTTTCATTCAAAAAATTGCATTTTGTACTAAAAATGATTGTACAATTATTTTTAATTGAATTTTTAAAATGAAAATTCAATGATTTCATGTATGACTAAAAATTTATTCTTTTTAGTTGAAAACTAAAACAACTAACTATTGAAGAATAGATATTGAAGATATTGAAGAAAAAATATTAAAGAATTAACTATTTTATTGCAAATTATTTTTTTTTATTTAAAAATTCAACGTTAACATTTTTTTAAGTAATCCATATCTGATTGAAAATTAATCGTTTTTAGCTTAAAATAAAAATATTTTGTTAAAACTGAAGTTTCTTTCTTAAAATTTATTTTTATAAGTTAAAACCTCAACTGCTTTACAGAAATGTCGTCTTGTTGGCTTAAAAATTCAACAGCTTTATCAAAAACCAAACAGCATGTTTGAAAATTATATTTTTGTCGAAAAATAATACTTTTAGTTGAAAATTAACTTTTTGGTTCAAAATTCAATTATTTCGTTAAAAATGTATTTTGTTGCAAAATTCTTTTTTTTTGTAAAAAATTAATCTTTTTGATACAAAATTCTTTTTTGTTTGTTAAATTTTGTTTTAACTGAAAATTTAACCATTTTATTTTGGTTTGATAATTAATAGTTTGTTTCTGAAAATTATAATTTTAAATTGAATTAAAAAAATTGGAATGAAATTAAAATAAATTTTCCATTGAGAATTTATCTACTATCTACTATTTCATTTAAAACTGTATTATGTTGTAAATATTAATTTTATTGGTTGAAGGAAAATTGATTGTTTGAAAATTATTTTTTTTATTGTAAAATTTTATTTTATTTTATCTTGTTATTTATTGTAAAATAGTGTTTTTTTTGTTGACATTGTTGACATTTTTTTTATTCGTTCAAAATTATATTTTATATCTGAAAATCTAACTATTTTATTTTTGTTTAAAAATTGATCGTATTTAATTAAAAACTATTATTTTTTTTAAAGTTAATTTTTCTGGTTCTAGCTTAAACTTTTTTGTTGGAAATGAGTTTTTTTCTTTAAAAATTAATTTTTTGACTGAAAATTCAACGATCTCATTTATTACCAGAATTCATCGTTTTTAGTTGAAAATACATATTTTCAGTTGAAAATTAACTTTTTTGTTAAAAACACAATTGTTTTTGATGAATTTTAATATTTTTTATTTAAAAATAACCATTTAATTGCAGATTCAACTATTTGTGTGAAATTCAACTATTTGGAGGCATTTTTTTCTTTCTTGACTGACAAATCTTTCTTGGTTGAAAATTTAATTTTTTCGTCAAAAATGAACTTTTTTGTACAAAATTAATTCTGCGAACGAGTTAAGTGTTCGGTTTGGAAGTTAATCTATTTTTTCTTAAAAATTCAATAATTTGATGAAATTTTTTATGATATTTGAATGAAAATTCCAAAAATTGGTTACAAATGAACTTTTTAGTTGAAAAGTAATATGTTTGGTGTTAAAAATTCAACAATTTATTAAAAAATAAACTTTTTTGTTTAAAATTCTATTGTTTTGTCAAAAAATTTTCTTTTTGTCTTGACAATTCACCAATTTGATGAAATCTTTTTTCTTTCTTGAATCAAAAATCATTCTCGTTGGGAAATTTAACTGTTTAGTTACAAATCAAATTTGTTGTTAAAAATGAAAATTTTCTGATCGTAAATTCAACTGATTGGCTTATAATTATATATTATTTTTTATAGTTGATTCTCAATCTATTTAGATTATTATATTTTCCAAAAACGAAAAAATAATAATTCAAAAATTAATACATTTCTAAAATTGCTAATATTAAAATTAATTCTTGAAAAACATTGTAATAAAAAGACCTAATTCCTTTTTATGGTTGACAATTAATTTTTGTAGACTGAAAATTCAACAATTTAAAAAAAAGATTAACTAGTTTGTTGAAAATCCAACTATTTAGTTAAAAGGTAATTTTTTTCCTACTTTTAACCTTCGATCTTTATCAAAATAACTGCAGACATGTAACTTAATTTGAAAATGAAAAACACATTTATGTTACCACTGCAAATAAGCGAGGCATTCAAACGAAAACCCGAATTGAGGGTTTCCCAGGAAGGGGCCAACTCTCGCACGTGTGCTTTCAGTTATACTGTTATAGCATGCACTAATCACACTCTGAACATTCATTCGACGTACGCTCAGAGCCATTATCAATTTAGATAAATAATTTCTCCTTATTTAATCAGCTTCATCATTTCTATGTCATTAGACACTTTTAAATGTAATCAAACTTCCTTGAATTTCCTTTCCAGCTAAAATTTACTCTCAGGATTCAAATATTTGCCGCCATTTCGAATCCGACATTTTGAATTTTTAGCTTTCTACCAAAAATTCGTAATCAGTGACTTCGAAAACCTGGGAAAAATGATTTTTAGCCCAATCCGTTACATTTTTTTCCTTTTTCGCCGCCATTTTGAATCCGCTATTTGAATTTTTTTATTTTTGATAAAAGATTCGCAATCAGCGACTACGAAAAACCCCGAGTAAGGAGTTTTAGCCCAATCTATAAAGTAATTTAAATTCTCGACGCCATTTTGAATACTACATTTTTAATTTTAATTTTTGTAAAAAAAATAGTGAGCAGCGAACCCTAAAACTTCGGAGTAAAGACTTTTAGCCCAATCCGTGAACTTTTCTATATTGACGTCGCAATTTTAAATCTACAATTTTTATTTCTTATTTTTTAACCAAAAATTCGCAATCTATAACCTTCAAAACACAGGAGGAAGAATTTTTAGTCCAATCCGTAAACTTTTCTAAATTTTCGCCGCCATTTTGAATCCGCTAGTTTGAATTTTGACATTTTTCAGCAAAAATTCTGTAATCAGCGACCTTCATAAGACTGGAGGAAGCGTTTTTAGACCAATCCGTTAACTTTTCTAAATTTTCACCGCCATTTTGAATCCGCTATTTCAATTTTTTTATTTTTGACCAAAGATTCATAATCAGCGTCAACGAAAACTCCCCAGTAAATATTTGTAATCCAATCCGTATACTAATTTAAATTCTGGACGCCATTTTGGATATTCCATTTTGCAATTTTAGTTTTTGACTGAAAGTTAGTAATCATCGGCCCCTAAACAACCGAGTAAGCATCTTTAGTCCAATACGTAAACGTTTCTAAATTCACGTCACCATTTTGAATCCGCTACTTTGAATTTTGACATTTTTCAGCAAAAATTCTGTAATCAGCGACCTTCATAACACTGGAGGAAGCGTTTTTAGACCAATCCATTAACTGTTCTAAATTTTCGCCGCCATTTTGAATCCGCTACTTCAATTTTTTTCATTTTGGACCAAAGCTTCATAATCAGCGTCAACGAAAACTCCCCAGTAAATATTTGTAATCCAATCCGTAGACTAATTTAAATTCTGGACGCCATTTTGGATTTTCCATTTTAAAATTTTAGTTTTTGACTAAAAGTTAGTAATCAGCGACCGCTAAAACCACTGAGTTAGCATCTTTAGTCCAATACGTAAACTTTTCTAAATTCACGTCGCCATTTTGAATCCGCTATTTTGAATTTTTACATTTTTCATTTTAAAAATTTGTAATCAGCGACCTTCATAACGCTGGAGAAAGCGTTTTTAGACCAAACCGTTAACTTTTCTAAATTTTCGCCGCCATTTTGAATCCGCTACTTATATTTTTTTATTTTTGACCAAAGATGCATCAGCGATATTCAAAACGCTCCAGTAACTATTTCTTGTCCAATCCGTAGCTTATTAACATTTTTGACGCCATTTTGGATTTTTATTTTTTGACTAACAGTTAGTAATCAGCGGCCCTTAAAAACACCGAGTGTACACATTTAATCCAATACGTAAACGTTTCTAAGTTTATATCGCCATTTTGAATCCGCGATTTTGAATTTATCATCAAATATTAATTATAAGCATCTCTGCAAGGATAACAAGTGATTGAAAAAATTTGATATCACTTTTGGTTATATTTTAAAAGTTTCAAAAATTGCAAATGGTTTTTTTTGGTTTTAAAAATTATTTCAAATGTTTTGTATGTAAAGCAGCTTTCGATAACAAATAATAATATAAAATTATATTTAAAATAAAATTTATTAACTTAAAATTTTTTCTCAATACCAATAAAAATCAAGTTTTTTTTAGAATTTTTCTTGAAGTATTTTTCATAAAATTAGTTCTGTTTGAAAAGAAGAAAACACAGCTTTTTCTCAAACATGATTTTTTTTCTTAATTTAGGTATCAGGCGATTTCAAAATAGTCAATAAATTCAAAATTAAGATTTTTAAACACAGAAGATTTTAAAAAATGTTGGATAACTTATCAAGACAATAAAATATTTCCTTGAGATTTGTCAATGTTTTAAAATAATAATAAAATTTTTTTTCAAAATCCTGAGAAAATCAATTTTTTAAATATTGTATCATTAAAGATCGTATTAATAATTGTAAAATTCTTTAGAGGTTTAGAAAAAAAAATCAAAATTAATTTCCAATTTTTAAACATTTCAAAAAATTAATTACAAAGAAAATGTAGATTTTTCAAGATTTCAAAATAAAAAATTGAAGCTTTTGAAGGATTTTTAAAATTTTCAAGGTAATGAACAAATTTTCTTTAAGATTCCCGGGAAAATTCTTGATGATTTTTTATCCTGAAAAGTTAATTTTGAAAGAAAAGTTGAAAATACTTTAAAACATTTCACAAGATTTCTCAAAATGAGACAACAGACAAATCCGGAAAAATAAAATCAGGAATATTATAGTTACAATAACCGTTAACACAAATTGATAATACTTTCCTAATAATAATTTGAGTTCGAATTCAAATTTTAAAAAAAATTTAAAAGTAGTTTTAAAAAATTTTCATTTTTACTTTAAAAATTCATTTTTATTAGTTGAAATTTTTTCTAATGTTCAGAGTTCCTGAAAATAAAACCAGGAATTTAACGAAGAAATTTATACAACCACAACAAAATTTTCCTATTGCAATTTGAAAAAAAAGATAAAAATTTTTCTAGAAAAAAAGAAAAGGACAAAATTATTATTTTAGAAAAAAATAAAAAAGAGGAATTTATTAATTTAAAAAAAATTCCCTCTTGATAAGGGTCCTGTATGAGTGCTGAAAAGTTGGTGATTATTTAAAAAAAATTATTTTGATTTTATAATAAAAAAAATACAAAAGAGGAAAGAAATAAAAAGAAAAGGAAGAGGTTTCTTTGCATTGTTATTTTTTATTTTTGTCTACAAAAAAAATATTTTTTTCTTTTTTTAGGAAAATCTGATTCTTTTTCAAATTGCAACAGACAAATTTTATGGTTATTTTCCAAATTTCTTCCTTGGATTTTTGGTTTTATTTTCAGAAATTCTGAACATTCACTTGATTAAATTATTTTAATAAAAATGCAATGATTTCATTTATGACAAAAAATTTACCATTTTTAGTTGAAAATTCAATTACTTTAAAGAAAAGTCATCTTTATTGGCTTAAAAATTCGACTATTATTATTATGAAAAAAATTATGTTATTTTACCCGAAAATTTATTGTTTTTAGTTGAAAATTCAATTATTGACTTGCAAATTATTTATTTTATTAAAAATTCATCTTTGTTCATGAGAAATTAATCTCCTTTATTGATTATTATTTTTCTTTTATGAATTGAAAGTTCAACTATTTGGTTGAAAATTCATCTTTGTGATTAAAATTTTAACTTTTTTGTTAAAACTTTAAATTATTTGTTAAAAAGTCATATTTTTTTAATAATTCAACTGGTTTGTTAAAAATCGTATTTTTAAAACATGTTTCTTGGTTTTAAATTGAATTGAATTGTCAAATGGGATTTTAAATTTGATTTTAATTTCAATCAAATTTCTTCAATTTTAATTGATTTTTTTGTCGAAAATTCATATTTTTGTGTTTTAAAGAGACACATTTTCTCAGAAATTTGACTTTTACCTTAGATAATGAACTCTGTTATTAAAAATTTTTTGGTCTTTTGTTTGAAAATCTTTTCTAGTTGGAAATTAAGTTACTGCTTTGTTAAATCTTAATTTTTTAGTTTGAAGATTTATCTTTTTTGTTGAAAATTAAATTGTTCTATTGGCAATCTATTTTTTTACTGAGAATTGATTATTTCGTCTAAAAATGCAAAAATTTAAATTATTAAACATTCTTATTTTTTCATTAAAAATTGTATGAAATTTGGTAAAAACTTTTTTCTTCCTTGACTGAAAAATCTTTCTTGTTAGAAAATTCAGCTCTTTTACGGAAAATTAGTCTTTTTGGTTTGAAAATACTCAAATATTTCTTTAAAAATAAAATTGCTTTTTGATTAAGTTAAGTATTTTTTATTTGAAAATTCGACCATTTTTGTTAAAAATTTATGATCGCAAGTTTAAAATTCGACTATTTAGTTTAAAAAATCACCTATTTTATTGATGATTTATTTAAACTATTTGTTTAAAATTTATTTTTTTATTGTCGACACAATATTTGTTGGGTAAGTCTTAATAACAAAAATGTCTAGAAATCATACAGTTAGTATTTTTACAAACAAAATTTATCCTTAATAATTTAAATTTTAACAATAACCCAACCAAACATAATGTTAAATAATCTTTCAAGGAATAAAAGTACTAGATAATACTTGCACATTTTTCCTAAAATTTATGCTAAAATAAAAAAAATATGTAACATTTTTTATATAAATATGTCAACATTAACAATCTTTTAAAATTCGCAGCAATTTGTTTATTTCATAAATAATTTAAATAATTAATTTTCTGCAACCTTGAACCCTTTAAAGTGAAACCTTTTAAAAGAATCCTTTTCCAGAGTCATCATTTTGACTTGACCTGCTAATTATACTAAACTAGCAATATTAGCATAACCGATCAATATTAACTCGCGACACAAATGGCGATAATTCACATGCGTTTAAGAAATGTTCATAAATTATGCAGGCGTTTTAATATCTAGAGTTAAAAGCTAAAAAAAGTCCAATAAAAAAAATAATTTATTAAGGTTTGTCTAAGACCGTTCCTTTCAAGATTCGGAATTGATAAGGAAAATAATACTAAAATAGTACAGGAGTCTGGGTTGAATATTACTTTGACACGAAATTAAAAATTTATAAGGCCTGAAACAAAAATCCCTGATTATTGATAAGCCCAAGTGGAGAGCTTGACATGATGACTTTGTGAAGCTCTTCACCTGGGGTGATTGCTAGTGGGATTGATCGGCGAAATGGGTCGGAGAAGTTTTGCGGAACGAACGGGTTATTTTAATCAACACGAGAATTTTAGATAAGACTTAATGGTATATTATTAGAAATAATTGAATCATTCACCAAATAAATTAATTTTTATCGTGACAAGATACATTTTCAACTAAGTAGATTAATTTTTTACCAAGAAAACTTGCAACAAAATACATGAATTTTTAACCAAATTATTGAATTTAGAAATAAGAAGCTTAGTTCTTGACCAAAAATGAAAAAGTTAAATTTGCATTAGAAAAAAAAAATTAATTTTCAATCGAAAAAAACAAGAGTTATCAAACAGTTCAATTCAACGAAAAAAAAAACAAACAAATTTTTAAGAACGACTGTTGAATTTTCGACTGATATACGACAATTTTCCACGGTGAATAAAATAACTATTTAAATTTTTTAATGAAAAAATTAATTTTGTTAAAAAATAAATTAATTTACAATATAATAGTTAGATTTTAAAATAATTAGTTCAACTTCTTACAAAAAAGTTAAACTTTTCAACCAAGCAGTTGTATTTAAATAAAATGGAATTTCTTTTTTAACTTAACTTTTTAACTGGAAAATTAAGAAATACAATTTTTGGTTCAAAACTGATCGTTATTAGCTCATTGTTAAACCTTTTAATTTTTATCAAAAATTTCACGTTCTTTGGTTGAAAGGTGAACTTTTTCTTAAAAATTCATTTTATTGGTTTAAGATTTCAAAATATGTAAAGAAATTTCTTTTGCTCGTAAATTAATTTTCTTAATTGAAAATGTAACTATTTCATTTTCAGTTGACAATTTATCGTTTTTTATTATAAAATTTAATTATTTAGTTTTAAATATATTTATTTGGTTAAAATTGATCTTCTTTGGTAAAACATTATTAATATTCTTTATTGGAAAATATTTTTTTGTTTAAAATTCAAATATTTTATTGAACATTTTTTTTGTTGTTAAAAATTAGTTTTTTAACTAAATTTTTTTTGTCCAAAACTAATTGTTTATTGGTTAAAATCTAAACTATAATTTTTTCTTATTGAGAATTAATCTTCTTGAGATGAAAATTGAACTCCTTTCTTAAAAATTCATTTTATCAGCTTACTATTCCACTATTTTCATAAAAATTCATGTTTTTTTGTTTGTAAATACATTTTTTAAATTGAAAACTAAGCTATTTCGTTTTTAGTTAAAAATGCATTGTTTTTATAATTTTTACAAAAAAAATTTTTTTGTTTGAAAATTTTTTTTTACTTGAAAATTAAACTATTTTATTGTTAGTTAAAATTTTTTTAGTTGAAAATTCAATTTTAACTGTTTTTATTATTTCCATAAAAATTTTTTTTTTGTTTGAAAATATATTTTTTTTAAATTGAAAATTAAACTATTTTATTTTTAGTTAAAAATTTTTTTATTTGAAAATTAAATTATTATTATTAGAAATGGTTTAAAACTCAACAATTTAGTTAAAAAATAAGCAATGAAAGAAAATAAAAAACGAAAAAATTTCATTTTCGGTTGAAAATTTAACTTTTTATTTAAAAAAAAAACTAATAAATTTTTCGTGGAGAATTAATCTTTTTTCGTTAAAAGTTGAAATATATACTTTCTTAAAAATTTATTTTATTGGTTTAGGATTTCAATATTTTCATAACAAGAATTTTTTTAAATATAAATTAATTTTCTTAACTGAAAATGTAACTATTTCAGTTTTATGTATTATTTTTAAATTGATCTTCGTTTGTAAATCATTATTCTTCTTTATTGAAAATTCATTTTTTTTTCAAATTCATCTATTTGATTGAAAAATGAACTATTTTACTGAAAATTTGTTTCTATTATTTGAAAATAAATTTTTTTTCTGAAAATTGAACAATTACATTTTCAGTTAAATATTTAACCTGTCTATTTAAAAATCAAACTATTATAGTTTTCGTTTAGAATTTATCTTGTTTCTTTAAAATTTAAACTACTTTCTTAAAATTGATTTTATGGTTTCTGATTTCACATTTTTTATACAAATTCTTTTTTTGTTGGTTTGAAAATTTTTTTTAACTTATTTTTTTTCAAAACTAATAGTTTTTAGTTAAAAATTAACTATCATTTTTGTAATTAAGAATTAATCTTTTTTAGTTGAAAGTTAAACTTCTTTCTTTAAAATTTATGCAATTGATTTAAGATTTCAACATTGAACATTTAACCATTTCATTTTCAGTTAAAAATTCATCGTTAACAATTCGGTTGAAAAATGAACTATTCTTTTGAAAATTGGATTCTGTTATTTGAAAATTAATTTTTCTATCTCAAACGTAACTATTTCATTTTTGTTTTAAAATTTATCGTTTTTATTTAAAAACCAAATTAATAAATTTTTCGTTGAGATGAATTTTTTCTTGTTTCGCTAAAAGTTGAAAAATACTTACTTTCTTAAAAATGCATTTTATTAGCTTACTATTGCACTACATTCATAAAAAGAATTTTTCGGTTTAAAAATTATTTTTTTAACTTAAAATTTAACTATGTCATTTCAACCGAAAATTCATCGTTTTTAGTTGAAAATTAAATTATTTAATTGCAAATTATATATTTGATTAAAAATTCATGTTTGTTTATGAGAAATTAATCTCCTTTATTAAAGATTTACATTTTTTGTTTAAAATTTAACTATTTGGTTAAAGAATAAACTATTTTCTTGAAACTTGGTTTCTTTTAGTTAAAAATTAATATTCCTAAACAAAAATTTATTATTTCAGTTTACGTTAAAAATTCATAGTTTTTATTTCAAAATTGAACCATTAAATTTTTCACTGAGAATTCATCTTTTTGGTTGAAAATTATATTATTATTTATTATAATTAATTTTTTGAATTGAAAGTTCTACTATTTCGTTGAAGATTCATCTTTGTGAATAAAATTTCAACTATTTTGTTAAAAATTTTAATTATTTGTTAAACAGTCATATTTTTTCAAAAATGCAACTGTTTTGTTGAAAATTCGTATTTTTAGAATATCTTTATTGGTTTAAAATTGAACAGTCTTTTAAAAAGTTTGTTTTTTTCAAAGATTCAATTTTTTTATGCAACTGTGCGTGGATAAAAATTTTTTTAAAATTTTATCGGTATTTAGAACATTACATTCTGGAATCAAAACTAATTTATTTTCGGTATATTTCCTGCAAAAGTAGAAATTTAAATTAAAAAAAAAGTTTCAGGATTTATTAATATACACATTTGGACAAAATAACAGAAATTAGGTTCAATCCGCAAGCTTCGAAAACAATTTTCTTATAGAAGTAATTCCTCACACTCAAATTTTTTAAATATTTTTTTTGCAAAATTTCATTTATATGTTGTTTAAATTAGATTTCATAACATTAAAGAGAGAGATTATAAAATTATTCACTAAGGTCGACTTTCATTAAAAATTTATTTTTTCTCATCTTCAAGTTTATAATTTTTGTAATTTTTGGGAAATTTAAAAATTACAGTAAAGAGCTTTAGATTTTAAAACCCAAATTTTAAAAATTCTTTTGTACCTAAAATTAAACATAAAAAATTTAAAAGAATCCGAGGAATTTATATCGTCTCAAATTAAAATAGTTTTATCGAAAAATGAAAATCATTATGAATATTAAAGGACTCTGATGAATTATAAATTTCAGTAATAAATTAACAATTAAAATAAAAAAAATGATTTTTAGAGTAAGTGTTGAAACGTGCCGAAATGAATTTTATGTGGAAGTTATTCTAGATATTATTAAATTTTTAAACTAAAAATGGTAAATTTTAAACCGAAAATGAAATGTTTACATTTTTAATCACCAAAAACTATTTTAAATTATAAAAAAAAAACGGATTTTCTACCAAATAGTGGATTTTTTAAATAAATTATTGAATTTTCAAGACAAAATGACGAATTTTTTATACAAAATATTTAAATTATTAAATCAAAAATATGAAATTTTATTAATGAAAATGAATTTTATACGAACCAAATAGTTCAATTTTAACAAAAAGGAAAAAGATACATTATTACTGAAAAATAACCATTTTCGACCAAAATGGAAAAGGTGACTTTTCAGTTAGCAAAGTAATTTTTCAACGAAAACCTGTAACCAAAAAGATGAATTTTTAAATAAAAAGAACGATTTTCGAACCAAAAAAATTTTTTTTAACAAAATTCAAGAATTCTTGATAAAAAAATTGAATTTTCAACTAAAGCAGATAAATTTTTAAACAAAAAGATTAAATAATGTTCAAGAATTTTCAACCAAAAAGTTGAACTTTTAAGAAAGAAAGAAAAGACATTTGTGTAATTTTTAATAAATTAGTTCAACTTTAAAACCTAATGGTCAATAAAATTCAAGAATTCTCAACCAAAAACTTGAATTTAATTATTTATTATTTTAAAAAAGTTGGAATAATGTTACTAAGGAGCGCGCAATGAGCGCGCGCATTATTTTCTAGTACATTTATATTTTTT
Source organism: Belonocnema kinseyi (assembly GCF_010883055.1). Taxonomy (NCBI): domain Eukaryota; kingdom Metazoa; phylum Arthropoda; class Insecta; order Hymenoptera; family Cynipidae; genus Belonocnema; species Belonocnema kinseyi. The sequence continues at coordinate 120,468,450 of NC_046665.1, read as the reverse complement.
TTATTTAAATGACAATAATTAAAATTTCGAGAGAAAAAAAAATAAATTAGAATCGTTACTTACGGTCGAAATAAAAAACGCAGACGTAGGTATTTCAAGCTGAGATCTCAAATTCAATGTACTCACCTGAAACAGTAAAAAAAATTAAAAAACATTAAAAATTTTGAACGATCATCGAAACTTAAAAATTTGAAACCTTAGGGCTATTTAAAAAAAATGTAGAGCAATAAAAACTTTACTGCAAATTAATTTACTCAAAGTGAAAATATTGGAATTTAAAACTTTTAAAATTAAATCTTAATCCTATAAAATTTGAAATTATTCTTCATTATTCATCAAGAACTTGGTTTAAAATAGAATATTAGGAAAAAATATAAAAATTGAAAAGAATTTCATTTTTTTGGTTTAATAGTTATAATTTTTGGAATAAAAATTAAACTATTTGGTTACAATTAAATGAATTAATGCAGCTAGTGGAAAATTAGTTTTATTGTTGAAATTTATATTTTTAAGCAAAAAATTTCAATGATTCGATTTTTGGTTGAAAATGGATCTTTTTTAGTTGAAAATTCAACTGTCATATTTAAAATTTATCAATTTTTATTAAAAATCAACTTAATTGTTATAAAATTAGCAATTTTTTTAATCTTGTTTAAACAAGAAATAAGTTTTATAGTAAAAATTGAATTTTCAATCTAAAAAGACGAATTTTTAAGCCAAAAGGACGACTTTTTAAAAAAAATGTTGAATTCTCTACCAAATAGTTGTATTTTTAGTCAAGAAGGATGAAATTTATACTAAAACAAATGAATTTTTAATAAAAAACGAAATTTTGTTTTAAGTCGAACTTTCATCCGGATAATATATCAATTCATTTTTCAATATCAAAATATAAATTTCAAACAAAAAGTAAATTTTCTGTGTAAGACTTAAATTTTCAAAAAAGCAGTAGAATTTTTAACCAAAAGTTCCACTTTCCTGAAAAAATTAAATTTTCTCTAAAACAGACCAATTTTTAAATCAAAAAGATAAATTAAAAAAAATAGTTGAAATTTCAAAATAAAAATTTCGAAATAAGAAATATGAAAGACAAACTTTTAAGCAAAGAGTATGTTTTTATTAGAAAATTGTTAAATCCTCTACCAAATAGTTGCATTTTCATCCAAAACATGTATAATTTTTTTAAAAACGGATTAATTTTTATTTAAAAAAAAAAGTTAGAAAAATTAAATTTTCATCTAAGAAAAAATTGCAGTTGATTTTTGAAGATAAAAATATACATTTTTTTAACAAAAATAAATTTCTGCAAAAAAATTGAATTTTCAAACCAAAAAGACGATTTTTTTAACAAAAAAAAATGAATTTTTCACCAAATATTTGAATTCTTTACCAAATAGCTGCATTTTTATCTAAGAAAGATGAAATTTGTAATAAAACCGATGAATTTTTAATTTTTTTTTTTACACTTTTTTAAAAGTTGAACTTTCATCCGCAAAAGATTTTAATTCATTTTTTAAAATCAAAATATAAACTTAAAACATTTTCAGCCAGAGAGTTTCACTTTCATAAAAAAAATGTAATTTCTTCTGAAACAGATAAATTTGTAAATTGAGACGTTAAATTTTCAGAAAAATAGTTGTGTTTTCTTTACAGAAAATAAGTTTCTGCGGAAAAAAAGAATTTTTAATCCAAAAAGACGAATTTTCAAGCAAAGAGGATGATTTTATTACAAAATTGTTAAATTCTCTGCCAAATAGTTGCATTTTTATCCAAAAAAGATAACATTTTTCTTGAAACGAATAAATTTTTATTTAGATAAAAAGTTTTTAAAAAATAGTTATATTTTCATCCAAAAGAAAATTACACTTGACTTTTCAAGATCAAAATATGAATGTTTTTAACAAAAATAAATTTCTGCGAAAAAAATTGAATTTAAAATTTTGAAAGACGAATTTTTTCAACAAAAAAAAAGATAAAATTTTAAACAAACAGTTGAATTTTTTACCAAATAGTTTCATTTTGTCCAAAAAAGATAAAATTCTTACTAAAACAGATGAATTTTTAATGGAAAGCGACAATTTTTTTTTAATTTAAACTTTCATCCGGAAAAGATTTTAATTTATTTTTAAAAATAAAAATATAAATTTTAAGCAACAAGTAAATTTTCTACGAAATAGTTAAATTTACAAAACAGAAGATTTTTCAACCAAAAAAGATTCCAGTTGACTTTTGAAAATGAAAATATGAATTTTTTAACAGAATATTAAGTTTTTAAAAACAAAATTAAATTTTTTATCACAGAAGGAATTTTTAAGCAAAAAGGATGTTTTTTAAATAAAATGGTTAAATTCTCTACCAAATAGTAGAATTTTTACCAACAAAACAAATTAAATTTTTCTTAAAACAAATGGATTTTTATTTTGATAAAAGTTTTTAAAAAATAGTTACATTTTCATTAAAAAAAAATTACACTTGACTTTTAAAGATCAATAAATTTTTGTTAACAAAAATAAGTTGCTATGAAAACAATTGAATTTTCAATAAAAAAAAGGAGAATTTTTCTACCAAAAAGAATGAATTTATAGCCAAATAGTTGAATTCTCTACAAAACAGTTGCATTTTTATTCAAGAAAGATGAAATTTGTTCTGAAACAGATGAATTTTTAATAAAAAACTACAATTTTTTTTTAAATTTAAACTTTCATCTGGAAAAGATTTCAATTCATTTTTAACATTTAAAATATAAATTTCAAATAAAAATAAATGTTTTACGAAATAGTTCAATATTCAACAAAACAGCGGAATTTTCAACCAAAAAGTATGACTTTTCAAACAAATTGTTGAATTTTCAACCAAATGGTTACATTTTTATCCTAAAAAGATTAAATTTCTGCAAAAGAAGGTGAATTTTAAAATCAAAAAGATAATCTCAAAATAAAATGAATTTTTTTGCGAAACAGGTGAATTGAAAAACACTTCAACAAAAAAATTAAATTTTCATCCAAAAGAGTTTTCGGTTCAATTAACTTTTTTTAACATAGAAGTTAACTTTTAAAGTTTTGATTGATCATTTATCACTTTTTATAAAAGTGTAACTATTTTTTGGGAATTTTTTTATTATTAATAAATTGTTTGAAATTTTTCGTTTGATTAGAACTGTTTTTTTTTTACTGAAAATGTCATTTTCTCAACTTGTACATAATTTTAGGTAAAAAATTTATCGCTTTGGTAGAAGATTATTTTTTTAAACGAAAAATTAAATTATTCAATTTTTGGCTAAGGATTCATCCTTTTTTTTTAGTTAAAAATTGATGCATTTTGTTAAAAAATCGCCTTTTTGGGTATAAACAATTCTTTTGTTTAAAAATTCATCATTTTGGTATAAAATTCCAATATACTAGTTGAATATTTATAACTTTAGTTAAAAATTGATTATTAAAGTGCAACTGTTTGGTTGAAAATGGATATTTTTTTCTTTAAAAATTCATGTTTTAGGTTAAAAAATTTACTATTCAAGCTGAAGATTCATAATTTTAGTTGAAAATTCATCATTTTGTTTGAAAATGTAACTATTTTTGATAATAATTTACTTAGTACTAATAAAATGTTAAAAAAAGTTTTTTTTGGAAAAATGATTATTTTTAAACTGAAAATGTAACTATTCCTATTGAATATTTCATCATTTCGTTCGAACATTAATCACTTTGGAAGAACATTAATTTTCTTAACTGAAAAAAATGTTTGATTGACAATTTACCTTTTTAAGTTAAAAATCGTTTTTTTGTAGAGATTAATCTACTAGGTTGAAAATTCATGTTTTTGGTTTTAAAATGCATCTAATGCAGTTTTATAAATAAATATTAATTTTATTATATTTTTTAAATGTTCATGTTAATTCAATAAATACATAACTATTTAATATTTATGAATGTTTTTCATACATTTTCCCTTTTATTTTTATTTAATTATCACGATTAAATATTTTTCAAAATATTCTTGGATTATTTTAATTAGTTTACTCAAGCACTTGTAAGCAACGATTTTTTTTTGTTACATTAAAAATCATTCAATAAAAGGACCCTTTGTCTCAATAAAATATAAAACTAAAAAGATAATCTTCAAAAAAAAGTTTTTGTGAATTTGCAAAAAAAAAGGACCCTTAAGCTGTTATCTAATTTAAAAACGGTCCCTGACTGATTCGTCCAGTCGAATCGGAAAAAATTACTGGTTGACCAATGATAATTCAAAATACTGATTTAACCAATTAAAATTTCACTCGTTCAGTTTAAGAGAGTGTATTAATATCATTTATAAAAAAAATTATTAATTTTTTTATTGATCCAAACAAATTTCAATCCGATGTGCAAGAAAATTGAGAAAAAAATTGGACCACCCTAATGTAGACACTCCCAAACGGTCACTATAATTTTTGTGTGGTAAAATTCTCAGCACTGATCTTAATCAGCAGCTCCTGATATTATCGTATCCACAAATTGTGGTTTCTGACCAAACGTTATAATGTGAAATTTCAGAAGAATTGCTATCTGCAAAGCAAATAAAAAAAAAATCGGAAAAATGTGCACCGCCCAGCACGTAGTGAAGCGAGGGTAGATATTTGTTTCATTGCATCTGTCATCACGCCCTTGAGCGATTTTTTATGTGTGTGTGTCAAAAAGTAAATAGTATGCGACAACGACTATGAGCCCACTTAGGCTTGTATTGCACGTGTAGCGAAGTCACATGCGAAACGGTGGCGGAGAGATCCGAGCGAGCCGAATACGAGGGCTGTCTCACTTTCAGCTACTGAGGGGGGCTTAATGTAAGGCTAAATGTTTTATTACTTAATCATAACCCTACGTATGAATGGGGGAGGTCAGGGGCACATAAAAACCCCGGCGTTGCTAAAATCGAACACAAATCTCATTTGTCATCTCAATTTATTCATACGAATGTTATTTTTATTCTGCAGGATTTGCAGAGCAGAAATTTCAGAGTGGCTCTGTTCGGGGCCAGATCTGGCAGAAAATTCATCTTTTTGGTAGAAATTTTTCTTGTTGTTAAAAATTATTTCTTTGGTTGAAAATTAATTAGTTACATTTTTGGTTGAAAACTTTATTTCTTTATTTGAAATTTACAAAAACTATTGAAAATTGTGTTGTAAACCGACTTTTGTCCACAAAAAGTACTTTTGGCTGCACAGTGGGGAAAAAATTACTTTTTCGGTTCAAAATACGATTCCGGCTGAATCTGTACACCGATTTAAATGTTTTAAAAAAACTGATAAAATTTCAAAGAAAGTTATCGAGCCTGGTTTTTAATTTAGTTTTTTAATTTTTTATAAATAAATAAATATGACGAAAAAATGACAATTTTTTTTATTTGACGTTCCCGGTGCTCGTCAATAATAGAAAAATTGTTGTAGTCGCCGACGTTTTATATATTTACATTGTATAAAGATATTCCATCATGATACAATAAACAAAAAAATGGTTTCTAAAATTATTTCTTGAATATGTGTTTTTTATCATTTTCAATAATTTAACGTTTTTTTAAAGTTATATTGCAAGAAATTTGAATGGAAACAATATTTTCATGAAAAAAATTTCTCTTAAGACTATTCTTGTCAATATTATAAACAAATTAAATAAACAAATGTATTATTCAGGCATTTGTTGTCAGAAAAATTCTTTTTTTTATGTCAATTTTTAAAAATTAGGAACCTCATGATATTTTTGGAAAAAATTATAATTTGTTGATAAATTTCATGATTTTTAAAACAAATTTAATAAACAAATGCATTATTTGGGCATTTTTCGACGGAAAAACTTGTTTTTTTTCATGTCAGTCCTTTCAATTGGGAACTTTATGATAACTTCAGCAACATTCATAATTAGTTCATTAATTTTATGTTATTGGTAAACAAATTTAATTGAAAAATGCATTATTTGGGCATTAATCGACGTAAAAAATCGTATTTTTATATTGAATTTTTTCAAAAATAAAATTTATTTATAACAATTATTAAATTTGTAGTTCAATCATTTTTAGTATACAAACTCTCTTCTGTTGGCTAACTGTATGAAATAAATGAAAAAATGAACTTTTTTCTAAAATTGAAAGGACTGACTTTGAGAAAAAAACGAGTTTTTACGTCGACAAAAGCCCGAATAATGCATTTTTAAATTAAATTTGTTTAACAAAAACATAAAATTAATCAACTTATTATGAATGTTACAGAAATTTTCGTAAAGTTCCCCAATATAGGGACTGAAATAAAAAAAATCAGTTTTTCCGTCGCCAAATGACCAAGAATGCATTTGTTTATTAGATTTGCTAAAAAAACCATAAAATTTATAAACTTATTATGAATATTGCTGAATTTAACAAGAAGTTTTTAATTAAAAGCACTGACGTCGAAAAAAACGAATTTTCCGTCAACAGATGCCCAAATAATGCATTTGTTTAATAAATTTATTTGGTAAAATCATAAAATTCATCAATAAATTATGAATTTTCTGAAATTATAATAAGGTTCCTTATTTTAACAAATTGACATAGAAAACAAACGAATTTTTCTGAGGACAAATGCTTGAATAATGCATTTGTTTATTAAATTTGTTATAAAACATCATTAAATTTATAAACTAATTATGAATGTTTCTGAAATTGAAATAAAGTTCTCAATTACAAGGACTGACATAGAAAAAAAATTCATCAATAGATGCCCGAATAATGCATTTGTTTATTAAATTATTTTACAAAAAAATAAAATTCATCAAATAGTGATGGATGTTTCTAGAATTATCATGAAGTTCACAATTAAAAGGACTCAACTTGAAAAAAACGAAAGTTTCCGTAGACAAGTGCTCGAATAATGCATTTGTTTATTAAATTCATTTGATGAAATCATAAAATTCATCAACAAATTATGAATTTTTTTAAATGATCATGAAGTTCCTAATTTTTAAAAATTTACATAGAAAAAAAAACGAATTTTTATAACGCCAAATGCCCAAATAATGCATTTGTTTATTAGATTTGCTAAAAAAAATCATAAAATTTATGAACTAATTATGAATGTTGCTCAAATTAATATGGAATTCTCAATTAAAATGACAGAACTCGAAAAAAAAAATTTCGTTGACAGATGCTCGAATAATGCATTTGTTTATTAAATTAGTTTAAAAATAATAAAATTCAACAAATAATGATGGATGTTGCTAAAATTATCACGAAGATCCCAATTAAAAGGACTAACATTGAAGAAAACGAATTTTTCCGTCGATAAGTGCTCTAATAATGCATTTGTTTAATAAAATCATTAAATTTATCAACAAATTATGAATTTTTTGAAATTATCGTAAAGTTCCTAATTTAAAAAAATGGACATCGAAAAAAACCAATTTTTCTGACGACAAATGTCTGAAGAATGCATTTGTTTATTACATTTGTTTATAATATTAATAAGAGAAGAGAAATTTTTTCAAATAAAATATTGTTTCCATTTTAAGTTCTTGTATTATAACTTAAAAAACGTTAAATTTTTGAAAATTATAGAAAACACATTTTCAACAAATAATTTATTATAACAATTTTTTTGTTTATTGTATCATGATGGAATATCTTTATTTAATAGAAATCTATGAAACGTCGGCGACTACAACAATTTTCCTATTATTGAAGAGCACTGGGAACGTCAAATAAAAAAAAATTGTCATTTTTTCGTCAACAAAGACGAATCAACAAAGACGAATCTTTAACAAAATACATAAATTTTTAACCAAATAGTTGAATTTTCTACGAAAAATAGAATCTTTTATTTTTCAACCAAAAAATGGGATTTTAAACTAAAAAGATGAATTTTCTGCACAAAAAAAAATTCAAGAAACATACGAAATTTCGGCCAAATAGTTAGATCTTCAACTAAACAATTGTTTTAACAGAAATGAAACAGTTAAATTAAGAGTTAAAAATAATTAATGCTAAACCAAAAAAAACACGAATTAAAAAAATATATTAAAATTTCTAAACAAAGGAATTAATTTTACACAAAAAAAGATAATTTCTTGATTAAAGATGTAATAGTTGATTTTACAACCGAAAAGGATTTTAATTTTAAATGAGAAAACAGTAGAATTTTACCAAGAAAATAAATTTTCAACAAACGAGTCGAATTTTTAAGTAAGAAATATTTCTTATTTATGAAGAAAGAAAAAACTAAAAAGTGTTGAATTTTCAAGTCAGAAGACAAATTTTTCAACGGTTTTTGAAAAAAGATCTTCCTTTTTTTGAATATTTATGAATTTCTCATTCAAAATATTAATTTTTAACCGAAATAAAAAGGAATTTTCAACAACAAGAATAGTTAAATTTTCAACCAAGGAAATTAGTCTTAATAAAATGTGAATTTAAGTAAAAATTTAATTTTCGACTTAAAACAGTTTAATTTTTATCCAGACAGTTGAATTTTTAACTATAATAGTTGGAATTTATAGTAATAGAAATTAATTTTAAAAGGAAAAGGACAAACGCCTAAAAAAATAGTTGGAATTTCAACCAAATCAAATAGGTTTAGTCAAGAAAGAAAATTTTTTTGAACAAAATGGTTGACTTTTATAAACAAACGATAAATTTTCAACAAAAGAGCGAATTTTTAACTAAAAAGGATGATTTTTAAACAACATTGTTGAGTTTTGTACATAATAAATAAACAAAGTAAATTTGGAACCAAATAATAAGACTTGTAACTGAAAAAGATGAATTTGCACAAAAACATTTAATAGTAGAGTTTTCAACTGAATAGAATCAACTTTAAACCAAAAATAATTGGACTATGCCGAATTTAGGAATTTTTAATTCTGTACTTGCACCCACTGTGCTATACGGCAGCGTGATCTGGACACTCAATTATTGAAATATATAATTTTGTGATTGGACCCACTGTGCTATACGGCAGCGTGATCTGGACAC
>NC_046665.1:120392455-120459380 GCF_010883055.1 Belonocnema kinseyi | reverse complement strand
GTGATCTGGACACTCAATTATTGAAATATATAATTTTGTGATTGGACCCACTGTGCTATACGGCAGCGTGATCTGGACACTCAATTATTGAAATATATAATTTTGTGCTTGGACCCACTGTGCTATACGGCAGCGTGATCTGAACACTCAATTATTGAAATATATAATTGTGTGCTTGAACCCACTATGCTATACGGCAGCGTGATCTGGAACTCAATTATTGAAATATATAATTGTGCGCTTGGACCCACTGTGCTATACGGTAGCAAGATTATGGAAACCCAATAAAACTACAATTGCAATATATCATTATGTGCTTGCACCCACTGATCCGTACGGCAGCAAGATCCTGATAAAGCTACAATAGCAATATATAATTATGTACTGCAAGATCTCGGCACCCAATTATTGCAATATATTGTTCTGTACTCGCACCCACTGTGCTATACGGCAGCGTGATCTGGACACTCAATTATTAAAATATATAATTGTGTGCTTAGACCCACTGTGATATACGGTAGCGAGATTTAGACATCTAATAGAGCTACAATTACAATATGTAATTCTGTGCTTGCACCCACTGTGCTATACGGTCGCGAGATCTATATACCCAGTAAAACCACAATCATAATTTATAATTCGGTACTTGAACCCACTGTGCTTTGCGGTAGTGAGATCCTAATAAAGCTACAATTACAATATACACTTCTGTACTTTCACCCACAGTGCTGTACGGTACCGAGATCTGGACACCTAATTATTGCAATATATAATTATGTACTTGCATCCACTGTGCTATACGGTAGTGAGATTTGAACAACCGATAAAGCTTCATTTGCAATAAATAACTCTATGTTTGCTTCCACTGTGCTATACGGCAGCAAGATCTAGACATCCAATAGAGCTACGGTTTCAGTATATAATTTTGTGCTTGGGCTCACTGTGCTATACGGTAGCAGGATCTAGACACCCAATTATTCCAAAATATAATTATGTACTTGCAGGCACTGTGCTATACGGCAGCCAGATCTGGAATCCCGATTATTGTACCATATAATTCTGTGGTGTAGCTCAAAAAATTTTTGACAAGATTTGAAGAAATTTGCTGACATAAGTATGTTCAGAGAATAAAAAAAACGACTCATGAACCAAAGTATATTTAGGTAAACTAATCGTATCCTACTCAGAGGCAGACCTAACAAAGAATTATGGGAATATGTGAATAAGGCTGAATTTAAAAATTTGAAAATAATAAGGCTCTTAGTAAAAAAAAACCCCCATACAAAACACAAGAGCTTGTATAATAAAATGTGACTCTGTGAAGCTCTTCACCTGGGGTGATTGCTAGGGAGACTGATAATTGACTTGGGTCAGAGCAATGTTGCAAAACAAATCTTTTGTGTGTTTGGGGGGGGGGGTCAGAAAACACCTTACGTAACTTGTGAATGACCCTTTATGAAACGTGAAAGAACTTTTCCATACCTAGAAAGGAATTAGTAGAAGGTTAGACTTTATAGGGTTGAAATGACTCAATTAGCCAATGGACGAATTGCGCGTTTTACACGGGACGCAAATAAATAGGTCCGATGGGGTGGGAAGGGAAGGGGAAATAGGCGAGAGATTCCGGGTGCATTGACGCGAGAACCACCATAACAAAAGGGATGAGGCATCCCCGTTCATTGTTGTGCAGAATACTGCACAGGCACAACAATATGCGTGTGTGTGTCAGCATTCATTTGTGTGTGTGTGTCAGCATTCATTTGTGTGTGTGCTAAAGTACACTATATATAACTACATTAGGGGTCGCAACCTTTTCCCGTAGCACGCGCCAGCTGGCTCATTGTTAAATTACTGCCTCAGCGATATCTGCCAACCACCGACGTAGGAGCTCCATTTCCGGTTCATATGATCCAGATTCTCAATTCTGTCTGATCGAAAGAATCAAAGAATATTGATTTCAACCGCTTTTCTTATTTTAGTCACAATATTTTTCAATGGCATAACCGGCAGGATAGTTCCGACAATCGTCTGATATTTACAGAACTTGGTATTTGAGATCTTATCTTTAATTTAGGTCAAGAAAATTTACAAAATCTTTATGGGTTGTTGAGATATGACAAAATGTCCAAACGAAAATTTGTGTAAAAATCAAATTATATTTGTTTAAATAAGGACAATGGGAATTATCTACATGGCTAATGTGAGCGGCAATAAAAAGCTTTGCCAACTTTGAAAGACGATAACTCTGTCGGATTTATATATAGAAATTTAAAAAAAAAGGATTGGAAAGGTTAGGGAATTCCTCGTCGAATGAGCTCTAGCAGAGATAATTCTGACTTTTCAAAAAGGATATATCACATGAAAAGTAAATATTCAAGATTTTGTCGAATTATGGACTTCAACTTCAACTCGTTCTGTGACTTAGGAAAAAAGTGGCAGAAATTTTTAATTTAGAGAAAATTATCACTAAAATCTTATCTTTAATTTAAGTAAAAAAAAATTTTTTAACTGACGGGTTTCAGAGTTATGACCAAAAATGTCCAAACGCGCCTGCCTCTGACGATCATCGCTCTCTGATGGCTAGGACATATTTACTCATAACTCAAGAACCCGTGAAGATTTTTCAAATTTTCTTGGCTTGAATTAAAGATAATATTGAAAAGATTTTAATCTAGAAATTTCAGGATTTTTTTATATTTCCCTACGTTGTGAAATGAGTTTAAAGTCAGGGTGCAAAATTATTAAAACGGAAATGGTGAAGTTTTTTGAGAATAGGGAAAAAAGGGAATTTTTTGCGTTTCCTACACAGTACATAAGAGAAAGACTATGAACCCTGTGAATATGTTTTTCAAATTATTTTTTAAATAAATTATACTATCGTCTGAAGTTATCCACAGAACCAGTACGCTACTAAAAAACACTGCTGACTTTCAAACGTGATTGCTTACTCAAGAAAAAAGCGAGAAACTTTTTTTTTTAACTGTTGGAAAGCTTGAAAAATTCTGCGTCAAAAGACCCATAATAGAGATATTTTTGAATTTTTAAAAATAATATACCAGGTGCGAAGTTAAAAAAAATTCAAGAATTTCTCGCATTTTGTATCTTGACTTCGACTCGTGGCCTAACCTAGGAAAGTTGTAGAAAAAATCTAAAAAATTTACAATACTGTTTTTAAATTCTTGTCTTTAATTCAAGCCGCTATAACTTAAAAAATCTTTAAGGGTTCCCGAGTTATGATAAAAAATGTCCAAACGTCTCTGCGTCGAGTTTCAGTCGGCCGAAGCCAAGTGTGAAAAAAATAACTTTTTTTTTTCAAAATATCGTGAAACCCACAAATATTTCCTGGTCCTCGTCAATAACATGAAAATGGTTGAAATAACCTAATTTTTATTAACTTACATTGGTTAACGATAAACTAATATTATGTAATTAATCAAAAGACTGGACAAACAAATTATTTTTTGAAAAAATACTGTTTACGATTTTCAATAATTTTATGTTTTTTTAAGTTATCATGCAAAAAATGTGGATAAAAGCAATTTAATGATGAAGAAATTTCTTTTTGAGAATATTATTGTTGATAGTATAAACTAATTTAATAAACAAATCCATTAATCAGCCGTTTTTCGACAGAAAATTCGTTTCTTTCTATGTCATTTTTTAAAATCAGAAACTAGAATGATTTTAAAAAAATTAATAATTTTTTCAATAATCTTATAATTTTTTAAAACAAATTTGATCAACAAATGCATTTTTCGGGAATTTGTCAACAGAAAACTTCATTTTTTTCAAAGCCAGTCCTTTCAGTTTCGTACTTCATGACAGTTTCAGCAACATGCATGACTAGTTTATAAATTTTATGTTTTTTTAAAATAAATTTAATAAAAAAAAGCGCAGATAAGGCATTTGTCGAAAGAAAAAATTTTTTTTCCGTTGATAACTGTTTTAATTGGGAACTTCATGACAATTTTAGAAAAAATCATAATTTATTGATCAGTTTTAGTATTTTTAAAACAATTTTAATTAACAAATTTATTATTAGGGAATCTGTCAAGATATAATTTTTTTGATGTCAATCTTTCAATCAGGATAATGCATTTGTTTATTAATTTTTGTTCAAATATTATATATTGTTAACTAATTATGAATTTTTCTGAAATTATAAATTTCCCCATTAAAAAGGCTGACATCGAAGAAAGAATTTTTCCGTCGATAGATGCCACAATAACGCATTTGTTTATTAAAATTGTTTAAAAAATCAAAAGATTATTCAAGAAATTATGAATTTTTCTGAAATTAGCATAAGGTTTGTAAATAAAAAAATAAAAAAGAGAAAAAAAAACATTTTTCTGTCGAAAAAGGGCTAATTAGTAATTAATGCATTTGTTTATTAAATATTTATATATTATTAACAACAATAATCTCAAGAAGAAACTTCTTCATCATTATATTGCATTTATCCAAATTTCTTGCAATATAACTTTAAAAAACGTAAAATAATGGAAATCCAAAAAAAAGTTCTTGCAACAAATAATTTATTTATAAAAATTTTTGCCTATTATATAATATTGTAATATCTTTAACTAATTTTACTCTATGAAACTTTGCGATTTTATCTATTTTCATGTTATTGACGAGACCCGGGAAGGTGAAATAGAAAAATATGCCATTTTTTCGTCATATTTGTTTATTTATAAATAAATAGAAACCCTTATTTAAAAATCAGGCTCGACAAATCTCTTAGAAATCTTATAAGCTTTTTTCCAGACTTTTTGTCAAAATCGGTCAATATTTGTGGGCTGCACATTATTTTGAACCAAAAAAGTCATTTTTGCCCCACTGTGCCGGGCTAAAACTAGACGCAGAGACGCTTGGACATTTTTGGCCATAACTCAAGAACCCCTAAAGATTTTAAAAATTTTATAGGCTCAAATTAAAGATAAGATTTCAAGGATTACCATTAGTGAATTTCAGATTTTTTCCACAATTTTCCTATGACATAGTGGAAGACATAGAGTGTAAGTTGAGAAAAAAAACCTGAGTAGATTTTGGTGATCAAATGCTTGGACATTTTCGTTCATAACTCGAGAACCCGTTTAGATTTTTAGAATTTTATCAGCCTCAATTAAAGATGAGATTTTAAGAATTAGGATCAGTAAATTTTAGATTTTTTCCACAATTTTCCTAAGACATAGCACGAGTTAAAGTTAAGACAAAAAAAACTGAGAAAATTTCGGTGGCCACATGCTTGAACATTTTTGTTTATAACTCGGGAACCCGTGTAGATTTTAAAAATTTTATCAGCCTCAATTAATGATGAGATTTTAAGAATTCAGATCAGTAAATTTTAGATTTTTTTCACAATTTTCCTAAGACATAGCACGAGTTAAAGTTAAGACAAAAAAAACTGAGAAAATTTCGGTGGCCACATGCTTGAACATTTTTGTTTATAACTCGGGAACACGAAAACATTTTTAAATTTGATTGATTCAAATTAAAAATAAGATTTTAGAGATTATTACTAGTAAATTTAAGATTTTTTTGGCAATTATCCTAAGGATAATTGCCCAAACATATTTGGACATTTTGTTCATAACTCGAAAACCCCAAAAGATTTTTAAAAATTTCTTAGCTTAAATTAAAGATAATATTTTAAAGAATACGATTAGTAAATTTCAGATTTCTTTTCACAATTTTCCTCAGATAGCACGAGTTGAAGTTGAGGGAAAGAAAAAAAAACAGAAAATCTTGGTGATCACGCTCTCGCGGATGACAGCGGTGATTGCGGACTAAAACTCGACGTCGAGACGCTTGAGCATTTTTGGTCATAACTTAAGAACCCGTGTAGCTTTTTTAAATTTTATCAGCTTAAATTAAATATAAGATTTTGAGAATTAGGATTTGTGATTTTCAGATTTTTACACAATTTTCCGAAGACATAGCAAGAGATGACGTTAAGGCGAAAAAACTAAGAAAATGTCGATGATCACATGCTTGGACATTCTGGCTCATAACTCGAGAACCCCAAAAGACTTTTTAAGTTTTCTTATCTTAAATTAAAGATAAGTGTTTAAAGATTACGATTAGTAAATTTCAGATTTTTCCCACAATGTTCCTACGACATAGAACGAGTTGAAGTTAAGGCAAAAAACTGAGAAAATTTCGGTGATCACATGCTTAGACATTTTTCTTTATAACTCCGGAACCCGAAAAGATTTTTTGAGTTTTCTTGGCTCAAATTGAAGATAACACTTCAAAGACTGCGTGGTAGAAATTTCAGACTTTTTACAGATTTATTTAAAGAGAAAAGGGGAAGTTTATTAGAGTAGGGGAAAAAGTGAAAGCGCAGGGGAAGAGGGGAAGGAATGCGAACCCTGTGTATGATTTTTTTTTAATATCAAAAATGGAATATCATTAGAATTAAAATTTAAAATAGGAAAAGGACTTTAGGAGAATAACAGGTAGCTTGAAAAATGTGGAAGGAGAATCGGGATGGTGTGGTGTGTACGCCAATGGGGGGATCATCCTCTAATGTATTTACACGGGTACAGACAGAATTGGGACGGGGTTTGTCATTGGGGTGAGATTTGTCACCCGAACTCTGGCAATGCGTGTCGTACAAGAATCACTTTTGTATCTCCATTGTCATCCGAGCCGAGAGATTAAGCTAATTTCACACATGTCCGCCCGCTTTGCCCCAATCGTATTTGTTCGTTCTTTCCGAATGTTCGGGACATACGAAGCTGCAAACCAAGTCCAATTGAACCTCATTTCGGAAAAAGGATGCCCACTGATCGTCAGGACATCTGCAATTTTTCCGCTTGATATTTAAATTTTCAGTTTAAAAATTAATTTAAAAAAAAAAAAAAAAATTATTCACCAGGTAAATTAAATTTTAAAATGACAAAAAATAAATTAATTTTCTACAAAGCAGTTTTATTTTTCATTCAAGAGCAAATAGCTGGATTTGTCTACCAAAATAGTTCAAATTTCAACCAAATAGTTAAATTTTCAACAACAAAATTTTTTGTCGAAAAGTTATTTTATGTGCACAGTTCTGTTCGAAAAATATATTTTTTTATGTGCAATTGCGATAAAATTCTACTCTCTTAATTCGAATTGGTAAAAGCAAATTCTTAATAAAACACTTGAAATTTTTAACTGACATAAATTTTCAACTATAAATCAATTTTCTACCAAAATTTTGAAATTTTAAACTAAAAACAATATTTTTCAATAAAACAATCGATTTTTTAACAAAAAAATTTTATCTTTAAAAAAAGGAAATTTTGAACTAAATAGTTAAATTTCCATAAAAAATACAAATTTCTAAAAAACAATTAAATTTTAAATCAATCAATTAATTTTGAACCAAACAGTCGAATTTTCAACCAAGAAAATGACAAAAAATAAATTAATTTTCTACAAAGCAGTTTTATTTTTCACTCACAAGCAAATAGCTGGATTTGTCTACCAAAATAGTTCAAATTTCAACCAAATAGTTAAATTTTCAACAAAAAAATTTTTTTTCGAATAGTTATTTTATGTGCAGAGTTCTGTTTAAAAATATATTTTTTTATGTGCAATTGCGATAAAATTCTACTCTCTTAATTCGAATTGATAAAAGCAAATTCTTAATAAAACACTTGAAATTTTTAACTCACATAAATTTTCAACTATAAATCAATTTTCTACCAAAATTTTGAAATTTTAAACTAGAAAAAATATTTTTCAATAAAACAATCGATTTTTTAACAAAAAAATTTTATCTTTAAAAAAAGGAAATTTTGAACTAAATAGTTAAATTTCCATAAAAAATACAAATTTCTAAAAAATAATTAAATTTTAAATCAATCAATTAATTTTGAACCAAACAGTCGAATTTTCAACCAAGAAAATGACAAAAAATAAATTAATTTTCTACAAAGCAGTTTTATTTTTCACTCACAAGCAAATAGCTGGATTTGTCTACCAAAATAGTTCAAATTTCAACTAAATAGTTAAATTTTCAACAACAAAAATTTTTTTCGAATAGTTATTTTATGTGCAGAGTTCTGTTTAAAAATATATTTTTTTATGTGCAATTGCGATAAAATTCTACTCTCTTAATTCGAATTGGTAAAAGCAAATTCTTAATAAAACACTTAAAATTTTTAACTGACATAAATTTTCAACTATAAATCAATTTTCTACCAAAATTTTGAAATTTTAAACTAGAAACAATATTTTTCAATAAAACAATCGATTTTTTAACAAAAAAAATTTATCTTAAAAAAGTAAATTTTGAACTAAATAGTTAAATTTCCATAAAAAATACAAATTTCTAAAAAACAATTAAATTTTAAATCAATCAATTAATTTTGAACCAAACAGTCGAATTTTCAACCAAGAAAGGTATTTAAGCAAAGAAAAAAAAATTCACCAAATTGTTGAATTTTCTAGATGAATGTTTAGTTTTCGAATCCAAAATAAAAATTTTAAGCAAAATTGCATTTTAAACTAAATAGAGTTCAATTTTCAAGCCTAGAAGACGAATTTTTCAGAAAAGAATTGAAATTTCATCCTGAAAATAAACAATTAAAGTTTCAACAAAATAAGGAATTTTTAAACGAACGGTTAAATTTTCAACCACTAAAAATTTTTCAGTCAAGAAAGAAAATAAATTCCACCGAATTATTGAGTTTTCACGCCAAAAATACGAATTTTCTACCTAAATTAAATTTTTAACAAACCGTGAAATTTTCTATCAAACTGCTGAAAATTTATGTAAAAAAAAAATCTTCTACATAATAGTTTAATTTTTACTGAAAAATATTAATTTTTTAAAATAAATTAACTTTTGAGAAAAATTCAGAATTTTCAACCAAATACCTGAATTTTCAAAAACATACATGTATTGTCAAGCCAAAAAGACCTAATATTTAAAAAACAGTTGTCTTTTTAACAAAACTTTATTTTAAACTACATAGTAAAATTTTCTACCAAACTATTAAAATTTCAAATCAAAAAGACAAATTTTCTTTAAAAAATAATAAATTTTTACCAATAAATAAATTCAAAAAAAAAAGAATTTTCATTAAAAAATACGTGAATTTTCAACCCTATAGCATCAATTTTTAACAAATAAGTTAATTTTCAATCAAAAAGTTTAATTTCCGAGCCAAAAATACGAATTTTGTATAAGGCAGTTACATTTTTAACAAGAATTTGATTTTTAAACAAACAGTGTGAATTTTTATCGAACAGTTGAAATTTTAAGTAAAAAAGACGGTTTTCCACAAAACAGTTT
Organism: Belonocnema kinseyi; assembly: GCF_010883055.1. Taxonomy (NCBI): domain Eukaryota; kingdom Metazoa; phylum Arthropoda; class Insecta; order Hymenoptera; family Cynipidae; genus Belonocnema; species Belonocnema kinseyi. The sequence continues at coordinate 120,450,091 of NC_046665.1, read as the reverse complement.
AATTTTTAACCAAAAAAGATTTTTTAGAAAAGAAAAAAAATTCACCAAATTGTTGAATTCTCTAGAAAACTGTTAAAATTTCGATCCAAAAATAAAACCTGAAATAAACATTACGTTTTAAACTAAATAGAATTCCATTTTCGAACCTAAAAGACGAACTTTGTAGAAAATAATTAAAATTTCATTCAGAAAATATACATTTTAAAACAATATTAAACTTTAAAACAGTTGAATTTTCAATCTAAAAATATGAACTTTTATCAAAACAGTTAAATTTTTTAACCAGAGAGACCGACTTTTAACAAAACAGTTGAATTTTCAAAAGAATAATACACTTTTAACTAAATATTTGAATTTTTCAGACAAAAAGAAAAAAATTCACCAAATTATTAATTTGTGAAGCAAAAAAAATGAATGCTCTATAAAAATTTGAATTTTGAAGAAAAAAATTTTGTTTTTAACTAAATAGTTAAATTTTCAAGCTAAAAAGGCGAATTTTCTACCAAATTAAAATAGTAACTAAACCGTGAAATTTTTTACCAAACTTTTGAAAATTTATGTAAAAAAAAAAATCTTCTACAAAATAATTTAATTCCTAACCCGACAATATTAATTTTTTATAATAAATTAGCTTTTGACAAGAAAATACGAATCATTAACCAAATACTTCAATTGTCAAGACAAAAAGGTAATTTTTTTTGCAAAACAGTTGTATTTTTACAAATATTTATTTTTAACTAAACAGTGGAATTTTCTACCAAACTATAGAAATTTCGAATGAAAAAGACAAATGTTCTGAAAAAATTCTAAAATTTCAGAAATAAATCAATTTTAAACTAAACAGACGAATTTTTATCCAAAAACATGAGTAAACCACCAAATTATTAAATTTTTAACCCAAAAAAATAAATGCTCTATAAAAATATGAATTTTTCAGAAAAAGCTTTATTGCGAACGAAATAGTTGAATTTTCAAACCAAAAAGACGAATTTTTACAAAATTATTGAACTTTTAATAATAAATCAATGTAAAAAAAACGAATTTTCATTCAAATCTGTGAATTTTTAACCAAATATTTGAATTTTCACCCCTAAATGATAAATTTTTAATAAATAAGTTAATTTTCAATCAAAAAGTTTAATTTTCAAGCCGAAGATGGGAATTTTCTACAAGGCAGTTAAATTTTGAACAATAAATTGATTTATAAACAAAAAGTGTTACTTTATATAAAACTGTTAAATTTTCGAGAAAAAGTACGATTTTTCTTTAAAATATCAAATTTTCAAGCTGGAAATATTAATTTATAACAATAAATCAATTTTTAATGAAAAAATACGATTTTTTAACAAAGTAATAACATTGTTAACCATAGATGAATCATCAATGAAAAAATAAATTTTTAACAATGTATTTCAACTTCTAACCATATAGTTGAATTTTAAATAAAAAATATTTTCAATTTGAAATAAAATATGAGTTGAATTTGAACAAAAAAGACGAATTTTCAGGAAAATTATTCATTTCTCAATCAAAAAGACCAATTTTCAATAAAGAAAGATTTTTCAAGCCTAAAACCATTTTTTTTTAATATTGATTTTTATTTTAGAGTTATGGAAAAATTGCGATCTACCTCCGCTGGGATTCGAACCCAGGTCTTTCAGATTACTGGTCTGAAGCTTTTACCTACTAAGCTACCATAACATAAACAAATACAAAGAGGCGAATTTTCTACAAAGTATTTAAATTTTCTACATGAAAATACCATTTTTCATTAAAAAAAACTTGAATTTTCAACCTTAAAATATTAAGTTTCAACGTTATTTATTTATTTATTAAGTTTTAACAACAAAGTTGATTTCTAAGCAAATAGTTGATTCTTCTACAAAAATGTTTAAATGTCAAGCGTCAAAAAGTTGAGTTTTTCCAAAAAAGTTTAATCTCTAACATTATAATATAAATTATTAATAAAAAAATAAAATGTTATTTACAAAGTTTAATCATCTTTCAAAGATTGGTAAGTAGCGATAGTAAGAACAAAAAATCACTTGCAAAAAGATGGTTAAATTCTTTTTTTTTTTTAGTTTTGAAATTTTTTATTAAAAAGAACAGTTCATATTTTAAATCACAGACTCAGTAATAGTATTTTCAAACATAAAAACATAAAAAAAAAAACTATTTTTCAGAGAACTGACTTATGGCAGGTAAAAATTCATATTTGTGAAAAAAAATTTATTAAAATGTGTTATTTATTAATTTTATAAATATTGTCACGGTTCATATCAATAAATCCTTTGGAAATTCATCAAATTCTTAAAGAAGAGTGTGAAAAATTTCGCAAATTTTTTACAGTGAATGTAAAAAAGACCTTTTTGAAAAATGTAAAGAAATTTGTATTTTTAATTTATTTATAATTACCTATTGTTCATTAAATTATTTAAGTAAAACAAAAAAATCTGGCAAAGTCTACAATTTCCGGAAGCTGCTAATGAACTTAGATAAAGAAGAATGCCGACTGACAGACTGTCCGTGGAAATGTTAAGCATCTGCTATTAGGGACGATTTCTGTCCAATTTTCTCGGTTCATCTTCGAAAATTTGAAACGAGGGTGTCTTCGTCAAGACCTGCCCGCCCACATCCTCCGAGGTTTAAAATTACAATTACATTACGCCATCTCTTCAATGTTTTCAACCCAAAAATTAACACATGTTGTAAAAGATAATACTTTTTTCACAAATTGTCACTGTGTCATCAATTTCAGGAAAGAATTAGACTTTTAAGACACTAGTTCAATTTTCAACCTAAACATTAATTTCCAACCAAAAAGTGTCATACTTTATATTTCAATCAGAAAATATAAAAATTAGTTTTAAAAATCAAAATCAAAATGGTAAATTTTCATGAAATGAAGATTTTTAACCCTAGAAAAATGTAAAAGTTTTTTTAAATTATTGAACCTTCAAGCCAAAAGACGATTTTTCCCAACAAAAAAATAAAATTTCGAAACAAGAAAATGTTTTTTTAACAAAAAAGAAGGATTTTCAAATGAAAAAGGTCTATCTTAAAAAAAAATGTGAAAGTAATTACATTTTCAGTTGAAAAATTAATTTTGAACCAAAAAATGCTTATCAACTAAAAATTGAACTATTTGTTTAAGATTCACGTATTTTGTTAAAATTTTTTTTTAATGGTAGAAAATTAATTCTTATTTATTGAAAATTTTTCTTTGAGAATTCAACTATTTTCTAAAAGATTGAAATCCTTTTCTGAAGATTCGTTTATTTTTTTATTGAAGATTCATAATTTTAGTTTGAAAATCCATCTCTTTGGTTGAAAATTTACCTTATATTTGAAAATCCGTTTGTTTGGTTTAAAATTAATTTTTTTCAACTAAAGATAAATCTATTTAATTTTTCATTGAAAATTAAAATTTTTTCATTAGGATTCATGTATTTTGTTGAAAATTCTTCTTTTTGGTTGGCAATTCAACCATTTGTTTGCAAATTTTTTATTTTTCATTTTTTTTCAAATTTTCTTTCTTTTTAATTTTTTTTTTTTAAGATTCATCATTTTAAGTTTGAAAATTCACCTTTTTAATTAAAAATTCATCTTTTCTTTAAATCCGTTTTTTCTTTGTTTTCAACTAAAAATTGAACTATTTTATTTTTGATTGGAAAAAAATATTTTTGTTCCACATTCATGTATTTTTTGAAAATTTTTTTTTTTTTTGGAAGAAAATTAATTTTCTTCTTTAAAAACTAATCTTTTTTATTGAAAATTCAACTATTTGGTAAACATTTAAACTCCTTTGTTGAAGATTTGTCTATTTTTGGTTTTAAATTAATTTTTTGAAGAAAATAGTTTAATCCTGAGACCAAAGAAATGAATTTTCAACTAAAAATAGAAAGAATAGTAATTTTTAACCAAAAAGTTGTTCTTTCAAGAAAAAATGAAATTTCTACTAAAAAAATTAATTTTTAAATCAAAAAGATAAATTAAAAAAAAATAGTTGAATTTTTTTACTCGAAATATTTCAGTTGACTTTTCAAGATCAAAATATTAATTTTTTTTAAAAAGATAAATTTTAACGAAAAAAATTGAATTTTTAATCCAAAAAGATGAATTTTTTGAACCAAAAATATGTATTTTTAACAAAAAAGTAAAATTTTCTACCATATAGTTGAAATTTTATACAAGAAAGATGAAATTTGCAATAAGAAAGATGAAATTTTTTATAAAAAACGACAAACTTTCCTTTAAAAAGTTGAAATTTCTTCCAGAAAAAATTTCAGTTCAATTTTTAACCTTAAAATTTACATTTGAAACAAAAAGTGAATTTTCTATCAAATAGTTTAATTCTCAACAAAGCAGTAGAATTTTTCAACCAAACAATTTTTTGATCGAAAAAGATTTTAATTGAATTTTTAACACAAAAATACAAGAATAGTTGAATTTTTAACAAAACCATTGCATTTTTATCTAAGAAAGATGCAATATTTTTACGACAAAAAAAGAGCTATGGTTGGTTCAACCAACCGAAATATGATTGGTTCAACCATAGAATATGATTATTATATAGAAAAGAACATTTTTGTCAAACAAAATTTTTTGGTTTTTTTGACCAAATCTTTGGATGGTCAGAGTATTTGGTTAATTTGACCAAAAATGTTGGTTGGGTCAATAAAATATTGTGTTGAACCAGTCAAAATTTATTTGGTCTAACCAAATATTTATGATACAATAAAATAGTTTATTTTGATTGAATTTTATTCTGAAATTATATCCAATAAATTGCATTTTGCCTAATCATCCCATTTTGATTAAAGATTCTAAAAATTTGTTGAAAATTTTACTATTTTGTCGAAAACTCTTTTCATTTTTAAATGAAGATTAACCTTCTACGTTTTTTCGTTTGAGAATTAATTTTTTAAACCGGAAATGTTACTATTTAATTTTTGGTTAAATATTTTTCTTCTTTAGTTAAAAATTCAACAATTTTCTGAAAATTGATATTTTTCAGTGAAAAATTAAACTAGTCGGTTTAAAACCCATGCGTTTTGTTAATAATGAGTTGCTTTTTCGACTGAGAATTTATTTTTTAACCGAAATTATAATTATACCATTTTTTGTTCATAATTAATATTTTTAATTGAAAGCTTATCTTTTTCATTTAAAAATTTAACTATTTCATTGAAACTTCTTTTCATTTTTTATATTCAAATTAAGTTTGTTTCTGAAAATTTTACTGTTCCATTTTTGCTTTACTACTTCTTTGTTCAGTTAAAAATCCAATTATTTGGATGAAAATTGATTTTTTCTAGTGGATAATTCAACTTGATTGTAGGAAATTCCTATATTCTATTTAAAATTATTAATTTTTTTACTGATAAATAATTTTTTCAACCGAAAATGTAATTAAACCATTTTTAATTAAAAACTGATCTTTTTAATTTGAAAATTCCATTATTGTATTAAAAAGTCTTTAATCTTTTATCTAAAATTAATGTTTAACGGTGAGGAGGCCAGCCCTGAAGATGTGAACTGCAATGTTCACGAAACGTCGGCAAACAATTCGTAGTAGTTTTTTTTTACACGAGTGAAACCCGAAATATCTCTTTTTATCAAAATGAATCATCGTGAAAGCATAAAATCTATTATATCTCACCTTCTTTGAGAGCATTTTGCATTCTGAAGTTTTTTATTGTAGAATTTTAATAATTCTTCCGGCTGAATGAATATTAGTTTAAATAATTATTTTAAACAATAAATCGTGCAAATAACAATTCGGTAAAATATGAATTAGTTATTGAGGAAAAATAAAATTGATAAAAAATGGGAATTATAGCAAATATAATTAATGTCAACTAACAATTGAAACAAATAAAAATGAGGAGAGAAGTAATTCGTCTCTCGCATTTTTGCGCGTTTTTTTGACGAAACCATCAGACAATGGCGGCTTATCTTCTGGAAAGATTTGCAGGCACATATTCATTCATTCCCTTGGGAATCGTTTGTTCCGTCAGCGAACATTCACAGTTGAGAGGGTGGGGGGTCGTTTTTGAGTAGAGCTGGTATCTCTGTGTGGGAACTTGGCGTCTACGTTTCGGTGGAAGAGGGATGGAGACTAAAATTTTATTTCTTAAGGATGCCAGAGAGAGAGAGAGAAAGAAAGAGAAGGAGAGGAATGAGAGATGAGATCCACGTTTGTTCTTTGCTTGGGAACGTTTACTCGAGACAAAAACCTACCTTCCTCCTTCCTACTATACGCTATGTCGCTACGAGAAGCGTGTGGCGCGAATCGGGTTTAGGACTGTGTCAAATGCCACTCATGGACAAGCTCCATCCTCCTCGTCCATTCTCCTCCCTCCTCCTCCTCCTCCTCCTCCTCCTCCTCCTCCTCCACCATCCACCAAAAACAGTTTTCAGTATTTTTAACAATTTTTACAATTTTGTTCCTCAAGCCTAAACCACAAAACCATTGACATTTAGAGATATTTGCATTTTTACAAAAACTGTTACGATGTGATCGATATAAAAAAATAAGCTGGATAGAACATTTTTCGGTGAAATAACTCGAACTGTTCGAAAATAATTACAGAACTGATAATAAATTTGAACTCCATCCTCCTCCTCTTCCTCCTCCTCATCCTCCTCCTCTTCCTGCTTATTCCACATCCACCAAAAATTGTTTTTACTATTTTTAACCACTTTTAAAACTTATTTCTTCAGGCTTAAAGTAGGAAACTATCAACATTTAGTGATATTTGGACTTTGACCGAAGTTTTTACGATGTGATAGATATGAAAAAATAAGCCCAGTAGACCATTTCTCTTTTAAACAAATGTAATTGTTTAAAGATAATTACGGAACTTTTAATAAATATGAACTCCATCTCCCTCCTCCTCCTCCTCTTCTTCCACCTCCATCTCCAACTCCTCAACCTCTTCCTCCACCACCTCCTAATCTTTAATCCACCAAAAATCGGTTTTTACTATTTTTAATAATTTTTGCACCTTAGTTCCTTAAGCTTAAACTAAAAAACGATTAAGATTTAGAGATATTTGAATTTTTACAGAACTTGTTGCGCTGTGATAAATATGAAAAATACGCTAAATATACCAGTTTTCGGTCAAACAAATGGAGCCATTCAAAAATAATTACGGAACTAAAATAAATATGAACTCCAGCTACATCATCCTCCACCTCCGCCTCCTTCTCCTCCTCTTCTTCTTCCACCTTCACCTCCTAATACTTCATCCACCAAAAATCGTTTTTACTATTTTTAATGATTTTCACAACTTAGTTTCTCAAGCTTAAACTAGAAAATGATTAACATTTGGAAATATTTTAAATTTTTACTGAAATTGTTACGATGTGATATATATGAAAAAATACGCTAAATATATCAGTTTTTGGTCAAACAAATGGAACTGTATAAAAATAATTACGGAACTGATAATAAATATGAACTTTATCTCCACTCTCCTCCTCCTCCTTATCTTCCTCCACCTACCGAATTCCTTTTTACTATTTTTAATCATTTAAAAAACTTATTTCCTCAAGCTTAAAGCAGGAGACGATTAACATTTAGAAATATTTGAATTTTTACCGCAGTTCTTACGATGTGATGAATATGAGAAGAATAGGCTGAATGAAATTTTGTTTAGTAAAACAACTTGAAATGCTTAAAAATAATAACTGAACTGATAATAAATATGAACTCCTTCTTCTCCTTCTTCACCTCTTCCTCCTCCTCCTCCTCCTCCTCCTCCTCCTCCTCCTCCTCCTCCTCCGCAGAAAAAACGCGCAGAAAACGCAACGGAATCCGTTCTCTCCTTTGTCGCGTTCCTTTTCCTTTTCAAAATTCAATGACTTTGTTGAAAGTTCATGTATTTGATTAAAAATTCATCTGTTTTTGTGGAATATTAATCTTCGCTGTGAAAAAATCCAGCCTTTAGGTTCAAAATGTAACTATTTTTTTAAAAATGAATTATTTTTTATTGAAAACTCAAGTACTAGGCTTAACTAAGTTGCTAATTTTTTTTTAGGATTCACCTCTTTGCTTGAAAATTTAACTATTTCTTGAAAATTTCTTTTTTTTTTATTGAAAGATAATCTTTTACCTGAAAGTTTCATTGAAAAAATCTAATTATTTTTAATTTTATATATTTTTTTATTTGATTTTTAAATTCTGAATATTTTAGTTCTTTTGAAATAATTCGAAAAAATGTAACTTTTAACAGGATGACTTAATAAATATTCAATCATCTCAAAGCAAAAAAAAGTATTAAACCATTATAAATTATTTTCATTGAAACATTCAAGTAATTTTAATTTTATATATTTCTTAAATTTGAACCTGTCTTTGTTTAAATTTAATTATTTATAATATTTTAAATAATGCTAGAGAATATAAACTTTAGCAAAGTCAATTAATAATTGATTAATGAGTAAAGAACATAAAAATCATTTAGGAATTATTTCCATTGAAATGTATGTACATACATTTAATTTTTTAAATTGAATTCGGATACTCATTTTCCAGCATCACAAATATTAGAAAAAATTATTGTAATGGAGATATAAAAAAAAAAAAAGAATTTCATTATACAAATAATCGCCAATATTTAATTACATAACCTTAATTCTAATAATCAATTTATAGGGGACTTAATTGAAAACAATTTATATTCAGTTTCTTGAAAAAAAAATCAATCAGTCAAGAGTTAGTTCATCTGTTCATAATATAAAAAGCAGTAATAAATTAATTTAATTGAAACGACAAAATAATTTTTACCCTATATTTTGATTAATATTTTAAACAAAATTAATAAGATAATAATAATTAAACAATCAATAACATAAAAAGCATAAAATGAATTACTTTGATGGAAGCATTTAAATAATTTTTATTTTTATTTTTACATTTTCATCGTAATAAGAAGGTATTGGTTTAATGTGAAAAATGACTTTCTCGCTCACTTTATAAGGATATGAAAAGAAAGAATAAGTTCGTTAGCCATTTTTTTTTTTTTTTTTTGAAGAAATTTTAAAAAGTTAGAGCATTTTGAAAATTTTTGAGAGCACTTTTTTTAATATTTGAAAATTATTTTGACAGATTTTTATAGTAGACCAAAAGACGAACAACTCATTATTATTAATTTTTTCGATAAGATACAAATTACCAAAGTTATAGCATTTTCCAAATTCCAAAAAACCAAACGAAAATGAACATTTGCAGCCAAAAAAAGCGTGGTTTTTAATTTTGATGAAAATAAATGGAAAATTCAAATTTCGATCGCAAAAACAACTAATGAAAAGGCAATAACTCAATTTTGTGGAAAACAAAACAAGATACGAAAAGAGATAGATTGACAAAAACTGTACACCTAAAAAAGAATAGCAAAATTTTCAGGAATGACTTTTTTTGTAGGATAAGTAGTTTTTGTTTTATGTTTGAAAAACAACATTGAAAATAAAAAAATTATATTTTAGTACAACGATACAAGCTACGTGAATTAGAGACAACATTTATTCAAACAAAAAAGATTTTTAAAATTTTTTCGAATATTTTTATTGTAAAAACAAGATTGAAATAAAAAAATTATAAAAACTTGGCAATAAAAATAAGACTGTTTCAATTTCCGTTCATATTATCAATTTTTATGGTATAAATATATTAATATGAAACATGTTTCAGCACAGGCGCAGCTAAGAATAAAATGTAACGCAAAATAAGAAAAAAAAAATTTTTTAAATCGAAAAGTTGACATTTTGGACAAACACGGGCGCGAAGCAAGAGATATGTGCTAAGAATTTGCTTGATAAAGCCGAAAGAGCTTTAACAAAAGAGAGTTCACAGTCGCAAAATTGCAGTTGTCGATTTATTGATCTTTAATTTTGAGGGGTCTTATTTTATATTTTACTTGAAACTCAAAATTACATTTCTAAAAAGTTTTATTTATTTTTTCAGTTCACCTTTTAAACTAATTCCAGGAAAAATTGAAATACATGTACAAGTAATTTTAAAAAACGAATTCAGGTACACTGTTTAAAATTTCAGTTGGAAACTTCCACTAACTTTATGGGAAGTTTATTTCCGAAACGTAGGGTAACGCTGCAATACAGTGTACAATTAAAGGAACTCGTGGAATTCACAGAATTTAATTAATTTAAGGCATTCATATAACGCCTGGAATTCACGGATTTCATGGAGTTCATGAGATTCAAGGAAATAGTGGAATGCATGGAATTCACGAAATTTAAGGATTTCCTAAAATTCAATGAGTTAAAGAAATTCAATGAAATCACGGAATTCATGGAATGTATGGAATTCATGGAGTTCCACGAATTTCTTGAATTCCATTAATTCCGTGAGTTCCTGGAATCCCTGGAATTCTGGCAATTGTACGAATTCCGTGAATTTCGATTGTTACATGACTTCCGTGACTTCCTTGAATTTCGTAAATCCCGTGATTGCAGTTAATCCCACGAATTCCTCGAATTTCGTAAATGAAGCGTATTATGTGAATTCCGTAAGTTCCATAAATTAAGCACATACTCTCAATTCCGTAAATTCCATGAATTCCGTGGATTTCAAGAATTCCTTAAATTCGATGTATTCCGTGATTTTCTTGATTTCTGTGAATTCCTCGAATTCCTTTAGTTAAATAAAATCAATAAATTCTTTCAATCCAATGAATTTCGTGAATTCTTTCATTTTAATGAATTCCACGCATTCCTTCAATCCACTGAATAACATGAATTCCGCAAATTCCTGGAATTCCTTGAATCCCTTGAATTCTGTGAATTAGAATGAATTCCGTGAATTCCGGGTATTGCATTAATTCCGAGAATTTTTTAATTTCTATGAATCCTGGAAATTTCGTTAATTTCTTCAATTCCGTGAATTTCGCGAATTGCATGCGTTCCGTGAATTCCAGCTATCATATGAATTCCGTAACTTCCTTGAGTTTCGTAAATTCCGTTATTACAGTCAATCCCCCGAATTCCTTGAGTTTTGTAAATTCCCTAAATTCCGTGACTTTTGTGAATTCCGTAAATGAAGCGTCTGTGAATTCCGTGACTTCCATAAATTCGATAAATTCCGTGAATTCCTTGATTTCAGTGAATTCTGTAAATTCCTTTAGTATTATGAATTCCATAAATTCCTTCAATTTAATGAATTCCATTAATTGCTTCAATTCAATGAATTCCATGAAATGCTCCAATTCAATGAATTCCCTCAATTCAATAAATTCCCTCGATTCTATGAATTCCTCCAATTCATTAAATTCCATGAATCTCGCGAATCCAATGAATTCCATAAATTTCGCGAATTCCTTCAATTCCTTCAATTCATTAAATTCCATGAATTTCACGAATCAAATGAATTCCATAAACATCGCGAAATCCGTGTATTCCTTGAACTCTTTCAATTCGTTGAATTCCATGAATTCGGCGAATCCAATGAATTCCATCAATTTTGCGAATTCCATGTATTCCTTGAATTCTGTAAATTCCGTGAATTCCATAAATTCCGTTATTTTTTGGGATTTCATGAATTCTACAAATTCCATAACTTCTGTAAACTTCATAAATTCCTTCATTCCCATGAATTCTGTGAATTCTATGAATGTTATGAATTTCGTGAATTCAGTCAATTTCGTGAATTCAATCAATTTCGTGAATTCCGGAAATTCCTTCAATTCCTTAGCACTGTGGTGTATTATATACAAATTTAACATTTTCAAATACATTGATTTATTTTTAAAAAAGTTTTCCCTACTTTAAAAGATAACTCTTTAACAAAATACTGGAATTTTCAACAAAATAATTGAGTTTTTAACATAATAGTTAAATATTCAACCTAAAAAGGCAAATAACCAACGAAAAAGTGTCATTGCTTATATTTTAGTAAAAAAAGAATTAAATTTATACAACAGAAGAAAAGAATTTTAAAATCAAGAAGACGAATTTCCAACTCAAAAAATAAATAAAAGTTCATCTAAATTATTGAACCTTCAAACAAGAAGACAAATTTTCTTTACAAAATTTTAATTTTCAAACAAAAAATATGACTTCAACAAAAAACTTAATTTAGACGAAACTCATGCATTTTTACGCAAAAAAATGAAATTTCAAACTAAAAAATCATTTTTTTTACAAAAAAACGCGAATTTTTAACTAAAAAGTATCAATCTTAAAAAATGGAAAAGTTCCATTTTCTGTTAAAAAATAGTTGAAATTTCGGTTGAAAAAGATTTTAGTCGAGTTTTTACGATAAAACTATGCATTTTTTAACAAGGAATAATTTTTCACCAAAAAATTGAATTTTCAATCCAAAAAGTATGACTTTAACAAAATTGTTGAATTCTCTAGCAAATAGTTGCATTTTTACCAAAAAATATGAAATTTTTCTTAAAGCAGAAGAATTTTTATTACAAAAAAAGTTGAGTTTTCATCCAAAAAAGGTTCCAGTTAATTCAGTACCATCAAAAATTGAATTTTTGTAACAAAAAAATAAGTTTTTACGAAAAAAATTAAATTTTGGATCGAAAAAGAGGAATTTTTTCAACCAAAAAGGATGAATTTTTACCAGAACAGTTCAATTCTCTACCAAATAGTTGCATTTTTATCCAAAAAAGATCAATTTTGTTCGAAACTTTGTTCGAAAACAGATTCGAATTTTCAACCGAAAAGTTAACGAAAAATGCAATTTTCTATTAATTAAAATAAATTCTGAGATTCTCATAAATTCTCAAAGAATTTATTTCTCGGTTATACCCTCGGTAATATTCTCATTCTCGTTACTGTTCTCAAAGTAATATAACCGGATCAGAACTCTAATGATAATAGAAGTAGAAACAATCTAGTGGATTCCGACTGTCCCACATTACTACAACCGCTCAAGTAAAAGTATTGTCCAGGCTGTGACGTCAGGTATCAAAAGTAAAATTCGAAATTTGAAAAAACCAAAAATACAGTTAGATAGGTCTTGAAAAATGAACCTGAGTCTCCATTTACAGTTTTTCTCTCGGGCTGCAAATTTTCCAGTAAATAAATAAAAACTGACATTTTTCTAACTGAAAAAACCATGTTTTTTCATATTCAACTCGCCGTAAGTAATTCGTTTATCAAGGAATTAACAAATTTCTTTTTGAGTTTTATTCGTGACATTCTAGCGGAGGCTACAGTGTCCAAAAAGGGTCAAAAGTTATTTTATAATGTTTTTTTTTTTTTAATCCGAATGAAAAACCACGTTTTTAGACTTTCATATTAAAAAAGTGAGCGAGGAAGTTTGAGCTAGGACAAACTTCAAGCGAACGAATTTCCCCCCAATGTATTGGCCAACTTTTTGGAAAATCTTAATTCGATTTGATTCTTAGTTCCATAATTACAGCGAGTTTATTGCGAGCTTGCGACGCGACAACACAGGATTTTTCAGGGGACGCCGCCGGAACGCTGACTAGTGCGAGCGAGTGGACAAAACAAAGGATGGGCAAGGATGATGTTTCAGGCTTCAGGCGTCGTCCCCTGAAAAATTATGTGGTGTTGCGTCGCGAGTTCGTAATAAACTCGCTGTAATTATGGAACCAAAAATCAAATCGAATTGAGATTTTCCAAAATTTTTGGTTTTTTCAAATTTCGAATTTCACTTTTTGTACCTGACGTCACAGCCTGGACAATACTTTTACTCGTTCTCGAGCGCCTGTCGCCTTCTTGTCCAGAACTCCTCAATCTGTAATGCATGGACTTCACCAAAAACGGTCACGTGGCGTGCCAACCACACTTAAAAAAAATATGGCCGCCTACATTGTTTTGTTTTGACAGTTTGCTTGAACAAATAAATAATAGATAATCAGAGAGGATTTTTAAAAATGTTTGTGGAATAAAAAGTTATTCACCATGGAAGAGGTAAATAGTATGTTTATGAAAATATCAAATTACTTTTACCAACACTATGCGTGCGACAGGTATTCGACGCGTTCGTAACAAAAACAATAAACATACAACTTATACCACTCTGAAAGTCTTGTACACTACACTTGAAACCACACTTGTTGGAAACTTTCGCTTTTATACAACGATTCTTAATTTTAACATTCTCTCCTTTATTCACAAACTGTTAATCGTTCAATCATTATTTATTTACATTTGACTCGCGTTCACATCGGCAGCCATATTTTTTTCAAGTGCGATTGGCACGACACGCTCGAGAAGTTTTGAACTATACGTAAGTGTGATTTTGCACATGTGTGTGTGCGTACTTCTAGCAACAGAAAAATGTTCATTTTTAGTTCCACCAGTTTGGTCTCCTTATGTCTATTCTCCACGGAAAGGATATAAGATCCGAGCATCCTCTGAATAGTTGAGTCTCATTCTGGTCGGCAAAAAAGAGGCCGGGGAAAAAAAGTGTTTTTGAGGTCGTAGGTCGCGTGGGAATGAAAAGAGACCGTGCGGAGGAACCTTAAGTCCGAATTACACGCCTCTGTCTCTTCTCTGTCTCTTGCAGGGCCTTTTTCGCTCTTTTCGGCGAAGTGATTCCCGCGATTTTCTTCGCGCGATGCTCTTCTCTTCGCGCGACCCCTTTCCTTCCTTCCTTCCTTCTCTCCATGCGTGTCTTATTCGCAAATGGCAGGAATGGACATCCCGAGGAACACCCGTGAACAAAATATGACCCACCAAAGACGCAAAACAATTTTTCCTTATAGTCTGTGCCCAATTTCGACATTCCCGTTTGAAATACTGCCGTACCCGTCCTTTTCGAGAAAGGCTCTAACCACATTTGGAATCGAACGGAGATCTTCCAGGAAAAGGTGTTTGTTTACATTTTTATTCATCTAAATTAAACAACATTTTCGAATTTTAAACGAAATAGATCAAGTTTAAAATAAGTAGTTTTTTTAACGAAAAAGGATCAAATTTTAACCAGACATGTACTGTTAAAAATTTCTGCTGGAAACTTCCACTAGATTTTTTGGAAGTTTATTTTGGAAATATATATTGGAATTTTATAATAAAGTCCAGTAGTCGTTTCTCAGAAGACTTGTTCTTGGGGGAAAAAAATAATAAATGTTCTGACGAAAACAAAACTTTTGTCAATGTATAGTACATAACGCGCGTATTTCTAGAATTCAAGGAATGCATGGACTTTATGGATTTCGTGGAATTCATAGAATTTACGGAATTTAAGGAATTCACGGAATGCATGTAACGCCCCGAATTCCAGGATTTTATGGAATTATCGGAATTCATGGAATTTACGGAATTCACGGAATTCGAGGAATTCACGGTATGCATGGAAAACAAGGAATTCACGAAATTAAAAGAATGCATGGAATTTATGGAGTTTACGGAATTAAACAAATTGACGGAATTAACAGTATTCAAGAAGTTCACAGGATTCACGGGACTAAAGAAATAACGGGTATTTTAAAAAATCAGGAAATTCACAGATATCAAGGAATTCGAAGAATTTACGGAATACAAATAATTCACGGAACTCAGCGAATCCATAATGCAAAAAAATTTAAAGAATTTATGGAAAGAATTTATGGACTTCACTGAGTTTATAGAATTCAAGAATTTATGGAATTCATGAAATTCAAGGAATTCAAGCAATTCACGGAATCGAACTAATTCGTGAAATTCAAGAAAATCGTTGAATTCATGGTATTGACGAAATTCAAGGAATTCATAAGATTTAATGAATTCATGAAATTCAATGAAATCACTGAATTAACAGAATATATGAAATTCATGGACTCCCATGAATTCCTTAAATTCCATAAATCCGTGAATTCCTTGAATTTCATGAATTCATTGTTCTTCATGAATTCCTTGAATTCCTTCGATTCCATGCGTTCTACGTATCGCACGATTTCCTTAAATTTCTTGAATTTCGTGTATTTCATGAATTCCGCGAATTCAATGAATTCGATGAATTCACTTATTTCCTTGAATTCCATAAATTCTGTAAATTCCCTAAATTTCCTTGAATTCCATAAATTCTGTAAATTCTCTCAATTTCGTGAATTTCTTCATTTCCATGATTTCCATGAATTCCATAAATTCCGCGGATTACTTAAATTCCATAAATTCCGCAAATTCCCTAAATTTCGTGAATTTCTTCATTTCCATGAATTCTGGGAATTCCGTGATTTCCATGAATTCCATAAATTCCGCGGATTACTTAAATTCCATGAATTCCGCAAATTCCCTAAATTTTGTGAATTTCTTTATTTCCATGAACTCTTCTAATTTCTTGAGTTCCGCTAATTCTATGAATCCTATAAATTCCGTAAATTCTATGAATTCCAAAAATTCCAAGAAATTACTTGAATTCCATGAATTCAATAAATTCTGCGAATTTCCTAAATGTCGTGAATTCCTTCATTTCCATGATTTCTGCAAATTTCGTGAATTCCGCGAATTGAATGAATTAGTGAATTTCGGGCGTCACGCGAATTCCTTAAATTTCTTGTATTCTGTAAAATCCGTGAATTCGACGAATTTCTTGAAATCCATGAATTCCATGAATATTATGTATTTCATGCATTCCGTGAATTCCACAAATTAAGCGTATTTCGTGAATTCCGCAAATTCCATGAATTTCATGAATTCAACAAATCCAGTGAATGCCGCGATTGCAATAAAACCTTGAATGCCCTGATTTTAGTAAATTACTAGAATGTTGCAAATTCCGTGTATTTCATAAATTCAGTGAAATCCTTAAATTGTATGAGTTCCATGAATTCCGCAAATTCCTAGAATTACATAAATTGCGGGAATTCCACGAATTTCTTAAGGGCCTTGCATTCCATGAATTCGGCGAATTCCGTGATTTCTTTAAATTTCGTTAATCCCGCCAAATTGAGAGAATTCCTGAAATCTTTCATTTCCATAAATTCCGTGAATTTCATGAATTTCGTGAATTCTGGGAATTCCTTGAATTTCATTATTTTTCGTGATTTGACCTTCCACAATTTTCGTCTTAAAAACGTTCTAATACATGTATTGGAATCCGTTTATTTTTCACTACTTTAAATGGAAAAATGACCGGGAATTTTTTTCTTCGATTAAAACAGTCACCCTGAAAATTAATTTTCCACAATATAGTTGAATTTTCAACCAAAAACATGAATTTTTAACCAAGATATTTAAATTTCTACCAAAAAATACAAATTTTCAACGAAATGGTTCAAGCGACTTTTGAAAATGATATATTTTTAACCAAAAATGGAAAAGTAAAATTTTCAATTTAAATTATTAATTGTTAACAAAAACAACCAATTTTAAACTAAATATCTGGTTTTTCCACGAAGTAGTTTAATTTTGTCCTGAGCAAGATCATTATTTAATTATAAAGTTGAATTTTCGATTTAAAAGGATCAACTTTTCAACAAACATACTTTACTTAAATTTTCAGCTAAAATATTTAGTTGCTAAAAAAATGAGTTTTTCACAATATAGTTAGACTTTCAACCAAAAACATGAATTTTTAACAAGGAAATATTATTTATCTGCAAAAAAATACAAAATCTAAACGATATATAGTTGAAGCATTTATTAAAAATGATAAATTTTCAACCAAAAATGGAATAGCAATATTTTAAATTAAAAAAATTAATGGTTTACAAAAAAAAATTTCAACGAATTAATTTGATTTTCTACTGAAAAACATCAACTTTTAACCAAACATGGAATGGTTAAATTTTCAGCTAAACAAATTAGTACCTACATTTTAAACCAAAAACATGACTTTTTAAAATAAAAGTTATTTTTCTATCAAAAAATACAAATTACAAATCTAATCAAAACAGATAAAGTGTAAAGTAAAAATGATGTATTTTCAACCAAAAATAGAATAGTAACATTTTCAGTTCAGAAAATTATTTATTCACAAAAAAAGAACGAATTTTTAACCAAACACATGATTTTTTTAACGAAGTAGTTGAATTTCCAACTGAAAAATATGTATTTCAAACTAAACAAGATAAACTTTTAACAAAATATGGGATAATTAAATTTTCAGCTGAAAAAATTAGTTCCAGCTTGAAAAGTTTCGTTTCTATAAAAAGAGAGAGAAAAAAAATTTGACATAAAACAGTTGAATTATCAAAAAAGAAGTCCATTTTTTAACCAAATACGATATTTTTTTCAACAAAGTGATTAATTTTCAACACTTTTAATAAATAAACAAAACTTTTAACGAAAAATAAAATAGGAACTTTTCTTATTTAAAAAATTAATATCTTACAATGATATCAATTTTCGGCAATAAATTTGAATTTTCAATAAAAAAATATCAACTTTTAACCAAACATGGAATAATTAAATTTCCAAATGAAAAATTTAGTTTCAAGAAAAAAAAATTTTCCCCTAAATAATTAAATTTTTTAACCAAAGAGGTAATCAAAAAATAATAATAAAAACCAATCAAAATTATAAATCGTCAACTGGGATCAATAAAGTATCAGTCAAGAATAAGTTTGTAACAATGAAAATTATTTTTCAAGAAAATAGTTAAATTTTCAACCAACAACATGAATTTTTAATCAAGAAGATTAATTTTATAACGAAAAATAGAAATTTCCAACGAAATAGTTAAAATGCGAATTAAAAATAATAAATTTTTAACCAAAAATAAAATAGTAACATTTCTAATTAAAAATATTAATAGTTTTCTCGATAGTTTGCCAAGAAAAAAATTTCAATAAACTGGTTCAAGTTTCAACCAAGAAGATGAATTTTCAAACAAAAATCTTAATTTAAAAAAAAACAGATGTCAACCAAATGGATGAATGTTTAACTATGAAAAATAAAATTACGAAAAAAAATGAAATGATAAAATTTTTTCATTAAAAAAAGATATTTTTACAAACAAAAAATGATAACGAAACAATTTTTAATTAAAATCAACAATCTTTTAATTTTGAGTCAGAAAAAAATTGTTTTCAAGCGAAAACAATAAAATTTTAACTGAAAATAAAATTATTGCATCTTTGATTAAAAATTAATCTTCTTTACAAAGTTTAGTTTTTGATAATAAATTAAATGTCTGGTTTGTTTAAAATATCTGCTCTGACATAAATTTTGAATCTAAAATTAAGAATTAATTTTATGGTTAAAAATTCGTCATTGCTTGTGGTTGAATATTCATTTTTTAATGAAAATTTAATTACTATATTTTTTATGGAAGTTTATCTTTTCTATTTGAACATTCAAATATCTGTTTCAAAATTTGTCTTGATCATTTGAAAATTCAACCAGATCGTTGAAAATTCGTCTTTTTAAGAATAAAATTAATTTTCTTGGATGAAAATTGCACTTCTTGGTTAAAAAGTTATCTATTTTGTTGAAATTAAAAAATTTTGTTTGAAAGTGATCCTTTTTTTTAAATTCGCATCTTTGGAGATTAAATAAAATCCTTCACATCTTGTCCAATTTCTTAAAATACTTTAAAAGTCCTACAAATCTTTAAAATATTACACCAGAACCGAATTTCAGTAACCCTCGGTTTAGTAATTCCCAGAACTGCTTCAGACAGCTCGCTTCAGACAAATCGCAGTACGCGAGCACTCAGTCGAGTATATTGCGCAATATTACGCATTTAACTTGGAAACGGTTCAGGTGGTCCTAAAATCGAGAGTTTGGTATATCTACTGATTTTAGATCTTCGCAAGGAATTAAAAATTAAACCGAGATAGTTATTCACAATCTTTCGTTAACGAGTGTGTACCATTTCATCAAAGGACTTTGAATCATCTCAATATGAAATTACGTGCTTCTTAGAAAAACAAATTTTATGTTGCTGCCTCAGCATTAACATTTTTTTACGACTGTGAAAAAATTTAAGACGTTCATAACGCACTTGCGTGTTGAAAAGATCGTTACCCTCGTTGCTGGACAGAGAACGACCCTGTAGACATAAAATAGACGCAACAGGGCAATACGTGACTCCAAATCACAACACGTTTAGCTTCCAATGAGTTTGCTTCACCGGCGTGGAACACCATCCCACGCAAATTGGAAAAATCGAAAATCCTAAATCAGGTTTCAAGTTCTTTAAAATTGAACAATTTTTTCAATTTTATTTAAATTTCAAAAAAAAAAAATTAATGGTGCAGGTCTCGGAAGAGGATGGCGATTCGGCAGAGGATTTAAAATTCCCGGTCGAGTTTTTCAATTTTCCCGGTCAAACGAAAGTAACATATTAATATTTAAAGTCAAAACGCAAAATAAATAAATTTTTGAAAAAATAGCTAAATTTTCCATTAAAAATATAAATTTTCAACAAGAAATTGAATATTTCAACTTTGAGTTAAAAACATTTATTTTCAACAAACAAAAAAGGGATTTGTAACAAATTAGTTTAATTTTAAACCTAAATGATAAATTTGCATCGAAAATTATGAAGGTTCAATCGCAACAGTTAAATTTTAAACCAAAAAGATGAGTTTTCAAATATAAACATTAATCTTCAACTGAAATAGTTGAATTTCAAGGAAACGAAACAAACAAAAAATTATTAAAAAGACACATTTTGATCCAAAACTTAAATAATTCAATTTTTAATTTAAAAAAATAATGTTCAACCAAGCAGATGAAGTTGAAACTAATAAATTTTCAACCAAGAAGATTAATTTCTACTAAAAAAAAACTTTTTCACAAAAAATTGAATAATTACATTTTTAGTGAAAAAATTTATGTTTTACCAAACAGATGAATTTTTGACTAACAATATGTAATGTTCAACTGGAATAATAGTTACATATTCAGTTTAAAAAATTCATTTTCATTCAAAGAAAAAACAAGTTTTCAATCAATTAGCATATTTTTGATCCGAAGAAATTAATTTTGATTAAAAATTATGAATCTTTAACCAAAAAATTAATTTTGTACAAAAGAGTTTAAATTTGAACAAAACTTTCTATTCTACAAAAAAATCGATTTTTAAACAAAATACGTGGATTTTCAATGTTGTAGTTGAATTTTCAATAATAAAGATTAATTTCCTAAAAAAGACAAATTTTTCTACAAAGTTCATACATTTTTGAACAAATGGTTTAATTTTTTAATAAAAAATATCAATTTTCAACAAAAAATATTTAATTTTCAAACAAAAAAAGAATAGTTGAATTTTCTGTTAAAAATCTAATTCTTAACAACAACAAATTGTATCTTTAGCAAAATAGTTAAATTTCCTGCTAAAATAGTTA
Organism: Belonocnema kinseyi; assembly: GCF_010883055.1. Lineage (NCBI taxonomy): Eukaryota > Metazoa > Arthropoda > Insecta > Hymenoptera > Cynipidae > Belonocnema > Belonocnema kinseyi. The sequence goes on along the minus strand of NC_046665.1, from coordinate 120,428,870 downwards.
GATTTTCAGTTTCAAAAATTTATTCCCAAACAAAATTTTTAACCAAGAATAAATTCTCAATAAGCTGATGAGTTTTCAAGAAAAAATGAATTTTTAACAAAATAGTGAAACTTGCTAACAAATTTTCTACCAAAAAATCGATTTTTCAACAAAATACACGGATGTTCAACGTTAGTTGAATTTTCGATAATAAAGATTAATTTTCTAAAAAAAAGACGAATTTTTCTACAAAATTCATACAGTTTGATACAAATAGTTCAATTTTTTAATAAAAGATTTTCAACCAAAAACTATTAAATTTTCAACCAAAAATAGAATAGTTAAATTTTTTATTAAAAATCTAATTCTTAACAACAAAAAAATGGATTTTTAGCAAAATAGTTGAATTTTCTACTGGAATAGTTAGATTTTTAGTTGAAAAAATTTATTTTTAATCGAAATTTTTAGCCAGGAATAAATTCTCAATAAATTGATGAATTTCCATTCAAAAAATGGATCTCTTTAACAAAAGAGTTTAACTTTCTACCAAGTTTTCTACCAAAAAAAACGATTTTTGTAACAAAATACGTGGATTTTCAACTTTATAGTTTAGTTTTCAGTAATAAAGATTAATATCCTGAAAAAAACGAATTTGTCTACGAAGTTCATAAATTTTTGAACAAATAGTTCAATTTTTCAATAAAAAATATAAATTTTCGACAAAAAATAGAATAGTTAAATTTTCTTTTAAAAACTCTAATTATTAATAACAATAAAATGGATTTTTAGCAAAATAGTTAAATTTTCTATTGGAATGGTTAGATTTTTAGTAGAAAAAATTGATTTTTAACAAAAATTTTTAACCAGGGGTAAATTCTCAATAATAATTTTTTAAAACAAAAAATCAATTTTTTAAAATTCGTATATTTTCAACGTTATAGTTGAATTTTCAATAATAAAGACTAATTTCCTTAAAAAAGACGAATTTTTCACAAAGTACATAAATTTTCGAACAAATAGTTTAATTTTCTACAAAAAATATTTTTTAAACAAAAGAGTAACTTTTAGCACAACATTCTATCAAAAAATTTGAACTAGAAAACAACAATTTTTAATCAAAAATGGAACAGATAATTTAAATTTCAAGAAATTAATTTGCAAACAAACTGATAAATTTTTAACTAAAATAATGTATCTTCAACTCGAATAGTTAAATTGTTTACCAAAAAGATAAATTTTAAACCATAAATATTAATTTTCTATTGAAAAGAAAAGATTTCCACAAAGGACAAACATTTTGAAATTAATGGTTTAATTTTTTAATAAAAAATATTAATTTTCAACTAAATAGTTTTATTTTCGTCCAAAGAAGATAACATTTTAACAAAACTAGAAAAGTTAAATTTTCTGTTCAATATCTAATTTTTCACCAACAATAGTGGACTTTCAGCAAATTAGTTTAATTTTCTACTGGAATAGTCATGTTATTAGTTAAAGAAATTGATTTTTAACAAACATTTTTAACCAGGAATGAATTCTCAATTAAAATGATGAATCCTAAAAAAAATTTTTTTCATCAAATAAGTTTAACTTTTAACCAAGTAGTTAAATATTTAATTAAGAAAGGATGAATTTGAAAGGAACAATATAACAAATTTTTTATTTATAATTTAGAAATATTTCTTGTTTGAAATACTGCTTCTAGCCTAAAAAACATTATTGAAACTTTTATTTCAAAAATAATAAATAATAAAAATTTGTCAGACATTGAACTTACTGATTACAAATGGAGAAGTTGTCCATTCGTTATTTTATATTGTTTATAAAATTAACAAATACTATCAAGGCGTAAAGTACAATAAAAAAATTTAGAAAAACGATATTTTTAATCTTTATTTCGTGATGAAAAAATAAGCCTATTTATTTAAAAAATAGTCGGGCCACTAAATTTCATTGTCTAAAATCCTTCATTTTTATCTCACTTTTCCCTGACCAATAATATTTAAAAACCAAAATTTTAATCTTGTAACATTTTTAAAATGAAATCTTTCATAAATGGAATAAAACAATTTTTAATTAAAATTTTGACATTCTTCATTTATTATTCCTGAACTTTTCTTAAATCTGCTGAAATTTTAAAAAGTTTTTCCAATTTTTTTGACATTTTAAAAAATAACCAGAAATCATTACAATATTTAGGAATCCCTTTAAATGACTGAGAATTAATAAAAATTTATTTAAATCTTTAAAAATATGTATACCCTAAAACATTTCATATAATTTAAAATTTTTAATTTAATAACAGAAACCAATTTTCTACAAAATAATTTAATTTTTTACCAAATAATTCAATTTTCAAGCCAAAAAGACGAATTTTATATAAAAAAATAGACGAACTTTGAACCTAAGAATGTAAGTTTTCGAGAAAAAGTTAATTTTAACCAATATCAGTTGAATAGTCAACAAAATATTTAAATTTTCACTTGAAAAAAATATTTAAAAAATTTTTACTAAAATTATGAATCTTCAACTAAAAAAATTTAATTATTGATAAAGTAGTTCAACTTTTATCCGGTAAAAGTTTAATTTTCTACCTAAAAATATTAAATTTAAATTTTTAAACAAAAAAGATAATTTTTAATTATAATTATAATTATTTTTCAACAAAAAAAAAGAACTTTCAACTGAAATTCTGAATCTTCAATCCAAAAAATCGAAATTTAAGAAATTAGTTCATGTTATTAGTATATTCCACCTGAAGAAAATTTTGACAAAAAATAAGATAGTTGATATTAAAAAAAATATTAACAATAAAATACAATTGGATTGAATTTTCAGATGGTTTTTCAATACAGAAATGTGAAATTTAAACAAAAAAAGATTTTTTTATTAATGATAAGTTGAAAAAAAATTATTATTGACAAAAAAAGCAAATTTTCAACTAAAATTGTAAATTTTAAGCAAAAAAATTGTAAACCCATGAAAAATAATTTTTAACTAAAAAAGGTAATTTTGAAACCATCAGTGAAACTTTCAACAAAATAATTCAATTGTTGGTCCGTAAATTAATTTTCAACAAAAAAAGAACTTTCAACTGAAATTCTGACTCTTCAACCCGAAAAATCGACTTTTGAGAAATTAGTTTATATTTTTATCTAGGAACTGTATATTCAACCAAAAAAAATTTTGAGCAAAAACAAAATAGTTGATATTTAAAAAAATGTAATAAAAAGAAAATACAGTTAGATTGAATTTTCAGATAAATTTTCAACCCAAGAATGTGAAATTTAAACAAAAATTAAATTTTTTATCAATGATAACTTGAAAGAAATTAATTAATGAAAAAAAGCGAATTTCTAACTAAAATTTTGAATTTTAAACAAAAAATTTTAAACCTATAAAAATAACTTTCAACTAAAAAAGGTAATTTTAAAACAATTAGTTAAACTTTTAAAAAAATAGTTCAATTTTTGGTTTAAAAAATTAATTTTCAATAAGAAAGCGTATTTTTTAATACAAAATTGTGAATCTGCAATAAAAAAATAAAGTTTTAAGAAGGTAGTTTAACTTTTAATCAAGGAGTTGAATATTGACTTTAATACAGAATGAGATAGCTATAAACAATAATAAATTGTTTGAGCAATTATTCATGCTTAATCAAATAAAATATTAACTCACTTAAAGTCAAAAGTGGACAAAAAGTAGAAAATTACAAAAAAGCAATTTCTTGTCTTATTCAAAGAGAAAATTATGAAAAATAATAATAAAATGTTCAAACAATTATTTATGCTAAATTGAATAAATATTAACCTACTTTAAGTGAAAAGTGAACTCAAAGTTGAAAATTTGAGAAAAAAATGTCATTTTTAGCATTATTCAAAAATAATATCATTAAAAATAATAATTTATTGTTTAAAGAATTATATGTTTTTTTAATTAATTAACTTTTACCTCATTCAAATTAAAAATTTGACAAAAAGTAAAATTTTTTGGAAAAAACTGCGACTTTCCATCTCTATTCTAAGAGAACATTGTTAAAAATAATAATAAAATATATAAACATCTAATTATTAGTATAAAGTAGTATTTTATGTATTAGAAACAATTTGCATTTTAAAAAAACTTCAAAGTACAAGTTTAATTTTCTACCTAAAAATATTAAATTTAAATTTCTAAACAAAAAAGTTAATTTTTAACCAATTATTTGATATTTTAAAAAAATAATAAAATTTTTAGTATAAAAAATTAATTTGTAACAAAGAAAAAAGAACTTTTAACTGAAATTCTGAATCTTCAACCCTAAAAATCGACTTTTCAGAAATTAGTTCATCTTTTTATCTAGGAATTGTATATTCCATCTAAAAACAAACAGTTCATATTAATAAAAATTTATTAAAAATAAAATACAGTGGATTTAATTTTCAGATGAATTTTTAACCCAAGAATGTGAGGTTTAAACAAAAATTCAATTTTTATCCATGAGAAGTTGAAAAAAATTAATTATTAACAAAAAAACAAAACGAATTTTGAACTGAAATTGTAAATTTTAAACGAAAAAATGTTAATTCCATAAAAACAATTTTGAACAAAAAAAGTTAATTTTAAACCAATTAGTTGAACTTGCAACAAAATTGTTCAATTTTCAGTTCAAAAAATTAATTTTAAAAGAATAATATATTTTTTTAATTAATTAACTTTCACCTTATTTAAATTTAAAATTGGACAAAGAGAAAAAAAACTTTAAAGCTAACTTTTTTACTTGAGGATTCACTTTTTGGAAATTCGGTATTTTTTGGATGAATTCAACTATTTTTGACCTTAAATAAAAAGCTTAAATACAAAATATTTTTATTATTGACTCAATCATGTAAAATTTATAATTAATATAGCTCCAATATAAATAGCAAGTAAATTTTCATTAGATCAAATTAAAATAAAATTGGGATATTATTTAATTTGAATTGATTTTTCTAATAAATCATTAACATAAAGATAACATTAAAATAATAAACTTTGTTGATTATAATTTAGTTTATGATAATTTTATTTTTCAATAACATTTTTAATTCTAATTTACAGCATAATGCTATCAAATTTAATAATTTTACAATATATTTAGTAATTTAATAATATTTTATATTATTTAACAAAATTAAATTTTAATTATTTATGCTAAATCGAATAAATATTAACTTACTTAAAGTGAAAAGTTAACAAAAAGTTGAAAATTGTAAAAAAAATGTCATTTTTAGAATTATTCAATGATAATATTATTAACAATAATTATTGATTTTTAAAAGAATAATATATTTTTTTAATTAATTAACTTTCACCTTATTTAAATTTAAAATTGGACAAAGAGAAAAAAAACTTTAAAGCTAACTTTTTTATTTGAGGATTCACTTTTTGGAAATTCGGTATTTTTTGAATGAATTCAACTATTTTTGACCTTAAATAAAAACCTTAAATAAAAAATAGTTTTATTATTGACTCAATCATGTAAAATTTATAATTAATATAGCTCCAATATAAATAGCAAGTAAATTTTCATTAGATCAAATTAAAATAAAATTTGGATATTATTTAATTTGAATTGCTTTTTCTAATAAAACATTAACATAAAGATAACATTAAAATAATAAACTTTGTTGATTATAATTTAGTTTATGATAATTTTTTTTTTTCAATAACATTTTTAATTGTAATTTACAGCATAATGCTATCAAATTTAATAATTTTACAATATATTTAGTAATTTAATAATATTTTATATTATTTAACAAAATTAAATTTTAATTATTTATGCTAAATCGAATAAATATTAACTTACTTAAAGTGAAAAATTAACAAAAAGTTGAAAATTGTAAAAAAATTTCATTTTGAGAATTATTCAATGATAATATTATTAAAATCATAATTAAATGTTAAAAGAATAATATATTTTTTTAATTAATTAACTTTCAACTTATTTAAATTTAAAATTGGACAAACAGAAAAAAACACTTTAAAGCTAACTTTTTTGTTTGAGAATTCACTTTTTGGAAATTCGGTATTTTTTGGATGAATTCAAATATTTTTGACCTTGAATAAAAATATTTTTTTCAAAAATCTTTGGAATATGATAGTAGGATAACTTAAATAAGAGCATCTAAAAAACAGTAATTCGGAATATTTATTTTGTATCAAATATTATTTTTCCTTTTGAAACGAAAAACTTTCTGATACCAGTATATTTAAAAATAAGAGTTTTTTTAGCAGTTTAAATTTGAGATACAGCTTTAGAGATAAAATACTTTTGTTTTCAAAGAGGATCAAAAAACATGTGGCTCGTGAGAAAAATGTTGACGAGATTGTCTAACCTCTTGAGATAAGTTCGAGTGTCTATTTTATTGGCATCCTAGAGTCCTAGACCTGCTGGAGATAGAAGAGGCGTTAAAGACGAGAACGTTTTCAAGGATTTTTTTATATCTTTTCTCGGTATTGCGTATTTTCTTAGAGTCAAAAAAAAAAATCTTTCAGAAAAGATTTAAAAACACTAGAGTTATTAGAGGGGCATTAATATTTTCCAAATTTTATTTTTCCTAATCTTTATTTTACCCAAATTTATGTGTCCGAAAAATAATTCAATATCATTTTTATTTATTTATCTATTTTAATATAAAAATAATAAGATATTTTTGCCATTAAATCATTAATGTTATTACAACTTTGAAATAATAAATTTATTTAATTCTAATTTAGTTTATGACAACTTTGTGTTTAAATAACATTATAATTATAATTTATATCATATAGTATTATTTAACATAATGCTTTCAAAATATATCTATTAATTTATTAATCTTTTATATTATTTACAAAAACGATATTTTACGATAAACTTTAAATAATTATTTCTGTAACATTGAATAAACCAATTAAAAATTTATTAAAATTATACTTAATTTTAAAATGGTAAATAATTTCAAAAAATAAAATATCAATATAATATTATTATAATATAATAATATAACATTATATTATTTATCTTCATAATTTGCCAATGTAAAAATCATGGAAATATTATAACTGAAACGTGAAAACAAATATTTTGTTATTGACTCAATTACGTGAAATTTAGAATAATATAGCCCCAATATTAAGCAGTAAGTAAATTTTAATTAGATAACATTAAAATAAAAATTTGATTTTATTTAATTTTAATATCAAAATCATAAGACATTTTTACCATTAATTAATGTAATTATTACATTGAAATCATAAATTTATTTAATTCTTATTTAGTTTATGATAACTTTATGTCTTATAATTTATAAATTATAAATTATTATTTATATCATAATACTATCAAATTTAATTATTTCACAATATATCTAGTAATTTTATGATTGTTTATATTATTTAACAAAGTTAGATGTTAATATAAACTTCAAAGAATGATTTCTGTAATATTGAATAAACCAATTAAAAATGTATTAAAATTATATTTAATTTTATATTTGTAATTAATTTAAAAATATGAAATATGAATATAATATTATTCGAAAAAATTATTAACATGCATAACAGAATATTATTTAACTTTACAATTTTCAAATATGAAAATTATGAAAATATTATAAATAAAAGGTGAAAACAATAGTTTTATTATTGACTCAATTATGTAAATTTTATAATTAATATAGCTCCAATATTAAATAGTAAGTAAATTTTGATTAGATTAAATTTAAATAAAATTTGGATATTATTTAATTTAAATTGCTTTTTCTAATAAATCATGAAGATAATGATAAGATTAAAATAATGAACTTTGTTGGTTATAATTTATTTTATGATAACTCTATTTTTTAATAACATTTTTAATTATAATTTATAGCATAATGCTATCAAATTTAATAATTTCACAATATATCTAGTAACTTAATAATCTTTTATATTATTTAAAAAAATTAAATTTTAATATAAACTTTAAATAATTATTCGTATCATTGAAAAATCTAATTAAAAATTCATTAAAATTATGTTTAATTATAAACTTGTAAATAATTTTTAAATATGAAGCATGCATATAATATTATTATAAAAAATTATTTATGAATCATTTATGTAAAATTTTTAATTAATATAGCTTAATGCTAGAAAGTTGCGATTGTTTTTCGTCCAATTTTCAATTAGAGTAAGTTATTATTGAATTCCATTCAGAAAAAATAATTGTTTAAGCAAATTATTATTTTTTTACAGATATCTTCTTCTATATTATTACAAGATAGTAAAGTTTTATTTGGTGTGAAGTAACAGTTGATTCAAGTTAACAAAAAAGTTTACCTTTGGTTTGCCGTATAGAATATATTTATAAACAATTATAATTTGTTTAAACAATTATGCTTCTTAAATTTCATTAATTATTATTTCACTAAGGAAAATGAATAAAAAGTCAAAACTTAAAAAAGCGTAGCTTTCTAGGAATTATCTAAGGGAAGATAGTTATAAACAATAATATATTATTACTTTACTGAGTGAATAAGTTTTGCTAAATTGTAATAATTATTAACTCACTCCGAGTGAAAAGTAGACTAAAAGTTGACGATTTCATAAAAAACTTCAACTTTCTAGCACAAGTCAAACTAAATATTATTAATAATAATAATTGTTTACACAATTAATTTTTCCCACTTAATATGTGTCTCACTATAATTGAAAATTTGATAAAAAATTGAAATTTGTTTAAAAAACTGCAATTTCCCATCATAATTCTAAGATAATATTATTAACATTGATAATAAATTGTTTAAAACTTGCTCTAATTGAAATCTTTATGAAATCTTTCAAATATTTTACAAATCTTACCGAAATTTTTTCAAATCTTTGCGAAATATTTTTGAAATATTAGATAATAATTTTTAAATTATTGAAATCATAGTGAAATTTGTCGGATATTCTTGAAATTTTTGTCCACTCTTAAAAATCGAGTTGAAATTTTTCTGAAAGAATTGAAATCTTTTTGAAATTCTTGAAATCTATGTGCACAATTTCAAATATATCTTAATTTTTGTAAAATATTTGAAATCTTTTACATCTGTCCAACTTATTTGTGAAATTTTTCAAATTTTTGAAAAATGATTGAAAACTTTGTGCACTCTTTGGAAATCTATCTGAAATCTTTGCGAAATATTTTAAAAATATTTTACGTTTGTGAAATTATTGAAATCTTTGTGAGATCTTTAGGACATTCTTGAAATCCTTCTTCACTCTTTGAAATCTATCTGAAATCTTTCGGAAATTTTTGTGAAAGCTTGGAGAAATCATAAAAATCTTTGTGGAATCCATGGGAATCTTTGCGAAATATTTGATAATGTTTGTGAAATATTTATGAAATCTTTCTGAAATCTTGGGGAAATTTTTTAAATCCTCGTGAAATCTTTGGAAATCTTTGCGAAATATTTTTTAAATATTTGGTAATGTTTGTGATATTATTTTGAAATCCTTAGGAATTACTTGACATTTAGTTGCACGCTTTGAAATCTATCTGCAATCTTTGTGAAATATTTATTTGGAATTTTTGTGAAATCTGTAGAAATGTCTTGAAATCCTTGTGCAGTCTTTGAAATCTATCTAAAATTTTTGTGATATTTGTGTGAAATCTTGGGGAAATCATTCAAATCTTCGTGAAATCTTTCTGAAATCTTTGGAAATCTTTGCGAAATATTTCTTAAATAATTGACAATGTTTTGTGAAATCCTTATGAAATATTTGTAAATTCATGGGGAATTTATTGAAATCCTCGTGAAATCTTTCTGAAATATTTCTAAAAACTCATGATGAAATAATGAATAAAATAATATTTTTATTTGAAAAATTATTTTAAAATATTTTATAACGTTTACTAAATCATTGTGAAATCCTTAGGAATTCCTTGAAATTTGTGTGCACTCTTGAGAATCTATCTGGAATTTTTGCGAAATATTTGAAATTTTTGTGAAATCTTGGGAAAATCATTCAAATCTTCGTGAAATCTTTCTGAAATCTTTGGAAATCTTTGCGAAATATTTCTTAAATAATTGACAATGTTTTGTGAAATCCTTATGAAATATTTGTAAATTCATGGGGAATTTATTGAAATCCTCGTGAAATCTTTCTGAAATATTTCTAAAAACTCATGATGAAATAATGAATAAAATAGTATTTTTATTTGAAAAATTATTTTAAAATATTTTATAACGTTTACTAAATCATTGTGAAATCCTTAGGAATTCCTTGAAATTTGTGTGCACTCTTGAAAATCTATCTGGAATTTTTGCGAAATATTTGAAATTTTTGTGAAGTCTTGGGGAAATCATTCAAATCTTCGTGAAATTTTTCTGAAATCTTTGGAAATCTTTGCAAAATATTTAATAATGTTTGTGAAATCCTTATGAACTGTTTATGAAATCTTGCGGAAATTATTGAAATTTTCGTTAAATCTTTCTGAAATATTTAGAAATTCTCATAATAAAATAATATTTGTACTTGCAAAATTATTTTAAAATATTTAATCACGTTTAATAAATTATTGTGAAATCCTTTGGAATTCCTTGAAATGTTTGTGCACCATTTGAAATCTATTTGGAACCTTTGCGAAATATTTGAAATTTTGGTGAAATCTTGGGTAAACCATTGAAATCTTCGTGAAACCTTTCTGAAATCTTTGGAAATCTTTGCGAAATATTTCATAATGTTTGTGAAATCCCTATGAACTGTTTATGAAATCCTAGGGAAGTTATTGGAATCTTCGTTAAATCTTTCTGAAATATTTAGAAATACTTATAATAAAATAATACATAAAATAATATTTGTATTTGCAAAATTATTAAAATATATTTTATAACGTTTTAAATCATTATGAAATCCTTAGGAATTCCTTAAAATTTTTTGCACTATTTGAAATTTATCTGGAACCTTAGCGAAATATTTGAAATCTTTTTGAAATCTTTGTAAAATATGTGATAATGTTTGTGAAATCCTCATGAACCGTTTATGAAATCTTGCCGAAATTATTGAAATCTTTCTGAAATATTTGGAAATACTAAACTAATAAATAAAATAATCGTTGTATTTCCAGAATTATTTAAAAATATTTTATAACGTTTTTTAAATCATTGTGACATCCTTAGGAATTCCTTGAAATTGCTGTGCACTATTTGAAATCTGTCCGAAATCTTTCCGAAATATTTACAATTTTTGTGAAATCTGGGGGAAACCATTTAAATCTTCGTCAAATTCTTTTCAAATATGTGAAAATTTTTGCGAAATACGTTTAAAATATTTGATAATGTTTGTGAAATCCTTATAAACTGTTTATGAAATCTTGCAGAAATTATTGAAATCTTCGTGAAATATTTTGGAAATATTTAGAAATACTAATAATAAAATAATAAATAAATTAATATTTGTATTTGCGAAATTATTTTAAAATATTAAAAAATGTTTATTAAATCATTGTGAAATCCTTAGAAATTCCTTAAAATCCTTCAAATCCTTGAAATGTTTATGCAATCTATAAAATGTATCTGAAATCTTGCCGAAAAATTTGGAATTTTTGTGAAATCTTGGGAAATTATTGAAATATTTTAAATTATTCGTTTTTGTGAAATTATTGGAATTTTCATGAAATATTTAGAAAATTCTTGAAATCATTGTGCAGTCTTTAAAATCTATACAAAATCTTTGCAAAATTTGTGTGAAATTTTGGGTAAATCATTCATATCGTCGTGAAATCTCGGGAAAATCATTAAATCTTCGTGAAATCTTTCTGAAATCTTAGGAAATTTTTGGAAATCTTATGTTGTTTAAATATTTGTCAATGTTTGTAAAATCTTTCTGAAATATTTGGAAATACTTATAATACAATAATAAATAAAATTTGTATTTGCGAAATTATTTAAAAATATTTTATAAATTTTATTAAATTATTGTGAAATACTTGAAATTTTTGTGCACTCTTTGAAATCTATCTGGAATCTTTGCGAAATATTTGAAATTTTTGTGAAATCTTGGGGAAACCACTGAAATCTTTGTGAAATCTTTCTGAAATTTATGGAAATCTTTGCGAAATATTTTTAAAATATGTGATAAGGTTTGTGAAATCTTTAGAAAATCCTTATATTTGTTTGCACTTTTTAAAATGTATCTGAAATCTTTGCGAAATATTTGAAATTTTTGTGAAATCTTTGGAATTCTTTGTGAAATATTTTTTAAAATATTTGCTGTTTGTCAGAAAACCACGAATATCCCAAGAACGTCTAATGTCCTATAGATGTCCTAAAGACGTCTTTAAGATATTGGACGTTCTCGGGAAATTTTTCGTACTAACATTATACGTCTTAAGAACTTCTTTAGGATGTCCAAAATACATCTTCTAAAAGACGTCTTAGGGATGTCCATAATACGTCTCTAGGAGGTCCTAATTTTTTTCGCCCACTGAGCGTCATTCACAAGCCAGCATCAACGCTATTAATTAAATAGTCAATATAAATACATGAATTTGTGATAGCAGACCTGCCTTTCCCATAGCCGTGCTACTCATCTCTAATAATATTAGCTGCTACAGCTGATAGCTTATCATAGACGATACTTTCAAATACTTTCAAAATAATGATGAGAATCGTTATCAGTCTGTAAGTCGTGATATCATTTTTATTACCTGTTCTAAAAGAAGAAACAAATATAGCTTTCTTTTAAATAACCAGAAAGTAACCCTCTACGACACTGTTAAAAATTTATGTTGGAAACTTCCACTACATGTATTTAAAATTTATTTCCGACACGTAAGAGAACGCTACAATCCCTATTGTTGTATTCACTAAATTAAAGGAATTTACGAAATTCACGGAATTTCCGAGATTCAAAGAATTCATGAAATTTACGGGATTTGAGGAATTCACGAAATTCATGGAATTAACAGAATTCATCAAATTTACGGAATTCACAGAATTCATAGAATTCACGTAATTAAAAATATTCATGGAATTCACAGTTCTCTCGCAATTGACGGAATTTATCAACTTCGCGGAATTCATGGAATTAACCAAATTCATGAAATTTACAGAATGCATGGAATTCACGAAATTTCCAGTATTCATAGAATTTAAACAAATTTACGAAATGCACGGAATTCCCGAGATTCAAAAAATTCATGAAATCTACGGGATTTGAAGAACTCACGAAATTCATGGAATTAACAGAATTCATCAAATTTACGGAATTCACAGAATTCGTAGAATTCACGGAATTCGTAGAATTCACGGAATTCGTAGAATTCACGGAATTCAAAATATTTATGGAATTCACAGTACTCTCGAAATTGACGGAATTTATAAACTTCGCGGAATTCATGGAATTAAACAAATTCATGAAATTTACAGAATGCATGGAATTCATGGAATTTCCAGAATTCATAGAATTGACTGGATTCATTGAATACGCCAAATTCATGGAATCCCTGAAACTCGCAGAATTCGTGAAATACACGAAATGCATAGAATTTACGAAATTCATGAAATACATGGAATTCCCGAGATTTCCGAAATTCAAAAGATTCATCACAGTCACGGAATTCGCGGAATATAAAGAATCTGAGAAATTCAAGTAATTCAACAATTTCGTGGAATTGGCGAAATTTATGGAATTCACAGAATTCACGAAATTCAAGCATCGCATTGAATTCAGGGACTTTCATGAATTCTTTAAATTCAATAAATTCCATGGATTCTTTGAATCTCGTGAATTCTTTGAATTTCGTGTATTCTTTGATTTCGAGAATACCTTGAATTCATTAAATCTCGTGATTTCCATTAATTTCTTACATGTATTGAATTCCATTAGCTCCGCGACTTTCGTGAATTTGATGAATTCTATGAAATCCGTAAATTCGTTGAATTCCATAAATTTCATGAATTCCTTAAATTTCATGAATTCCTTGAATTCCATGAACTCCGTGGATTTCGTTAATTACGTGAATTCAATCAATTCGACAAATTTCTGAAATCTAGCGAATTCCGAAGATTTTGTGATTACTATGGATTCCAGAACTCTATGAATTTCTTGAATTCCTCCAATTCTTTGAATTTCATGAATTCCAAGATTTCTATAAATTCTATAAATTCCGTGAATTTCTTCAATTTCATGAATTCTAAGAATTTTGTGAATTCTTTGAATTCCGTTAATTACGTAAATTTCTTAAATTCCATGAATTTCATTAATTCCTTTAAATCCATGAATTCTGAGAATTTCGTGAATTCCGTTAATTACGTAAATTCATTGAATTTCATAAATTTAATGGATTCCTTAAATTCCATGAAATCCATGAATTCCATGAATTCCATGGATTCCATGAAGTACGTTCGTTACGTGAATTCAATAAATTCGACGAATGTCTTTAATTCGACGAATGTCTTTAATTCTTGAAATTCTTTGAATTTCATAAATTCCATGAATTCTATAAATTACATAAATTCCGTGAATTCCATGAATTTTGAGAATTTCGTGAATTCTTTCAATTCCCTTTATTACAAAAATTCCTTAAATTCCATAAATTTCATGAATTCCTTAAATTCTATGAATTCCTTGAATTCCCTGAATTTAATAGATTCCATGAAGTACGTTAATGACGTGAATTCAATACAGTCGAAGAATTTCTTAAATTCGGAAAATTGTGAGAATTCTGTGATTACTGTGAATTCATAAAATTCTATTATTTTCTTGAATTACGTCAATTCCTTGAACGTCACGAATTCCATGAATTCTATAAATTCTATAAATTCCGCGAATTCCTTCAATTCCATGAATTTCATGGATTCCATGAAGTAGTCTATTATGTGAATTTAATAAATGCGACGAATTTCTTAAATTCGAAAAATTCCGAGAATGCTGTGATTACTGTGATTTTTTTCAAATTTCATTGATTTTTTTGAATTGTCAATTCTTTGACATGAATTCCATAAATGTCATAAATTTCATGAATTCTACAAATTCTACGAATTCCGCAAATTCCATGAATTCCTTGAAGTCCATGAATTCCATAGATTCCATGAAGTACGTTAATTATGCAAATTCAATAAATTCGACGAATTTTTTTAATTTGACGAATTTCTTAAATTGGACAAATTCGGAGAACTCTGTGATTACTATGAATTTGTCAAATTTTATTAATTTTCTCAAATTATCAATTCTTTGAATGTCATGAATTCCGTGAATGTAATTAATTCCATGAATTCTATAAATTCTATAAATTTCGTGAATTCCTTCAATTCCATGAATTCTGCGAATATCGTGAACTCTTTGAATGTACATAAATTTGATTCATTCCATGAATTTCGTGAATTCTTTGAATTTCTTAAATTCATTGAATTAATTGAATTGCTTGAATTCCTTGAATTGCTTGAATTCCTTGAATTTCTGTCGCACAATTTTCGTCTTACATACGCTCTAAGATCTAATAGATGTATACTATGTTGGCAATTTAACCTTACGCTCGTATTGTAGAAATGCTGTAGAAGTCTTGTAGAATTTCAAACATTTTTAACAATATAAATTAATTCAAGGTTTATGTTCAATTCTTACAATAAAGTATGCAGATTATGTAAAAATCCACTTACCTATAGCCTATAGAGGGTGCAGACACTTTAAAACTTCCAACCCTCTATTTTCTCGTATTTTGCAAAATAATCCGATCCAAACTGGAATAAGCGTCAGACATCTAATCCCTGTACTTTAAAATAAACATTAACGCCATAAAGACATGTCAATAACGCTTCCTAAAATACTTAGAGTGGACAGAGGATCGCGCAGAGCTTCGTCCTATGTTAGCACATATTTGTCCTATGTTAACACATATTCGTCCTATGTCAGTACAACTTCGTCCTACGTTAACACAACTTCGTCCTATGCTAGCACATATTCGTCCTATGTTAGCACAACTTCGTCCTACGTTAAGACAACTTCGTCCTATGTTAGCACATGTTCGTCCTATGATAGCACACCTTCGGTCTATGTTAGCACAACTTCGTCCTACGTTAACACAACTTCGTCCTATGTTAACACATGTTCGTCCTATGCCAGCACATATTCGTCCTATGTTAGCACATATTCGTCCTATGTTAGCACACCTTCGTCGTATTTTAGCACAACTTCGTCCTATTTTAGCACAACTTCGTCCTATGTTAGCACATATTCGTCCTATGTTAGCACACCTTCGTTCTATTTTAGCACAACTTCGTCCTATTTTAGCACAACTTCGTCCTATGTTAGCACATATTCGTCCTATGTTAGCACACCTTCGATCTATTTTAGCACAACTTCGTCCTATTTTAGCACAACTTCGTCCTATGTTAACACATGTTCGTCCTATGCCAGCACATATTCGTCCTATGTTAGCACATATTCGTCCTATGTTAGCACACCTTCGTCCTATTTTAGCACAACTTCGTCCTATTTTAGCACAACTTCGTCCTATGTTAGCACATATTCGTCCTATGTTAGCACACCTTCGTTCTATTTTAGCACAACTTCGTCCTATTTTAGCACAACTTCGTCCTATGTTAGCACATATTCGTCCTATATTAGCACAACTTCGTTCTATTTTAGCACAACTTCGTCCTATTTTAGCACAACTTCGTCCTATGTTAGCACATATTCGTCCTATATTAGCACAACTTCGTCCTATGTGAGCACAGCGGAACGCGGCCTACGCTGGTGTAGCTGCAATCGAGCGTGTTTGTGGTCACTAGACGATAGACGCAAGTTCACGAATGTCCTAACCATGATACTAATTATAAGAGGTGTCACTGATTGCTCACTGATTTTTAATTACCGAAGATATTATTTACTCGTTCTTCGCTTTACAAAATGTGTCATGATATTAATGTTATAGCAGTACATTCTCTCTGTAAAGATCTAAATTTTATTACTTTGTCACTATCTGAATTATCCAATAAAGTACAGAAACTTACATTAGGAGTAAATAATTTTTAAGGCTGAAAATTATAACATTATCTGTGTGCTCATGTCGAGCAAATGATAATAAACCCTCTAATTTGTTCAACAGTACTATTGGGCATACTTGTTTAAAAATAAATTAATAAAATAAATAGTTAACACAGTTCTATTTTCAACTCAAAAAGATTTCATTTGTTGTTAAAATATGAATGTCCAAGGAAAAAGTACATTTTTAACCAACTAGTTGAATTTTACAACAAATAGTTAAATCTGCAACCAAAACAGACTGATTTTCAACTAAACAGTTAGATTTTTAATCTAAAAAGTTGAAATTTCTATGAAAAAAATTAATTTTTAACCAAAGTTGAATTATCGACCCAGAAATATTAATTTTCATTGTAAAAAACAATTTTCTACAAAACAATCGAATTTTTTACTCTACAGAAGAATTTTGAACTAAAATTATAAATGTTAAATGAAACAGGTGAATTCTCAACGACAAATATATTATTTAATGTTAAATCTAGAAAGATTAAAATTTTAAATCAAAAAGAGTTGAATTTATTTTTATTTTTAATAAAACAATTTAATCCTAAACCTTGAAGAGGATTTTAATTTTTCCCAAAAAGTTGCAGTGTTAATAAGAAAACTTTATTTTATACCAAAAAATATGAGTTTTTATGAAAAGATAAATTTTCTACAAAAATTGTTGAATCTTTAACAAAAAAGATTTAACAGTCCAGAAATATATATTTTAGATCAATTATATTTTGAAGGGAGAAGTAATTTTTAATCCCTAATAAAAATTTCAATTAACTATTTTTTCCGGTGTTTATTTGTTTATTTGCAGTATGGCTACATAAAAATTTAATTTGTTTAAAATCAAATTATTCCTTAAATTGTCTTAAAATCTTCCGGATTGTTTTTGGACAATTATAAAATTCTTTTGCAATGTTTTAAAATATTTTTAAATATTTTCTTACAATTGATTTCTTTTAAATAAAAAATCACTTACAATGTTCCGAGGAATCTTAAAAAGAAATATTTATAGTCTTCAAACCTTAAAAAAAAATGAAAGAAACTTCAAATTTTTTAATTCATAGTCTTCAGAAATTTGCATTTTATGTTGAGTTTTTTTAAATTATTTTAATTCCTTTTAAATATTCTGTAGATAGAATTTTTGGCTAAAAATTCAACTTTTTCTGGAAAATTCAAATGTTTTATAAAAAATTCATATTCTTGACTCGAAAGTTTAACGATTTCGTAAAAGATTCAATTATTTGGTCAAAAATTAATGTGCTTTGTCGAAAATTCTTCTTTGTTGGTAGAATGTATGTATGTTTTTTTTTTAATCTGTTTTAATTAAGCATACATTTTTTTAAACTTTTTGTTATTGGTTAAATCCAACTGCATTTTATTTTAAATAAAAATTCGTTTCTTAAAAAAAAACATATATTTTTTTAAACTGAAAATTTAACTGTTTTGTTAAAAATTCAACTGATAAATAAAAAATATATATTTTTTTTAATTTCACATTTTGGGTTTAAAGTTCATCTGTTAGTTAAATCCAACTGTATTTTATTTTAAATTAATTTTTTTTTAATACGGACTATTATATTTTGTTGTGAAAATTTATAGTTTTAGGTAGAAAATAAAAAAAAAAAATTTTAAATCACGACTCATGTGTTGGTGAAATTTAAATGTATTTTAGTTTAAATAAAAATCTTTTTTCTTTTATTGTTAAAGTATCAACTATTACATTTTTTGATAAAAATAAATCTTTTTATGGTGAAAAATTCAACTCCTTGGTTCAATGTTAAAATTCTTCTTTTTTGGTAGAATATCAATTTTTGTTATAAAAAATGCAATTGTTTGTTTGAAAATTATTCGTAAAATCTAATGTTCTTGGTTGAGAATTCACAATTTTTATTTCATAATTTGTTTTTTTATTTGTTGACAATTAATTTTTTAAACCTAAAATCGAATTATTTTATTAAAAATTCAACGGATTGATCAAAATTGACTTTTTTGTTAAAAAATTATCATTCAGGGGTTCAAAACTCATCTATTGTCTTAAGAATTGATCTTTTCAAACTAAAAATTCAGCTATTTGTTTTAAACAATTTTAGAAACGAAAAAAGTATAAACTAAGAATTAATCAAATATAATTTGTGTCTAAAAGCACATCAACAGCTCAAACTAGTTAGTTGGAAAATTATTTAATTTGTTAAACATTCGTCTTTTTTTCTCAACTTTATTCATAATTGTCAATATTAGTTAAATCGATTTGTTTGTAAAACATAGTATATATTACTCTATGCTCATAATTAGATGTTTACATAAATTGTTTAAACAATTTATTGTTGGTTTTGGCCATTTTTTCTTAAAATCTGATAGAGTCACGGGTTTTTCAACAATTTTCCACTTTTAATCTAATTCATAATAAGAGCGAGATTCAAATTAACTTAACAAAACTAATTGTTGCAGCAATTTATTATTATTGTCAATATTATTTAATTTGAATAATGCTAGAAAGTTGCAGTTTTTCCCTAAAATTTTCAAATATTAGTCTACTTTTCAGTTGGAGTGAGTTAAAAATTAATAAAATTTAAGAAAACTAATTTAGATAATAAAGTAAAAAATAATAAAATTTAACAAACATAGTTGTTTAAACAATTTATTATTGTTTATAACTATCCTCCCTTAAATAATTTCTAGAAAGCTGAGGTTTTTCTTTAATCTTTAAATTTTTATCCACTTTTCAATAAAAGTGTTGTAATATTGAATAATATTCAACAAAAACAATTGTTTAAGCAAATTATTATTGTTTACAACTATCTTTATTTATATTGATGTCAAATAGTTGCAGGTTTCCTTCTAAAATTCAAAAATTTGTTTCCACTTTTCACTTAGTGAGATAATAATTAATGAAATTTATTGACAATAATAATAATTTTTTTAACAAATTATATATGTTAACGTGAAGTATTTATTACTTAACTCTAATAAAAAATTAAATGAGATTTTAGAAAAAAAAACGCCATTTCTGTAGTAATAATATAGGAGACGATAGCTATATACACAACAAAAATTTGTTTAAACAATTATGTTTGCTAAATGGAATTAAATATTTACTCTCTCCAAGATAAAAGTGTACAAAAAGCTCAAAGTTTCAGAAAGAAGCGCAATTTTTTGCATTATTAAAAGAAAATAGTATTAACAATAATAATTTGTTAAAACAATTATTTTTTCTAAATTTAATAAATTATTAAGTCACTTTATGTGGAAAGTGGACACAAAGCTGAAATTTTAAAAAACATGCAATTTCTAGAATTATTTAGAGAGTATATTATTAAAAATTATAATAAATTGTTTAAACAATTATATTTGTCAATCAAAATTAATTGTTTCTTCACTCTAATTAAAAAATGTGCAGAAAATTAGAATTTTTAGAAAAAACCGAAATTATGTAATATTCATATATAAGAAGATAGCTATAAACAATAATAATTTGTTTAAACAATTAATTGAGATAAATTGAATTGAATATTAAGTCAGTCGTAGTAAAAAATGCATAAAAAGTTGAAAAATACAGACAAAAACACAGTTTCTAGCATTATTTAAAGTCAATAATTTTTGCAATAATAGTAAATTGTTTAAACAAATAAATTTGTTAACTTTAATTAATTATTGCTTCACTATAATTAAAAAGTGGACAAAAAGTTAAAAATGCTGGGAAAACCCTTAATTATGTAATATTCATATAGAATAATATAGCTATAAACAATAATAATTTGTTTAAACAATTAATTTAGATAAATTGAAGTAAATATAAAGTCGTTCATAGTGAAAAATGCACAAAAAGTTGAACATTACAGATAAAAACGCTATTTATAGGATTATTAAAAGAGAATTATATTGACAATCATAGTGAATTGTTTAAACAATTATATTAGTCAATCAAAATTAATTCTTGCTTTATTCTAATTAAAAAGTGAACAAAAAGTAATTTTTTTAGAAAAACCTGCAATCATGTAATATTAATATAGAAGTAGATGCCTATAAACAATAATAATTTGTTTAAGCGATTTTTTTTTTGTTAAATTGAAAATTAATATTAAATTAGCTGAAGTAAAAAGTGGACAAATAGTTTAAAAACTTACGAAAGATTGCAATTTATAGTATTATACATACAGAATATCATTAAAAATAATAATAAATTGTTTAAACAATCATTTCTATTAGATTATTAATTATTACTTAATTCTGATTAAAAAGTAGACATAAAGTTAAAATTTTTAGAAAAAGCCGCAACTATTTACTATTAATATAGTGAAAGATAGCTCAAAACAATAATAATTTGTTTAAACAATTATTTTTGCTGAATCTAATTGAATATCAAGGCTCTTCAAACAAAAAGTTGACAAATATAGAAAAAACTGTAATTTTTAACATTAGTTTAAGATAATATTATTTAAAAAAATAATAAATTGTTTAAATAACTGAATTTGTTCACCTAGATTAATTATTACTTCACTTTGATTGAAAACTGGACAAAATTTAAAAAAATTGGACAAAAAACCGCAATAAGTATTATTATAGAAGAAGATAGCAATAAATAATAATAATTTGTTTAAGCAATTATTTTTGCTAAATGGAATTAGATATTAACTCAATCCAAGTAAGAAGTGGACAAAAAGTTGAAAAATTGAGAAAAAACCGTAATTTCTAGCATTGTTCCAAGAGAATATTATTGACAATAATAATAAATTGTTTAAATAACTATTATGGATAATTTTCATTAATTATAACTTCACTCTAATTACAAAGTGGAAAAAAGTTTAAAATTTCATAAAAAATCGCAAATATCTTTGCTAAATAAAATTAAATATCAACTCACTCTAATTGAAAACTGGAAAAAAGTGAAAAATTTTGTAAAAAATTTAAATTTTATAGCATTATTCCAAGAGAATATTAATAACAATAATTATTCATTGCTGAAAAAATTATTTTTGTTAACGATAATTAATTCTCACCCAAGTCTAATTGAAAATTGGACAAAAAAAGATATTGGAAAAAACCGCGAGTTTCTATCTATATTCTGAGAAAAAAATTACTAAAAACAACCGTAAATTGTTTAAACAATTTAGGTAAACATCTATTAATCAGCATAAAGTAATATTTCATGTATTATAAACAATTCTCATTAAAAAAAAACCACACAAAAAAATGATCGTACAAAAATCGCAAAATCCATTTTTTCACTTCTAGGGTTTTTTTGGGACCCTATAAAAAAGACTTACGGGTTTGATATTTAAAAAGTAATATTTTATTCGTATTCTATGGCTAATCGTGAAGAAAAATTCTGAAATTCAACTCGATTCAGCTAACATTGACGATTCTCAATAAAATTTACAAAATCGTCTTTTTTTATGGGAAATATATGTGGGGCTTTTTATGGGGCTTGCGCCAACCTTAAATATAATTTTTTCAAAAAAAAAAGGGATTACTTCTATTGTAGATTCGAGCAAATTTCCCTGTTATGGTATTTTTTTCTAATATGAGAAAAATATCTCGAATTGAGTTTCTTGACCTCCGAGAACAGAGATCTTAAAGAGAGAAAATGTAGGCTAAAGAGTTTTAGCTCATGCTTATCGGTAAACTACGTACGTCGCATGTTACCAGAGTCTCCACATTAACTGATTCCAAAAGAGCCTCATGACATCTGCCCTTTCTTTTTTTCCATTTTTATTTATTTTTTTTTTCTCTCTTAAATTCTGAGATTTTACGACTTATGGTTGGGAGTCATAGCCATAGAAATAATGACCACTCCTAAAGTATTCATCTCCAAGCATAATATGAAGCACAATTATTCCTCTGTAAAAGTGAGCAGTGAGCTTCGACTGACCGTGAAACACTTAAAAGTTAAAGCCGAGCCTTATCAATAAATCTTCTGGAAAACATGTCTAAGCACAATCTAAAATCAAATAACATGGACTCTTTTGAAAGACGGATCGGATCGGAAGTCACGCGAATGTAGCTAATGCTTTCGATCATCATCTCGCGGACATTTTTTATGTTCTAGAATAATAATCACAATTTGTGACTCAATAATCTTCAAGATAATTTTTACATTCTCGTCCTCATGAGACGGTATTGCTATTAGTTAAATCACAGTTGTTAACCTAAAAAAGAGCTACAAATTTGTTTTATTTCATTTTTTGAACAAATTAAATTTTTCCACAAAAAGGCACAAGGTGCAATAAAATGTTTGAAAAAAAATTCTTTTTTTAATCAGATATTGAAAATTTTGTTAATTAGATATCAAATTTGATTTTGGCCTTTTTTTCACGGAATACATGGTGAGAATATCGTCGTTAAAGACGAATGAGCTTTAACAAAAGAGAATTCACAATCACTAAATTTCAGTTGTCTATGGTTTTAATTTTAATTTTAGAAGCGCGAGATCAAACTTAATCTAATATTGATATAAAATTGTTGCTGTAGTTTAAAAATTCATCTATTTTAGTTGAAAATTCATTCCTTTCGTTGAAAATTGAACTATTTTGATGGAGCTATTTTTTCTATTAAAAATCATATTTTAAATGAAACTTGAATTATTTTTTTTTTAATTACAAATCTATCTCTTTCAGTTGAAAATTCAACTGTATGATTGAAATTTCATATATTTGGTTCAAAATTCTTCTTTTTTGGTAGAATAGTATTTTTCTTTTTTAAAAATATTTGGTTGAAAACTACTTTTTTAGTCAAGATTTGTTTTTGACTATATATTTAACTAGTCATTTTTTTTTAATTCATCTTTCAGTTGAAAGTTTATTTCTTTCGTTAAAAATAGATCCTTTTATTAAAATTTTTTTTCGTAAAAAATGATTTTTCTACTGCAAATTGAACCATTGGATAACCGGTCATCTTAGATGAGAATTTAAAAAGTTAGAGCATTTTCAAAATTTAACAATTTTTATATATGGTAATTTGCAATACTCGGAAATTCAAACAACACATGCTACAAAAAAAATTAAATCAAAGTTGTTAACCTAAAAAAGAGCTACAAATTTGTTTCAATTCATTTTTTGAACAAATTAAATTTTTCGACAAAATGGTACAAGGTACAATAAAATGTTTGAAAAGAAAATTGCTTTTAAATCAGATATTGAAAAATTTTTTGATTAGATATGAAAATTTGATTTTAGCCTTTTTTTCACGGAACACATGGTGAGAATATCGTCGTTAAAGCCGAATGAGCTTTAACAAAAGAGAATTCACAATCACTAAATTTCAGTTGTCTATGGTTTTAATTTTAATTTTGGAAGTCAAGAACGAAAAGCGCGAGATCAAACTTTATCTAATTTTTATATAAAATTGTTGCTGTAGTTTAAAAATTCATCTATTTTAGTTGAAAATTCATTCCTTTGGTTGAAAATTTTACTATTTTGATAAATTAAAAAAAAAATTGATTTCATATATTTGGTTAAAAAATCTTCTTTTTTTGTTATAATAGTATTCTTCTTGCTTAAAAATGACAAAACATTTAGCAATTTAGTTGAAAACTATTTTTTTAGTAAATACTTTTTTTCTACTTAATATTTAACAAGTCGGTTTTTATAAAAAATTATCTTTTTCAGTTGAAAGTTTATTTCTTTCCTTAAAAATATATCTTTTTATTAAAATTCCTCTCTTTTTGATTCAAAATTATTTTTCTACTGAAAATTAAACTATTGGTTAGCCAGCCATCATCATCATCAATAAGCAACATTCAAAATAAAAAAATAAAATTTGTCGACGAACGACACATGCTACAAAAAAATCAAAGTTGTTAACCTAAAAAAAGAGCTAAAAATTTGTTGTAATTCATTTTTTTTATAAGACGCGTAGTTTTTGTTTCAATAGTGATAAAGAAATTACAAATTAACCATTTAAATTTTTAGACAAAAAGACACAAGGAACAATAAAATGTCTCATACGAAAATTATTTTTAAATTAAACATGAAAATTTTACTTTGTCCTCTTTTTCTCACGAGACATATGATGAGAATGTCTTCTTTGAAGCCAGAAGAGCTTTAACAAAAGAGAATTCACAATCAATCAATTTCAGTTGTCTCTGCTTTCACATTCAATCTTTAAAGTCAGTTGCAAAGCGCGAGATTCAACTTTATCTATTTTTGATAGAAAACTATTTTTGGTGTTTAAGAATTTATCTATTTTTGTTAAAAATTAATTCGTTTGGTTAAAAATTTAACTATTTAAATGAAAATTTGTTCTTTTTTAAGTTAATTTTTCAAACTGAAAACTTATGTATATACTAATATTTACAGTTGAAAATTTTTTTAAAATTCATAATTGACAAATTATTCTGATTGTTTGAAAATTCTTCTTTTTTGTTGAAAATTCAACTACTTTGTTGGAAATATTTTTCTTCATCAAATTGTTTTTTAATGAAAATCAACCGGTTTGTTTTTATTAGATATTTATCTTTTTAGTTCAATATTTAACTTTTATTGAAATTTATTTTTATTTTGCTTTTTGTTAGAGATTATTTTTTTTCAACTTAATATTTAAATACTCCATTTTTACGAAAATGTATATTTTTAACTTGATAATTAATTTATTTCGTTTAAAATATAACTTTTTATTAAAATTCCTTTTTTTGGATCAAAATTATTTTTCTATTTATAATTCAACTATTCCTTTTTCATTTTAAAATTAGCTTTTTTATTTGAAATTTATTATTTTAACTGGAAATTCAACTAATCCATTTTTTGGTTAAAATATTTTCTTTTTTTAGTTAAAAATTAAATATATGGTTGAACATTCGTCCATTTTGTTGAAAATTCGTGCTTTGGTAGAATAGAATTCTTCTTCTTTAAAAAAGATTGAACATTTACTGATTTTGTTGAGAACTATTTTTTTTTAATCAAAAATTATTATTTTTGATAACTAAATATTTGGCTACTCAACTTTTATGAAATGGTATATTTTTCGCTTGTAAACTTATTTCATTATTTAAAAGTAGAAATATTTTATTAAATTTCCCTTTTGTATAATTTAAAATTATTTTTTTTACGGAAAATTAAACTATTCCATTTTTTGTTGGAAATTTATCATTTTTAGTTGAAACTTTTTTTTGTTAAAACTTATTCTTTTGACTAAAAATTAAACTACTTATTTTGGTGTCCAAATTTTATCATTTTTTTGGTTAAAAATTTAACTATATTTAAAAAAATTCATGTATTTAGTTGAAAATTCGTCTTCTTCGTAGAATATTATTCATTTTCTTTGGAAATAAATTTATTTTTTGTATTAATTTTTTCACTATAACATTTTGGTTTAATATTAAACTACTTTTTTTGTACGGTTGCAATTTCTTTTTTTTTTTAGTCAAAAATTCGTCTTGTTGATAGAAAATTATTAATTTAAAGATTTATCTTTTCAAGAAAAAATTCATTTGCTCAGTTCAAAATTTAATTATTTTGTTAAAGTTCTCTTTTTTTTATTGAAAATTATTTTTCTACTGAAAATTGAACTATTCTATTTTTGGTTTGAATTTATTGTTTTTAGTTGATAGTTCAATCATGTAGTTGAATTTTCATCTTCTGTTGAAAAATTCAATTTTTATCTGAAATTTTACCATTTGCATTTTTGGCTGAAAATTTCATGTCTATAGGTAAAAAATTAAACAATTTTGTTAAAAATTAATTTTTTCGTTACTTGAAAATTTTCTCTTTTTTAGTTAAAAATTAAACTATGTGTTTGATAATTTATCTTTTTTGTTAAAAAATTATTCTTCTTGTATGAAATTTTATCGATTATGTTAATCGTAAAAAATCGTATTTTCATGTTAATAAAAAAATAAAATTTTCCACGCACTTAGTATTGTTCTTTGACCCTCAGTTCACAGACATCTTGAATTTCACCCACTCTCTCCGAACCGCCCATTTGGATAGGAAACTCATAATTCTTTCAGATACGAATTTCAATTTTGAATTTTAAAAAATGAATTATTCTTCTTGTTTGAAACTGGTAATAAATGTATCGATTTTTTTTTAATTTCTATTTTTTTATTAAAATTTCTTTCATCTCAATGATGCCTTTACAAAAAAAAAGAAAAAAAACAAGAAAGGCAAAGCCACGTTGCGTGCCAGGCATTACTTTATGAGTCTCATTTTCCTCCAAACTACATACGACCGTCGTTGTTGTTTTCACCCTTCCTTAAACCTTTCCTTTTAAGTCTAACTTCAAGACATATATTTTTCTCTATTTCTATCCCTTTGACCTTCTTGTAAAACTCTTTTCTATAATCTGAATCACCATCTGTAATTTTGATAATGAGACCACTTTTTTTCGGTATCAGATCGGAAAAGAATATTGTAAAAAAAATTTATTCTCCCGAATCTTCTAAAAATGATACACAATTTTAAATACGCCGCCTAAGCCGTTTTCAATAGAAATTCATAATATAGCGCAATATAGCCGACTGAGTACTCGCGTACTGCGCCCCTTCCGAGACGAGAGTCGCAACTGTTACTCCCCCTCTCTGAATTTTCAAAAACAAAGTTCGCGCACATATATTAGTTACTATATTGAATTCAATTTAAAACGAATTTACAAACCAAAAAAGATGGATTTCCAATCCAAAAAGACGAATTTTCAATAAAGGAGTTAAATTTATAAACAAAAAATATGACTTTCTACCAAAATAGTTGAATTTCTTACAAAATAATTTAATTTCTAACAAAAACAGTACAATTTTTAACCACATAGTTAAATTTTTTACCTACAAATATTAATTTTCAACCAATTAGTTGAGTTTTCAACTAATAAACAAAATTATTATCAACCAAACTACAGTTTTCAACTAATAAGAAAAGTTATTTTCAAAAAAAAAGTTGCATTGACAACCAAATAGGATGAATTTTAAATAAAAAAGGATATTCAACAAATTATTTTAATTTTTGATAAAATAATTAAATATTTAACGAAATAGTTCAATTTTTGGCAAAATAATTAAATCTTAAACAAAAACAGATCATTTTTAATTAAAAATTTACATTTTAAACAACAAATATTAAATTTCTTCTATAAGAGATAAATTTAAAAACCAAGCAAATTGATTTTCAATGTTAAATAATTTCAACAACGCAGTTGAATTTTTAACCGTTTCTCTGAAAGGTCTCGAATTTAAGTTTAAAAAGATGAAATTTCAATTAAATAGTTGAATTTTCAACCGAAAAAGATCAATTTTTAATAAAAAATAGAATAGTTGAATTATCAATGGGAAAAATTAATTTTCAATCAAAATTGTAACTGGTGCATTTTAAATAAAAAAATTAATTCTTAGAAAAAAACAATTTTTTAGCAAAATAGTTACATTTTCAACCAAATAGATAAATTTTGAAACTAAAAAGACAAATTTTTTATAAGTTAGTTGAATTTTTAATCTGAACGGACGAATTTTCTTACCGAAAAACCTGAATATTCAGTAAATTATTTCACTCGTAAAAATGATA
The DNA here is from genome assembly GCF_010883055.1 of Belonocnema kinseyi. Taxonomy (NCBI): domain Eukaryota; kingdom Metazoa; phylum Arthropoda; class Insecta; order Hymenoptera; family Cynipidae; genus Belonocnema; species Belonocnema kinseyi. The sequence continues at coordinate 120,400,395 of NC_046665.1, read as the reverse complement.
ATTAAATTTTCAACAAAAGAGTTGAATTTTTAAAATAATATTTAATTTTTTAACAAAAAAGTTGAATCTGCAACTAAAACAAGTTAAGTTTTAACAAAACGGTTACATTTTTAAACAAAAAAGATTAAATTTCCACAAACAGGGATAGATTTGAAAATCAAAAAGTGAATTCTCTAGAAAACTGTTCAATTTTAAAACTTTTAAAATTAAAATTAAAACTACAGACAACTGAAATTTAGTGATTGTGAATTCTCTTTCGTTAAAGCTCCTTCAGCTTTAACGAAGACATTTTCACCATGGGTCTCTTGAGAAAAAAAGGTCAAAATCAAATTTTCATATTTAATTCAAAAATTGTTCTTATCAAACATTTTATTGTACCTTTTGTTTTGTTTTTTATGTTCAAAAACTTAATTTGTCTGAAAAACTGTTAACTTTTCCACCCGAAAATATGAATTTTCTACCAAAAACATAATTTTCTACAAAAAATATTTAAACTTGTAGTAGACATAATGGACTTGAAAAAATAAAAAAATAATTTTTTTTTTAATAGCGTAGTTCAGTTTCGAACCAAACATTTACATTCTCAATCAAGTAGAATAATTTTCTACCAAAAAGAGGAATTTACAACAAAACACATACATTATTAACCAAATTGTCTAATTTTCAACTTGAAACGATTAATTTGAAACCAATAATGAAATCGTTAAAATTTTAGCTCAAAAATTTAATTTTGGACAGAAAGTTAAATTCTCAACCAATGTAATGTATGTTAAATAAAGTAGTTCGACTTTCAACCAAAAAAGATGATTTCTCAATGAAAAATTTGCCAAGAAAATTTCCAATTCCAAACGATAAATTTACAACTAAAAAGGATAATTTTCTAACTAAAACTAAAATAGTTAAACTTTCAGTTAAAAAAATTAAATGCCATTAAAAAAATTTTAATTTTCCTGTTTCTATGTTCTGTCACGCATGAGTGAACACTGCAAATCCAAAAATGTACCAAAAATTTAATAGTGGACTTTTGAATAAAAAAGGGGAAGTATTTTGAGATCAGAAGAAAAAGAGGAATTCTTTTTAAAAAAGGGGAATTATTTTTAAAAAAGGGGTAAAAAGGGGAACAGAGGAGAATGTTTTTTTATGGTCACATATCAATTTTGCATGTGACACCATAAAAAGCAAAAAATTATATAGTATGGAATGCGTCAGTATGAGAATTCCTTTTCGCCGTGTAAACACTGCTGTACGAGAATGTTAAACTAAAAAAAAAAAAAACTATACTACATCGAGTAGCAATTGCACAATGCACAGGTCACGATAAGATATATCCTTATACAATGCGGAATTGTCGACGATAAAGTGTGACAAATTGTGTGAGTTACAATCTGAAATTGCAGAATATCTTAGATTAGTCTCAACGTGTAGTCATCTTAATAACAAATTTATATTTAATTAACAAATTAACATTCACCATCTTTCTTTAATTAACAATAAAATATTTACACCAGAGGCCAAAAATACCAAAAATATAATTTTATGAACAAATTCACAGTTTGGATATTATTAAAAAAAATGCCCCTAATTTTTGTTTGGACAGAAGATGTTTCTAAGAATGTCTCTCCAATGCATCTTTGTCATCATACTTTTATTTTTTATAAAAATTATCAAAATTTGTTAAGTTTATTATATATATAGTTTAATTGATTTCGTGAAAAAGATTAAGTCCGTTCGTTAAAAAGAGGCTAAACTCTCAATTTATTTATAAAAACTTTATAAGAAAGTTTATAAAAACTCAATAACAAAATATTATTGAAAAGACATTTTTGGTCAATTCTTGAAAAAATTTGAGTGTATTTTTTAAGAAGCAGCCAAACTCTTAATTTGTTTATGTAAAAAGTTTGAGTGTATTATTTGATTTGAGAAATAGCCAAACTCTGAATTTGTTTAAGAAAATTGTTTAAATAATTTTGAATTCTTGTAAATTTGTAAAGCATCATACCAAACAGTCATTTGGAAATAAATTCTTAGTTGTTTCCGGAAAAAAGTTTAATTCCCTCCTTAAACATTAACCAAACTCACAAACAGATTTTTTCATTCTTTAAACAAATGTAATTTACGAAAAGTATTTTTTGTTTGTAGGTTCAGAACATAATAAAACGATTTTATTAAATTATTCTCATCACCTGAAAATTATTTCTAGATAGTTTTATCATAAATAAAAAATTATACAGGTTTTTTATAAACACCCAAACACTAATATCTTTTCGAAATTTAAAAATATTTTATCAGGAAAAATTTGATATCAAAATTTGAAAATTCAAAATAGTGGATCCAATATAGTAGCCAAACTTTCCAATTTTTTAAACGAAACTCAGTAAAAGGGATGTTTTTTAGTCTCTAACTGCGATTCTGATGCCAAATTTGAAAATTCAAAAGGGCGTTTCCAATATGGCCGCCGTAAATAAAATCTTTTACATATGTGTTTAAAACTTGGCATGAGGTTTTTTTTGGGTTATTGACTTCAAATTTAATATAAAAATTTAAAAATTAGGAATAACGGATCCAAGATGGTGGCCAAACTTTACTTGGCATACAATGTGTTCTAGGGTCGCTGACTTCGAATTTGATATAAAAATAAAAAAATTAGAAATAACGGATACAATATGGGAGCCAAGTTATCAAATTTCTAACCTATATGTATGAGACTCGGTATATAGTGTGTTCCAGGGTCGCTGACTTCGAACTTTATATAAAAATTGAAAAGTTAGGTTGCCAAACATTCAGATTTTTTACCCATTTGTATAAAACTTGAAATACAATGTGTTTCAGGGTCGCTGATTTCGAGTTTGATGTAAAAATTGAAAAATTAGGAATAACGGATCCAATATGGTAGTAAAAATTTCAAATTTTCACCTATTTATTTGTATGAAACTTGGCATACAACGTGTTCTAGGGTCGCTGCCTTCGAATTCAATGACTTTGAATTTGATATCAGAATTGAAAAATTAGGAATAACGGATCCAATATGGTGGCAAAACTTTCAAATTTTTACCTATATATTTGTATGAAACTTGGCATACAGCATGTTCTAGGGTCACTGACTTCGAATTTAATGACTTTCAATTTGATATCAGAATTGAAAAATTAAGAATAACGGATCCAATATGGTGGCGAAACTTTCAATTTTTTGCCTATTTGTATGAGACTTGGTATACAATGTGTGGCAGGGTCGCTGACTTCGAATTTTATATGAAAATTAAAAAGCTAGGTGGCCAAATTTTCAAATTTTTCACCCATTTGTATAAAACTTGATATACAATGTGGTTTAGGGTCGCTAATTTCGAATTCAATATAAACATTGAAAAATTAGGAATAACGGATCAAATATCGCAGCAAAACGTTCAAATTTTTAACCCATTAATATGAAACTAGGCATACAGCGTGTTCAAGGGCCGCTGAATTAAAATTTAATCAATTTGAATTTGAGATCAGAACTGAAAAATTTGGAACAACGGATCCAATATGGTGGCCAAACTTATAATTTTTTTTATTTATTTGTATGAAACTTGGCATACAGTGTGTTCTAGGGTCGCTGACATCGAATTGGATATAAAAATTGAAAAAATAGGAATAACGGATCCCATATGGTGGCCAAACTTTCAAATTCTTCACCTACATATTTGTATGAAACTTGGCATACAGTGTCTTCTATGGTCTCTGAATCCGAATTTGTTGTCAAAATTCAAAAAAGCGAATCTAAATGACCGCCAAAATTTTCAAAATTCTACGTATGTGTATAAAACATGATGTAGAGTTTTCTTTGGGGGATCACTATCATCGAATTTCCTGTAAGAATTTAAAAATTCAAAATGGCGAATATAATATAGCAGCGAAAGTTTTGGCGTATTTGTATTAAAATTGGTTTTTTGATTTTCAAGTATTTGGAGGAGACTCAGTATAAGGCGTTTTTTAGAGTCGCTGACTTCGAATCTGACGTCAAAAGAAGTGCTCCCAAGTTTGGGAACATTCTGAAATACGCTTGCGTCGCGGCGGTACACCCGGATTGGTTACTGTTGGAGCGCTAATTTTGAATAGTATGAATATTCACATTTCACATTTAACATTTATAATAAATAATAATTGGGAAATGCATTAATAGTAATTTTTTAATTCGAAAATAATATTTTTGAGTAACAAATAAAAAGTGATTCAATTTGAATGTTTAAAAAAACGTTACAAATTCTGAGTTCAGAGAAAAAAAAAACTTTTTGTCTCAGCGATTATTCTTGTCTCTGTCAAGTTTCTAATTTAATTAAAAAAAAATTTTTTTAATTTTTAAAGATGGAACTTGAATATTTATATACTTTAAAATGCGCGCGCTAACAGTAACCAATTGGGTTGCCGGCGCGACGCAAACGCAGTTAAAAAAGTTCCCAGAATTGGGAGCACAGGTCAAAAGTGAAAACTTGAAAATAGCTTAATGATCCGGTACTGATAATGAAGAATTTAACTTTACATCTCATTGCCCACAATAAAGCGGTTAATCAACCCTCTATTTTTTTCTATCAATTCCTTCTACAAGAGCCTAATTTTTTTTTCCACTCATGGAATCAATATTGGAAGGAAACAAAACCATTAACATTGATCGCGGAAGTAAGAAATCACTTAATGCGATGGCTCGCGAGTTTAAAGAACAGGTTGAGCAGTTAGAGGGAGAATGAGCGTGGGTTAGATATATATATGTTACGAGAGTGTTTTGCTAGTGTTGGTTGGTCGCCGGACTTGAGAAGTAGGTAGCCGATGTAGAAATGACACGAGTGGTTATCTCAGTGGCCACGCGATATTGTCATCAGGGTGGGAAGGGTAAAGTAGTTACCTGTGAGGGGAAAGGGGAAGGGGAAGGTGTATGATAAAATCTCCTTCTTATATAGCAAGTAGCAGCCCCCTGCCTGCCTGGCACAAGTCGACTGTGGCCTTTCTCTGCCCCAAGTCCAGCACGGCGTCGTGACTCGCCGGAGACCGTTTCACCGATAGGACACACAACATTACCCTAGTCGCGTTATCTCGCACGCGAATTAGCTCTACAGATTTTCCTTTTTTTCTTTCTTTCTTTCTTTTCTTGCCTACCTCACCCACGAAAAACCCCCTTCCACCCACCTTTCACTATTCTTCGCCGACGTCACTCCGACCACCTCCACCTCAGTCCGCAGTTATTTGATCGAGGCTCCTTCTACTTCAATATTTTCCATTAGGAAAATTCAAATCTTTGCAAAAATAGTACATTTCGATACGTGTGTGAAAGGATTATTTAGCGAATGAGACGTTTTTCGCACGAGCAAAGCGAGTGACAAAAGTCTCATTCGCTAAAAACTTTTTTCAAAGGAGGGGAATTGAAGGTAAATAAGGGGAGGATGGAGAAGCAAGGGGAAATGCAAAAAGTGACAGCAGTGTAGAGGAAGTGAGACAAATGAGGGGTGGGGAACTAATGAGAAATATGGGTAGGGAAAATAGGATAATTGAGAGGAGTAGGGTAAATGATTATAAATGAGGGTGAAAAGGGTGGAAGCAAAGATTGAGGGGAACGGGAATTTTAGCTAAGGAGGCAAGAATAGGGGGAACTATAACAGAAAGAATTGGGGAAGGGAGTGGCGAACTGTGAAGTAAGGAAAGGGAAAGTAGGGGAATGTAGGGAAGTGAAAGTAGGGAAAGGGAAGGTTAATAAAAAAGGGTAAGTAGGAGAGGTAAAGGGGAAAGAAAGGAGGTACGTAAGGAAATTCAAGAGAGTTAAAGAGAGGAAATAGGGATTTAGGGGAAGTGAAGATTAATAAAGAGAGCTGAGTTGGAGAATTAAGGAAAGAAGAAAGGAGGTATGGAAGGGATGCAAGAGCATTTAAAGAGAAGGGAAATATGGGTAGTGGAAATAGGATCATTGAGAGAAGTAGAGTAAATGATTATAAATGAGGGTGAAAAGGGTGGAGGCAAAGATTGGGAGGAACGGGAATTTTAGCTAGGGAGGCAAGAAGAGGGGGAACTATAAGAGAAAGAATTGGGGAAGTGAGTGGCGAACTGTGAAGTAAGGAAAGGGAAAGTAGGGGAATATAGGGAAGTGAAAGTAGAGGAAGGGAAGGTTAATAAAAAAGGGTAAGTGCGAGAAGTAAAGGGGAAAGAAAGGAGGTATGCAAGGAAATCCAAGAGAGTTAAAGAGAGAGGAAATAGGGGTTTATGGAAAGTTAAGATTAAGAAAGAGAGGTAAGTTGGAGATTTAAGGGAAAAAGAAAGGAGGTATGGAATGGATGCAAGAGCGTTTGAAGAGAGGGTAAGTATGGGTAGGAAAAATCGAGTAAGAGACAGTTGAAGAGCAAATAATTAGAAATATGGGTGAGCAGGAGACGGGAAAAGATGTAGGAGAAGGGAGATGTTAATACAGGAATCAAGGAGAGGGGGAAATAAAGGAGAAATAAAATGGGAAAGTGATAGGCTGACGGTGAAGTAAGGAATAGGACAGTAGGGAAGTGAAAGTAGTGGAACTGAGGGAAAATAAAGAGAGGTTATTAGGTAAAGTAAGGGGAGAAGAAAGGAGGTACGTATCGGATGGAAAAGCGATTAAAGAGAGAAGAAGTGGGGGTTTTCAGAGGCAATAAAGGTAGGGGAAGTACGAGAAGTGTAGGAGAAGTAGCAGGAATGGGAAATGCGCGAAATGGGTTGGCGGAAGGAGAAAGAGAAATAATGGAATATAAAGGCAGTGGAAGTAGGTAGAATAAGGAAAATGGAAGGGATGTAGAGGAAGTAAGTGGAAAGGAGAATGTTAGCTAAGGAAGCGACGAGAGGAGGAAGTACAGGAGAAAGAAGTTGTAAAAGAGAGGGGCGACGGGTTATGTAAGGGAAGGGAAGATTAGGGAGTTTAGGGACAAGAAACTATCAAATGTGAAGGGAAATAAAGAGAGTTAAGAAATAGAATTAACCTGAAAATAAAGGTAGTAAGTAAGGGATGCAAGAGAGAATAAAAAGAGGGAAATTGAGGGGTCTTGAGGGACAGTAAAGGTAGAGAAAGTACGAAAAGTGGTGGGGAAGTAGGATAAATGGTAGGAAATAAGAGGATAAGTAGGAAAGTGAGGGAAATAAGGGGCGAAGGGAGGACAAGAAGTAAGTGGAAAATGAAGGAGGTACGTAACGGATGCAAGAGCGATTGAAGAGAGGGAAAGTAGGGGATTTTAGGGGCAATAAAGATAGGGGAAGCACGGGAAGTGGTAAATGTAGGTGGTATATCAATTAAAAACTCGAAACCAATCCGTAAGCTACACATCTGCAGTAGCGTCATAATTTTCTATTTCTGATAAAACTTTATATTTCTAATTCAACTTTATATTTACTGTTACAATTTTCTATTTCTGATTCAATTTATTTCAAGTTATTTGAATCGCAAGATGTCCCATACAATCAACCTTGATTTGAGCAAAAACTGACAAAATAATATGGAAGTGGACGTGCGGTCTTCTAAACCGCACGGCCACTTTCACGTTTTTAATTATATTTCAAACAATGTAGAGAAAGTAGAAAAGCAAGAGTACTCTTCCTCTTCTACCATATCTCCATCCATCATAATGGGTGGGGAAGAGACAAAAGAAGAAGAACCAAAAGAAATAAAAATGTTCGGTGCATGCGTGCACACGTGTACTCATCCGTCACGGATTCTTCGCTGTTCTCATTTTCCTTGCAGAAGGGATTTAGTATTTTCCAGGAACCATGTGAAATAAAGGACGATTCTAAGATTTAATAACCCTCGACGATAATGAACGCCGAGGCCGTAGAATCCGTGACGAAACGGGAAGTGTCGTCAGTGCACCGATGCTAATAATCAGAGATTTTCAACGGTATTAAAAATTTAATTTAAAAATTAAAAATTGAAAGTTAAAAATTAAAAGTTAAAAATTAAAAAATTA
>NC_046665.1:120365674-120392355 GCF_010883055.1 Belonocnema kinseyi | reverse complement strand
TTAAAAATTAAAAATTAAAAATTAAAAATTAAAAATTAAAAATTAAAAATTAAAAATTAAAAATTAAAAAATAAACATTTTTAATTAAAAATTCAAACAAATTTATTTTAAATTATACGTCAAAATTGAAAATTGCAAATTACACATTAAACATTAAAAATAGAACATTTTAATTTAAACACCACATACAGTAGTCAATTCTGGCCACATTTATGCATTCGAATCGCTCAACATACAAATAATTATTTCATTCATAAATGACATCAAAAAGTTATTTTTTTAGATACTATTTTTTAAAGCCATTTCATAACATTTCAAATTATTTTAAGAAAAATTTGTACAACTTTGTTGATTTTTTTTTCAGTTGAAGATTTTTAATTTTAGTTGGAAATGATTTGCTTGAAAATTCATCTTTCTGGCTGAAAACTGAACTATTTTCTTACAAATTTCTTTTTATTTAAAAATGCAACTATCTGTCTAAAAGTTCGTCTTTTTTAGTTAACGGTTGAATTACTTTCCTGGAAAATAATTTATTTTGCGGGATTTCGTATTTTTCTGTGGAAAACTAATCTCCTCGATTGATTATTCATGTTATTGGTAGAAATTTAAATAATTTAGTTAAAAATTATTCTTGTTTGGGAAAAAAATCAACTATTTGATTAACACTTAACTTTTTTTTTTAATTCGTTTTTTTTAGTGGAAATTAATTATTTTGTTTAACAATTCATATTTTTGGTTGTTAATTAAATTATTTGTTTAATAATTTTTTATTGTACTTCGTAGAAAATTCCAAAATTTTCTACGAAAGTTATTTCTTGGTTTAAGAATAATAATAATTAACAATATAAATAATAATAATAATTAATAATAATATTTAAAAAATTCAACTTTTTTGTTGAAAATTAGCCTTTTTCGGTAGAAAATTAACTTTACTCAGTTGAAAATTCGTATTTTTGGTTGAAATATTAAACAATTATTATTTTTTTGTAGAAAATTTTTTGAGTTTTGTCAAAAAGTAATTTTTTTAATTCAACTGTTTCAGTGAAAATTTGCCTTTTTAGTAGAAAATTAAGTTTCTGAATTGACTATTTCTAAGTACGCAATTCATGTTTTTGGTTCATAAATAAATTATTTATTTAACAATTTTTCTACTTTGGTGAAAATTCAACAATTTTTTTTAAGTTATTTTTTTGGTTTTAAATTACACTCTTTCGATAACAATTTGTCTTTTTCAGTAGAAAGTTAAGTTTCTGGGGTGACAAATCATGTTTTTAGTTGAAAATTAAATTATTTATTTAACAATAATTAAGTTTCTGGTTGGAAAAACCATGTTTTGGTAGATAATCCAATTGTTTAGCTAACAAATATTCAACTTTGAAGAAAATGATGTCAGCTTTGTAGAAAATTTAACAAGCTTCTAAAAAATAATAGTTTTTTTTCAAAAATTCAACTATTTCTATGGCAAATTGGTTTTTTTCGGTAGAAAATTAATCTTCTCGGTAAAAAATTTATATTTTCTGGTGAAAATAAAATGATTTATTTAAGAATCATTCTACTTTGTGGAAAATTGATCTTCGTTGACAATAATAATGTTTTCACTTAAAAGTACAATTATTTAGTTGAAAATGATTCTACTTTGTAGAAAGTTTTTCTTCTCGGTTGAAAAATTATGTTTTTGGTTAAAAATAAAATAATAATTTTTTTTTTTAAGAAAATTAATCTTTTTGATTGACAATTCATGTTTTTGATTAATAATTAAATTATTTATTTCACAATTATTTTACTTTGTAGAAAATTCTTCTTTTTGGCTAACAATGCATATTTTTGTTTGAAAGCAAAATGATTTGGTTAAGAATTATTCTTCTTTATAGAAAATTTAACAAGTTTCTGAAAAGTAATTTTTTTTTGAAAATCCACCTATTTCTATGGAAATTCGTTTTTTTCGGTAAAAAATTAATTTTCTTGGTTTTGCAATTTACTTTTTTTGTTGATAATTAAATTGTTTAGTTTAAATAATTTTAAGTTGTAGAAAATTGATGTTCTTGATTAACAATTTAAGTTTTTGGTTGAAAGTAAAATTATTTGATTAACAATTATTCTACTTTGTGAAAATTTCTTCTTCTCAGTTGAAAAATAATGTTTTTGTTTCAAAATAAAATTATTTGTGTACTAATTTTTCTACTTTGTAGAAAATGCAACGAATTTCTTTAAAAATCTTTTTTCGTTTTGTTTTAAATTCAACTGCTTTAATCCAAATTCGTCTTTTCCTACAGGAAATTACCAATTATTCTCGTATGTAGAAAATGATTCTTTTGGGTTGAAAATTTAAGTTTCTGGTTTAACATAAAATTATTTTGTTAATCATTTTTCCACTTTGTAGAAAATTGCACAAGTGTGTAAAAAAGTAATCTTTTTTATTGGAACTTCGACTTTTTTTTTTAGGAAAATACATATTTTTTTCTAAAAAATTAATCGACTCGGTTGACAATTTATGTTTTTAATTAAAAGCAAAATTATTCGGTTAAGAATTATTCTGCTTTGTAGAAAATGCAACGAATTTCTGAAAAATCTTTTTTTTTTTAATTTAACTGTTTGGAAGAATATTTGTCTTTATCCAAAGAAAATTAATCTTTTTGTTTGATAATTCATCATTTTTGTTGATAATTAAATTATTTATTTAACATTTTATTCTACTTTGAAGAAAACTATGCTTCTGGCTTAAAAAATTTAATTTTTGGTTGAAAATAAAATTATTTGGTTATTAAATTTTTCTACTTTAAGAACATTAAAAAAATTTGTGACAAATTAATTCTTTTGTTAAAAATTTAAGTATTTAATAAAAAATTAGTCTTTGCAGTAGAAAATTAAGTTTCTGGATTGAAAAATCATATTTTTGGTAGATAATAAAATTATTTAGTTAACAATTATTCTATTTTGAAGGAAATTATTCTTTTTGGCTAACATTGCATGTTTTCGGTTGAAAGAAAAATTATTTTAGGAATAATTATTCTACTTTGTAGAAAATTAAAAAATTTTCTGAAAAATTATTTTGTTGTTGAAAACTCAACAATCTTTATGGAAATTCGTTTATTTTTCGGTCGAAAATTAATTCTTTTGGTTAACAATTAATGTTTTTTGAAAATTAAATTATTACTATTTTGATGAAAATTGGTCTTTTTCTGAAGAGAATTCATCATCTTCTTTGAAAATTCATGTTTTTTGTTGATAATTAAATTATTTGCTTAAAAATTATTCTACTTTGTAGAAAATTCTTTTCCTCGCTTGAAAAATTATGTTTCTGTTTGAAAATAAAATTATTTGGTTGCTAATTATTTTACATTGTTGAAAAATCAACTTTTCTGAAAAATAATCTTTTTTTTAAATTGAACTATTTTGATGAAAATGGGTATTTTTCTGAAGAAAATTAATCATCTTGTTTAAAAATTCATGTTTTTTGTTGATAATTAAAGTATTTATTTTAAATAATTCTACTTTGTAGAAAATTGATGTTCTTGGTTAACAATTTAAGTTTTTGGTTGAAAGTCAAATTATTTGATTAACAATTATTCTACTTTGTAGAAATTTCTTTTTCTCATTTTGAGTAATTATGTTCTTGTTTTAAAATAAAATTATTTACGTATTGATTTTTCTACTTTGTAGAAAATGCAACGAATTTCTTTAAAAATCTTTTTTCGTTTTGTTTTAAATTCAACTGCTTTATTCCAAATTCGTCTTTTCCATTTGTTAAATAATTTTTCGACTTTGTAGAAAATCAAACCAATTTGTGAAAAAGTAATCTTTTTTATTGGAAATTCGACTTTTCTTTAGGAAACATCTTTTTTACTAAAAAATTAATCGACTCGGTTGACAATTCATGTTTTTGGTTGATAATTAAATTATTTAGCTAAACATTTTTCTACTTTGAAGAAATTTATTGTTTTTAGCTAACAATGCATGTTTTTATTTAAAATCAAAATTATTCGATTAAGAATTATTCTAACTAACTAATCTTTTTTGTTAATAATTGATGACTTTGTTTGATAATTTAATTATTTATTTGACACGTAATCTACTTTGTAGAAAATTATTCTTCTTGTTTGAAAATTTTAATTTTTGGTTCAAAACAAAATTATCTGGTTAACAATTTTTCTACTTTGTAGAAAATTTAAAACTTGTGTCAAAATTAATTTTTTAGATAAAAATTTAACTATTTAATAATAATTTTTCTTTTTCAGTAGAAATTTAAGTTTCTGGATTGAAAAATAATTTTTTTGGTAGATAATAAAATTACTTAGTTAACAATTATTCTATTTTAAAGGGAAATTAAACATAAATTAAATTTAAAGGAAATTTTTCGTTCAAAACTCAATAATTTTTATTGAAATTCGTTTTTTTCGGTAGAAAATTAATCCTTTGGTTAAAAATTCATGTTCTTTATTGAAAATTAAATTATTTACTTTGAAATCATTTTATTTTGTAGAAAATTGGTCTTCTTAGTTAACCATTTATGATTTCGGTTAAATCTTAAATTATTTGTTTAAAAATAATTCTACTTTGTACAAAATTAAATTAATTCCTGAAAAAGTAATTTTTTGTTTCAAAACGCAACTCGATTGTTGAAAGTTCGTCTTTTTCAGAAGAAAATTATTCTTCTTGGTTGAGAATTCGATTTTTTTGGTTAAAAATCAAATTATATGGTTACTAAATTTTTTACGCTGTGGGAAATTATTTAATTTTGTGAAAAAGTAATTTTTTGTTAAAAATTCAAAAGTTCTAATAATAATTTGTCTTCTCCGGTAGAAAATTAAGATTCTGGGTTGACAAATCATGTTTGTGTTTGGTAATCAATTTATTTATTTTAGAATTATTCTACTTTCTAGAAAATTGATCTTCTCCGTTGACCTTTTATATTTTCGGTTAAAAATTAATTAATTTGTTTGAAAATTATTTTACTTTGTAGAAAATTCAGCAAGCTTTTAAAAAATCATTTTTTTTCTGAAAATTCAATTGTTTTTATGGAAATTGTTTTTTTTTTTATACAATATTATTATTCATATTAATGTTTTCACTTGAAGGTAAAATTATTCCTTTAAAAAATATTGTACTTTGTAGAAAATTCTTCTTCTCGCTTGAAAAATGATGTTTTTGGTTCAAAATAAAATTATTTGGTTGCTAATTATTCTACTTTGTTGAAAAATCTAGTTTTCCGAAAAATAATTTTTTTTAATTCAACTATTTTAAAGAAAATTTGCCTTTTACTGAAGAAAATTAATCTTTTTGGTTGAGAATTCATGTCTTTGGTTGATAATTTAATTATTTATTTGAAAATTATGCTACTTCGTAGAAAATTGTTCTTCTCGGTTGATAATTTAATTTTTTTGTTGATAATAAACTTTTTTGTTTAACAATTTTCTTTTTTGTGGAAAATTCAAAGATTTTGTAAGAAATTAATTTGTTTGTTAACAATTTAACTGCTTTAATAAAACTTTGTCTTTTTTAGTAAAAAATGAAGTTTCTGGATTGACAAATCATGTTTCTGGTTGATAATTAAATTATTTACTTAAAAATTATTATAATTTGAAGAAAATTCTTCTTGTCGCTTGAAAAATTATCTTTTTAGTTCAAAATAAAATTATTTAATTGTTAATTATTCTACTTTGTTGAAAAATCTAATTTTCTGAAATATATATTTTGTCAATTCAACTATTTGGAGGAAAATTGGTCTTTTTCTGAAGAAAATTAATCACCTTCTTTAAAAATTCGTGTTTTTTGTTGATAATTAAATGATTTATTTAATAATTAATTCTACTTTGTAGAAAATTATTCTTCTCGGTTGATAATTTTAGTTTCTGACTTAAAATACAATTATTTGTTAAAAAAATTTTCTACTCAGTAGAAATTTTTTAAATTTCGTGAAAAAGTAATTTATTGTCAGTCCGATTCAAAATTGATTCGATCAAATCAATCTTGAATATAAATATTTAATAATAATAAATATTAAAAAAAAACGAAAAAAACTTTGATATAAAAAATATTCAATTTAATAAAAAATAATCAATAATTTTATGGGATGACAGAAAAATCCCGAAAAATAAAATTCCCGAATTAGAAAATTCCCGAATAATCAAATTCGCGAATAATAAAATTACGGAAAAATAAAAATACCGATATGGAAAATTCCCAAATAATAAAATACACGAATAATAAAATTACCGAAAAATAAAAATACCGAATTGGAAAATTACCGAAAAATAAAAATACCGAATTGGAAAATTGCCGAAAAATAAAATTCGCTAATAATAAAATTGCCGAAAATAAAAATACCGAATTGGAAAATTCCCGAATAATAAAATTTCAGGATTATAAAATTCCCGAATTGGAATATTCCCGAATAATAAAATCTACGACAATTTATAATATTATCGCATTGGAAAATTTCCGAATATTAAAATTCCCGACAGTTTATAATATTACCGAATTGGAAAATTCCCTTATAATAAAATTCCCGACAGAAAATTGCCGATTTATAAAATATCTGAATTGTAAAATTCCCGAATTTTAACAATTACCATTTTTTATAAATATATTTTATTGATACAAATACAACAATAAGATATTAGTTTCAAAAATTATTTTTACATTTGAAATTTCGAAGCTTATTTTTTGATTTAAAAATAGCAATAATTTTAAATAAAATATTTCTAGGTAATGCATGTTTTTTTAATGTTCACAGTATTTGAAAAAATACAAAAAGCGTTCTCCAAAATAAAATTTTAAATTAATATATATATATATATATATATATAATTCGAGTCTGTTTAAAAAACGTTACAAGGTACGTAGAAAATTTAACGAAGATTTTGTTTCGAGCGCACGTTTTCAAAAATAAGGAAGGCGATACAAAAATTATTGCTATTTTGAATTCAAGAAATAAGCTTCGAAATTTTAAATGTTAAAAATAATTTTTGATACTAATGTCTTATTGTTGTACTTGTAATCAATAAAATATATTTATAAAAAATTCTAATTGTTAAAATTCGGGAATTTTCCAATTCGGATATTTTATTAATCGGCAATTTTCTGTCGCAAATTGTATTATTCGGGCATTTTCAAATTCGGTAATATTATAAACTGTCGAGAATTTTATTATTCGAGAATTTTATAATTCTGAAATTTTACTATTCACAAATTTTATTATTCGAGAATTTTCCAATTCGGTATTTTTATTTTTCGGCAATTTTATTATTGGCGAATTTTATTTTTTGGCAATTTTCCAATTCGATATTTTTATTTTTCGGTAATTTTATTATTAGTGTATTTTATTATTTGGGAATTTTCCATATCGGTATTTTTATTTTTCGGCAATTTTATTATTCGCGAATTTGATTAGGGACGACTGAAAAATCCCGAAAAATAAAATTTCCGATTCTGTAAAATTCCCGAATTAGAAAATTCTCGATTAATCAAATCCGCGAATAATAAAATTGCCAAAAAATAAAAATACCGATTTGGAAAATTCCCAAATAATAAAATACACGAATAATAAAATTACCGAAAAATAAAAATACTGAATTGGAAAATTGCCGAAAAATAAAATTCACCAATAATATAATTGCCGAAAAACAAAAATACCAAATTGCACAATTCCCGAATAATAAGATTCGCGACAAAAAATTGCAGATTTATAAAATATCCGAATTAGAAAATTCCCGAATTTTAACAATTAGAATTTTAAAAAAATATATTTCATTGATTATAAATACAGCAATAAGACATTAGTTTCAAAAATTATTTTTAACTTTTGAGATTTCGAAGCTTATTTCTTGAATTTAAAATAGCAATAATTTTAAATAAAATATTTCTAGGTAACGCGTGTTTTTTCAATGTTCACAGTATTTTAAAAAAATCCAAAAACGTTCGCAAATACAAAATTTAAAATTAATATATCGCGCAATTTTCTGTCGGAAATATTATTATTCGGGAATATTTCAATTCAGGAATTTTATAATTCTGAAATTTTACTATTCGAAAATTTTATTATTCGGGAATTTTCCAATTCGGTATTTTTATTTTTCGGCAATTTTATTATTGGTTAATTTTATTTTTCGGCAATTTTGCAATTCGGTATTTTTATTTTTCGGTAATTTTATTATTCGTGTATTTTATTATTTGGGAATTTTCCATATCGGTATTTTTATTTTTCGGCAATTTTATTATTAGCGAATTTGATTAGAGACGACTGAAAAATCCCGAAAAATAAAATTTCCGATACTGTAAAATTCCCGAATTAGAACATTCTCGATTAATCAAATCCGCGAATAATAAAATTGCCAAAAAATAAAAATAACGATATGGAATATTCCCAAATAATAAAATACACGAATAATAAAATTACCGAAAAATAAAAATACCGAATTGAAAAATTGCCGAAAAATAAAATTCACCAATAATAAAATTGCCGAAAAACAAAAATACCAAATTGCAAAATTCCCGAATAATAAAATTCTCGACAGTTTATAATATTACCGAATTGGAAAATTCCCGAATAATAAAATTCGCGACTGAAAATTGCCGATTTATAAAATATCCGAATCAGAAAATTCCCGAATTTTAACAATTAGAATTTTAAAATAATATATTTCATTGATTATAAATACAGCAATAAGACATTAGTTTCAAAAATTATTTTTAACTTTTAAGATTTCGAAGCTTATTTCTTGAATTTAAAATAGCAATAATTTTAAATAAAATATTTCTAGGTAACGCGTGTTTTTTCAATGCTCACAGTATTTAAAAAAATCCAAAAACGTTCGAAAAAACAAAATTTAAAATTAATAATGCGCGCAATTTTCTGTCGGAAATTTTATTATTCGGGAATATTCCAATTCGGGAATTTTCCACTTCGGTATTTTTATTTTTCGGCAATTTTATTATTGGCGAATTTTATTTTTTGGCAATTTTCCAATTCGGTATTTTTATTTTTCGGTAATTTTATTATTCGTGTATTTTATTATTTAGGAATTTTCCAAATCGGTATTTTTATTTTTCGGCAATTTTATTATTCGGGAATTTTACTGTGTCGGTAATTTTATTTTTCGGGATTTTTCAGTCGTCCCAATTTTATTTTCAGACTGATACCTTAAAATTAAAAAGAAAACGAGTACAATATCGGTCTCATATGATAAAAAAAATGCCGAGAGCTTTAAGAAATTATATTTTTTATTTAAGACTATGTAGTTGGATTATCACATTATTTTTCAAAGTGTAATATAATCAACAATGTACAAAATGAGTTTTATGTTTACAAAACCAGAAGTGAAAACTATTATGTTACATGATTAGGCAGCACCAGACAAGCAAGACTTTTTGTCAATCTTTAGACGCCAGTCTAGCTGTAAAACGAGTAATGTCTTAAAATTCTGTCGCCAAATCTGATAAAATTTGATCAGGTTTCATTCAATATGTGACATTAAATCCATCCGAAAAAATAAATGTAGCAAAAGCACTATTCAGTTACATTGTCGATCGGCACGCATGTCTCAGATAAAAACAACCGGATATATCCCCGGTCTTTCCCGCTTTTTCTAAAACTAGCATCATCTTAGTTTCTCATTTTTAGAGGCAAACAAAAATTTAATACAAAATCAAAATTTCAAATAACTATTTGTTTTTTATGAAAAATTATTAAGGATTAGGGAAAATAATATTTTTCTAATTCCCAAACTCGCCGCACAAAGGAGCAAAAAAAAAACGTCCGTGGACAAATTGAGTTTCAAAAGAAAATAATTATCCAATTAATTTTTTTTTTAAATAAAAGTTATTAAAATTTCACTTTGAACTGCAATCGCTAGTTTTTAAATTTTTGTTTATTTAATAACAAATTTTACAAAATTTACTTGAAGCATACCGTTTTAAAAAAATGCTCTGATTGAATAAAAAATACCTATAAAACTGAAAAAGCAATTATCCAAAAAATTGGTACAATAACAATGCAAATTTTGACAAATTTATTGAATTTGTTATAAACAAATAAGTGAATGAAAATGGTTTCGTGGGGATTGGCAGCGATTCGTCTCTTGATTTGCACTAAATTTGAACAATTTATGGGCAAAAAGAGTTTTTCAGTTGAATTAATAAAAGTTAAGAAGTAATTTGTTATTTTAAAAGCAATTTCTATAAACAAATATTCACATCAGATTTGTTTGATGAAATAAAGTTGTTTCTATGAAATTGATGATATATTACATGGAAATAAAACCTCAGTATCATATTTGCTCTTTAAATAAAATTTAATAATTGTTTAATCCACCTTAATTAACAAATGCATTAGTTAACTATTTTTGGAGGTACAGACTTGATTGCTTCAAAGAAATTAACTATAAATAACTAACTTCTAAATTTTTAACGACATTTTGATGACAGTAAACAATTTATTATTGTAAACAACAATTGTTTAAACCATTTTTTATTATTATATGTATTTATAAATAAAAAAACCGCTTTTTCACGCAATTAACATCCAATTATTTAGCTATGATTTTTGATATTAATCCATAACATTTAATAATTGTTTAGGCAAAATTAATTAACAAATGCATTATTTGACTATTATTTACCATTTAAACATGAGTTCTTGTGTGTAATAAACTGTTAATAACACTTTTTTTAATAATTTGATAAAGATCCACTATTTGTATTTTTTATTTATTTTTATTTATTTTAACAAATATTTTATAAATGCAGTAGCCGAGAAAAGTTTCTTTACTATAATTTTAATAAAAATAAAAATAGTGGATCATTATCGAACTATCAGAAAAAAATTTAAAAATAAGTTATCTACAATTGATTATACAAAAAAAAGTTTAAATGCTTAAAAATAGCCAAATAATGCATTTGTTAATTAAGTTTAGTTAAAAAATTATTAAATGTTATTGATTCACACCAAAAATCATTGCTAAATAACTATCTGTTAATTTCGTGAAAAAACGGTATTTCATTTATAAATACAGAAAATGATAAAAATTTGTTTAAACAATTGTTGCTTACAATATTAAATTGTTTACTATCATCAAAATATTTTTCAAAATTTAGAATTTAGTTATTTAACAGTTAATTGCATCGAAAAAATTAAGTTTGTACCTCCAGAAACACTCAAATAGTGTGTTTGTTAATTAAGGTAGTTTAAACAATTGCAAACTTTCATTTGATGACCAAATATGATACTTAGGTTTTATTTCCAAGTAATATATGATCGATTTCATAGAAAAAACTTTATTTGTTTAATCAAAAATACCTGATATGTATATTTGTTTATAAAAATTTTTTTTAAAATAACAAATTATTTATTAACTTTTATTAAATGAACTAAAAAAATCTTTTTGTACATTAATTGTTTAAATTTAGTGCGAATCAAGTGACGAATCGCCGTTTATCTCCACGAAACCATTTTCACTTGATTATTTGTTTATAGCAACTTCAATTTTGAATTTTGCATTGCAATTGGTATTTTTTTACATTTGCTTTTAAGTTTCTAGATATTTCTGCTTCAATCAGAGCATTTTTTTTTAAACCGTTATACTTCGAATGTCATTTTTTTCAATTTTGTTATTAAATTAACAAAAAAATAAACTAAAATTGGACATTGGCTTGGGAATAAGACAAATATTATTTTTTCGAATTAAAAAAAAAAATCCATCAGTAATTTCCGGATAAAAAAAATTAGAATCCAACATTTATGAATAATTTTCTCCTTATTTATTTTTTTTTGTTACTTTTTTTTAAAGTTATATAAATATAATTTTTCTACGATTCTTGAGAAAATTCAGAAGGATTTTTGAAAATTTTAGATATTAAATACAAATTTTAACAAAAAAAGGTCATCTCTAACCAAATAGTTGAATTTTTAAACAAAAAAATAAATTTTCAACAAACAATGTAATAGTTAATATTTTAATCAAGCAAGATTTTTATTTTAAGTAAAAAACAGTTGAATTCATCCTGAGCAGACAAATTTTTAACAAAATAGTTAAATTCTTAACCAAACAAAATTAATTTCTAACCGCAATTCGAATGTTTTTAAGGAAATGTGAATTTTCCACAAAAGGGTTACTTTTCAACCAAATAATTGAATTTTCAACCCAATCCATAAAAGATACGATTTTCTTTAATTTTATACTATTGAACATTCAATTTGAAAGAAATTCAGTTTTTGACTATTTTGTTTACTCATTTTTATTACTTTGAAACCATTCAAAATTCTTAAAATCCTTCCGAAATTTTTCTTCGAAATATTCAAAAAACTTACATTTTGTTTAAAATTTTTCGGAACCGGTAAGTTTCTGCTTACTGGTACCGGCAGTTTTTTAAATCTTTATTTCATAAATTTTTAAAATGAAATTTTTCCTAAATTGTAAACTGTTGAAAATGTAACAATTAAAGATAAAAGTGTTAAAAATTCAACTGTTGAATCTTCAACCATTGATAATTAATTTTTGAATTTTCAAGATTGAAAAACTCAACTGTTGAAAAAAAAAATTTGCAAATTAAATTTTTAACAGATGATTTTTTAACAATTGAAATTTTAGCAGCTGAAAATCTTTTCACAGTTGAATTTTCTTCAACTTTCAATAGTAGATTATTCAATTTTTAACACTTGGAATTTTAAGAACTTTTGAAAGGTTTATTTTTTATTTTTTGGTCATTTTAACTTTTAACAGTTGAATCTTAAACAAATAAATTTCCAATAGTTTAAAATCAATGAAAATGAAATATTCAATCAATTTCGGCATTTAAAAATTTAAGATTAAATTTTCAACCAATGAGTTTTTAACAGTTTGAAATTAAAAATTAAATTTTGAGTGGTTAAATTGTTAATAATTATTTTATTTAAAACTGAATCTTAAACAGCTGAAAATTCAATTTTCGAATTTCTTTATTTTCAAATAGTTCAATTTTCCATCTCTAAGAGAATACAATTGAAAATTGAAGATAATTTAATGTTCATCAGTTCAAAATTGAAAAATAAATTTTTAATGGTTGAATCGTCAAGAAATAAATTTTTACAAATTGAATTTTCAACAGTTACATTTTTAATAGTTTGAAATGAAATGAAATTTAATTTTCAACAACTAAAAATGAAACAATCTGGACAACTGAATTTTCAAAAGATGATATTTGCAACATTTTAATTTTCAACGTTCGAAAATTCAATTTCCTTTAACTTTAAAAATCTAAACTTTCTTTAACTTTCAATTGTTACATATATATCAATAAGCTATTGACAATTGAATGAAATTAAAAATTGAATTTCCAACAAATAAGTTTTTATCAATTGAATTTTCTACTCTTAAAAAATCAACAATTGACGATGGAAAAAAAAACACTCTTGAAAGTTTAACAATTGAAAACTGAAGAAAATAGAATTTTGAACAACTGAAATTTGAATCCTCACGCTTGAATAGTCAAAAATTAAATTGTTTACATTTCAAATACGCAGAAAATTAAAAATTGAATTCTCTTCAGTCTTCAACAATGAAATCATTTTCAATTTTCAACAGTTTAAAATTCAAAAATAAAATAAAACTTCAAAAATATTATATTTACATCAATCTGATTGCGATTGGGATTTTTTTTTTTTAAATTAGTTCTTAAACAATAAAACAATTTTAAAAAATGCTTTAATTCTACTGCTTTAAATATTCTAAATTACTAACTTAAAATTTGAAAATTTAGATGTTGAAATTTTCAGATTCCGGACCAAAAAATGTCCCTTTTTACTTTTTTATTTTTGGACCATGAAACAAATTTTTCGAAAGATTTGGAACGATTCTGATAAAAATATAGAAAATTGTTCGAAGTAAATATTTAAACAATTTCCTTAAAATAGCAATTGGAATATAATGTTTGGACCGTAGACATTTTTTTTTAAATGTTGCCCTCAGTAAAAAAAAACATTGTTCAAGGCATTTTTTAAAATCAATTTTTAATTCAAAAATGGTGTCCCAAGGACATCTTTTCTATAAAAAAAATATATATTTTTATATCTCCCTATTAGTAAAAAAAAATTTAGCCATATTTGTAATAATTTTTTATTTCATAAAAATATTTAATCATTTAATTAATCACTAAGTGTTCTGTTAATAATTGTATGATTGGAGATTTTTAAAGCTGAAATATTTCAAATTTCGCTCAAAATATTTTTTAAATCGTAGATATAAATCAACAATATGAGTCTTCAGGAAAAAAATCAACTTATTAAAAAATTAATATTTTTTTATTCATATTAGGCATAATTTTTTTGTCCCAATTCTTTCTTTCATATAAAAATGTAAAAACCTAAATTTTACCTCTTGAAATCAAAAAAATCAAATTTTTGGAAAAACTGGAGTGAGCTCAAAAATATTAAGGGTGCCTTTTTTCATTTTTTTTCCTATCTCGCATTTTGTCAAGAAAAATTTGAAATTTTCGAATTTCTTTAATTCAAAATCCCATTACGCTATATAATAAAATTCTATAGAATTATACTTTCAGTAGAAAATGCAATATTGGTCAGCCAACTTACCTGAACTTCTAAACGAACAAATAAAGTAAATATATTTTAATATTTTATTTTGTGTAGAAATATTGTTCATAACATACATGTTTATTAACAATAACAATCATAATGAATAATAAAAATGTGCATCATAAATTTGTTTTAAAATGGAATTTGTTTAAGTGCTTTGAAAAAGTATGAATAAGAAATTTCATTAATTTAAAATTGCAAAACATTAAGCAGACGATAAGCCATGAGTATCGGATGTTTTTTAAACAATTTTACCTAACGATAATTAAAAATGCAGAAAGAGAATCAAAATCCTAATTAGATTACTGTAGTGCTATTGTGACCTAATAACAATGGAACGGTCGCTTATCAGTATATCGTGCCTCATAATGACAACAATAAAATTTCATAAACTTTTTAAAGAAATTTTCAATAATTTTATTCGCTAAAATTTAGATTAAGTGTAAGTTATAGTCATAATAAGTTTTATTTTAATAAGAGTTGGTCAAATATTTATACTAAGTCGATTGCAAAAACTATTTGGCCGTTTTTTAATTAAAATAAAAATTTAAGAAAATTTTAGTGTTGCTAATTGGAGAAAATGAAATTTTCAACTGTTCAAGAGTCACATGCTAAAATTTAATTTTCTTCAATTTTAAACTGTTGAAAAGTTTATCTTGAAAATTCAACTTTCAAAAAGTCCAATTGTTAAAAATTCAATTATTGACTTATTAATTATTAATAATTGAATTATTATAAAAAAGAAAATATGTGAGTTTTATAGAGCTTAAGCTATTTTTGTGGCCAAGAGAATTTTGTTTATAAAATTGAATTTTCAAATTCTTCACTATTTTGTGATATCTTGCATCATTTACAAGAAAAATTTGAAAATTAAATTTTTAGAAAATATTTCAAACAGAATTTCCACTCTTGAAAGGCCAACAGTTAAAAGTTGAATTCTCAACAGTTTAAAATAGAAAATTGAGTTGTCAACATTAAAATAGTGAAGAGTAGAATTTTTAGAATTACATTTTCAACAGTTTAAATTTAAAGAAAATTGAAGTTTTAATGATGAATTTTTAACAATTGAATTTTCAGTAGTTCAATTTCAAAAAGTTAAATTTTTGGCAGATTAAAATGAAAGAAAAAAACTTTGCATTTTCCAATCTTGAAAAGGCAACAATAAAAAATTTAAAAAATTGAATTTTCAACAGTTAAAAATAGAAAATTGAGTTTTCTTCGCTTAAATAGTGAAAAATTTGCAAATTAAATTTTGAAAAAATATTTTAAACAGAATTTCCATTCATGAAAGGCCAACAATTAAAAGTAGAATTTTCAACAGTTTAAAACAGAAAATTGAGTTGTCAACATTAAAATAGTGAAGAGTAGAATTTTTAGAATTACATTTTCAACAGTTTAAATTTAAAGAAAATTGAAGTTTTAATGTTGAATTTTTAATAATTGAATTTTCAGTAGTTCAATTTACAAAAGTTAAATTTTTAGCCGATTCAAATGAGAGAAAAAACTTTGCATTTTCCAATCTTGAAAAAGCAACAATAAAAAATTTTTTAAATTGAATTTTCAACAGTTTAAAATAGAAAATTGAGTTTTCAAGGCTTAAATAGTGACCGATAGAATTTTCAGCAATTGAATTTATTTGTATGCAGAAAATTAATCATTTTTTTGTTCAGAATTTAATTATTTGGTTAAAAATATAGGTACTTTATATTAAAATATAAAAAATTTAAATTTTAACTGTTGCATTTCCAATAACTGCATTTTTTACATTTGAATTTCAACAGTTTAGTTTATAAAACTTACATTTTTAACAGTTCAAACTTAAAGAAAAATTAATTTTCAACAGAAGCGTTTTCAACAGTTGAAATCTCAATTTTTTGAATTTTCAAATGTTCAAAATTCAATTTTCTGGAATTTTAAAGAAACTTAAAATATTTTATTTTGGCCTCAAACTTGATCTATTCAGTTAAAAATTCAGCAAATAGTTGAAAATTCGTTTTTTTTAAATTATCTTTTTCAGTTGAAAATTAACTTTTTTGTTATAAATTAATATTTTTCAGTTAAAAAATAATCTTTTTAGTTCAAAATAGAACTGTTACATTTTTGGTAAAAAAATTCATATTTGCTATTTGGAAAATAGTATTTTTTAGTGAAAAATTCATCTTCTTGGTTAAAAATTCTCTTTTTGTCGTTAAATATTAATTTTTATAATTATAACAAAAAAACTCTATTGTAAAAAAATTCAACTTTTTTTGTTAAAAACTCAAGTATTTGGTTGAATATTTATCTTATTTAGTTTAAAATTTAACTATTTGGTAGAAAATTCTGTTTTTAGGTTAGGAATTTTTTGTTGTTTTTGTTGAATATTAATTTTTTAACTAAAAACTAAAATATTCCATTGCTGGGTGAAAATTGATATTTTTAGCTTAAAAATTCAACTATTTAGTTTCTTTATCGACTAAAAAATCTTTCTTGATAGAGAATTGAACTTTTTGTTAAAAATTAGTTGTTTAAAAAAACAATAATTTTATCAAACTAAAAATTAAATCATTTTTATTTTGGTGGAAAATGTATCTTTTTTAGTTGAAAATTGAACTATTTGGTTGAAAATGACATTTCTTGTTTGAAATTCGTATTTTTTTATTAAAAATTTTTTTTTTTTAACTGAAAATCGAGCTGTTCAATTTGTGATTAAAAATAAATTTTTTGGTTGAAGAGTCATCATTTTAAATAAAAATTAATTTTTGTGGTGGGAAATTTAACTACTTCGTCGAATTTTTTTAGCAATAATTTTTTCAACTGATAACTTAAATATTCCGTTGTTTGATCCAAATTTCTCTTTTTCAGTTAAAAAGTAAACTTTTTGTTTAAATATTTATCTTCTGAAGTTTAAAACTCCAATTTTTGGTAGAAAATTAACTTTTCTGCTGAAAACTCATACTTTCGTTTGAAAAATTTTACTTCATTAAAAATTCACTTTTTTGTTGAAAATTAATATTTTTTGGTTAAAAATGTAACTTTTCTATATTTGGCACAAAATTAATTTTTTATATTTGGAACATCATCTTTTTTAGTAGAAAATTAATCTTTTGGTCACACATTCTTCCTTTTTATAATTAATTTCTTCAATTCATAATTAAATATTCCATTGTTGATTTAGTATTAATTTTTTTAGTTAAAAATGCAACTATTTGGTTAAAAATTTATTCTATTTAGTTTAAAATTTAATTAATAGGTAGAAAATGATCTTTTTTATAAAAAAGTTTATATTTTTGTGTTCAATTATTAACTATTTGGATAAAAAATAATTTTTGTTAGAATATAGTATTTTTGGGTCGGAAATTTAAATATTTGGTAGAAAATTAATCTTTTTTGTTAAAAAATGTTGTTTTTTTCGAATATTGATTTTTTTTTAACTGAAAACTTAAATATTCCATTATTGATTGAATATTTATTTTTTTAGTTACAAATTCAACTATTTGATTGAAAATTTCTCTTCTTTAGATTAAAATTTAATTACTTGGTAGAAAATAATTTTTTTTGTAAAAAAGTTAATATGTTTTTGTTAAAGTTTAATTATTTGGTTAAAAATTATTTTTTGTGGGAACATTATATTTTCTGGTCGAAAATTTAAATCTTTGGTAGAAAATTTATCTTTTCTGTTAAAAATATTTTTTTTTTATATTAATTTTTTTAATTGAAAACTTAAATATTCCGTTGTTGACTGAAAATTGATTTTGTTTTTATTAAAAATTAAACTATTTAGTTGAAAATTAGGTCTATTGTTACAAATTCAAATGTTCTGGTAATTAGGTTTTCTTCTAGACTAAAAAATCTTTTTTGTCAGAAAATTCAACCGTTTTGATCAAAATTAGTGGTTTAGAAAAAAAATTAATTTTGTGAAACTAAAAATTAAATCATTCCAGTTTTGGTGGAAAATGTGTCTTCTTCAGTTGAAAATTCAACTATTTGGTTGAAAATGAAATTTCTGGTTTGAAATTCATATTTTTGTATTGACTATTATTTTTTTAAAACGTAGCATTGAACTGTTCAATTTGTGATTGAAAATTAATTTTTTGGCTTGAAGATTTATCAATTTAGATAAAAATTCATTTCTGTAGTTTAAAATTTAACTAATTCGTCAAAAAAATGTTTTAATAAACATTTTTTTAACTCTTAACTTAAATATTCCGTTGTTCGATCCAAATTTTTTTTAGTTGAAAATTCAACTTTTTGTTTGAATATTTATCTTCTGAAATTCGAAATTCAACTGTTTGGTAAAAAATTAAAATTTCTGCTAAGAAATCGTTTTCTCGGTTGAAAAATTCAACTACTTAATTGGAAATTCAATTTTTTGTTGAAACTGTTGAATGTTCAATTTTTAATTGTAAACTGTTTAAGATGCAATGTTAATTACATTTTTAATTGTTTGAAGCTTCAAACGGAAGATATTTAATTGTTAAACTTGAAAAAATTGTTATCAAATTTTTGGCTGTTGAAACTTCAAGAAAACTCAACTGCTGCAAATTGAAGAAAATGTAATTTTCAACGGTTGAAGACTCATCTGTTATAATTTAATTTTCTTCAATTTTAAACTGTTGAAAATTAAACTGTTAAAAATTCAACTGTTTAATATGCAACCCTTGAAAATGGGATTTTAAATTGAATGTTTAAATCTTAAAATTAAAAATTAATTTAATTTCTCAGATATTGAAACTTGAAGAAATTCCACTGTTAAACGTTGGAGAAAATGGAATTTTAAAATGTTAAATATTTTTCTGCTAAAGTCAAATATGATTCAATTTTAACCTATTGAAAATTTAACGATTAAAAATGAAATTGTTTAAGATTCAACTCTTGAATATTATACCCTAAAAATTCGATTATGAATATTAAACTTTTAAAAATTTAATTCTCTTTAACTTTCAATTGTTGATCTTCAAAGAGGAACATACTGAAATGTTGAAAATTGAAGAAAACTCTACTTTTTCAAATTGGATACTTTTTTCAACGTTTTTCACTTTTAAACCGTTGAACATTTAATTGCTTAAAATTCAACTATTAAAAACGCCAATTGTTAAAAATTTAATTATTATAAAGTTTTTTTTAATAAAAATTTAATTATTAAATTGAAAAAATTTGAAACTGAGTTTTAAACTGTAATTTAAATCAATTTTAAATTGAATTTCAAACTGTTAAAAATTGAAGAAAAATTAACAGTT
Source organism: Belonocnema kinseyi (assembly GCF_010883055.1). NCBI lineage: Eukaryota > Metazoa > Arthropoda > Insecta > Hymenoptera > Cynipidae > Belonocnema > Belonocnema kinseyi. The sequence goes on along the minus strand of NC_046665.1, from coordinate 120,372,573 downwards.
GCGAATTGGAGAAAATGGAATTTTCAACTGTTGAAGACTCTTCTACTGAAATTCAATTTTATACTGTTAAAATTCAACTTTTGAGAATTCAATTTTCAAAATTCAACTGTTGACTATTCAAACTTTGAAAATTCAAAGTTGCAACTGGAACTGTTGAAAATTTAATTTTATTCAATTTTCAATTCTTGACCTTTCAAGATTAAGAAATTCAATTCTTGGAAATTGAAAAAATGTTTAAATTGAATTTTTAACTTCTACCGTTGTAAATTGGGAAATCTGGAATTTTCAACTGTTAAAGAATCATCTTCTATAATTAAATTTTCTTCAATTTTAAACTGTTCAATATTTTATTCTTGAAAATTTAATTGTACAAAATTCAACTGTTGAAAATTCAATTTTCTTAAATTTTTATTTATTTCACTTTCAGGAGTAAAATATTTAATTCATTTTTCATATTGTTTAAAATTTCAATGTTGAGAATTCAATTGTTTAAAATTCAACTGTTGACTATTCAACCGTTAAAAATTTAATTTTAAATTTCAAACTGTTGCAAATTTAATTTTCTTCAATTTTCAATTGTTGCTCTTTCACGAGTAAAATATTCAATTCTTGAAAATTGACAAGATTGAATTTTTAACTGTTAAATTGTAAAAAAAAATCAATTTTCAGCTGTTAAGAATTGAAGAAAATTCTACTTTTGCGCATGGGAGAAAATGGAATTTTCAACTGTTGAAGACTCATCTGCTAAAATTCAATTTTCAATTTTAAACTGTTGAAAATTCAATTTTCTTCCATTTTCAATTTTTGACCTTTCACTATTAGGATACTCAATTTTTGGAAATTGAAACAATGTTAAAACTGAATTTTCAACTTTTAAAATTGACAACAATATTTTATTGAATTTTCAGCTGTTGAAAATAAAAGCAAATCCTATTGTTGTAAATTGGAAAATATGGAATTTTTAACTGTTGAAGTATCATCTTCTAAAATTCAATTTTCTTCAATTTTAAACTGTTGAAAATTCAATTGTACAAAATTCAACTGTTGATTATTGAACCGTTGAAAATTCGATTTGTTCAAATTTTTATTTGTTTCTCTTTCAAGAGTGAAATATTCAATTCAATTTTCATACTGTTTAAAAGTTAACTGTTGAGAATTTAATTATTCAAAATTCAACTGTTGACTATTCAACCGTTCAAAATTTGAATTTTGAATTTTAAACTGTTGAAAATTAATTTTCTTGAATTTTCAATTGTTGCACTTTCACGAGTAAAATATTTAATTCTTGAAAATTGAAAAGATTAAATTTTCAACTATTAAATTGGAAAAAAATTGAATTAGCAGATGTTGAAAACTAAAAGAAATTCTACTGATGCGCATTGGAGAAAATGGAATTTTCAACTGTTGAAGACCCATTTGCTAAAATTCAGTTTTCCATTTTTAACTGTTGAAAATTCAATTTTCTTGAATTTACCGTTGTCGCTCTTTCACGAGTAAAATATGCAATTCTTGAAAATTAAACAAATTAAGGATTTTAATTTTTAACTCTTAAAATTGAAAAAAAAATTAATTAAAGTTCCAGCTGTTGAAAACTGAAGAAAAATTAACTGTTGCAAATTGGAAAAAATGGAATTTTCAACTGTTGAAGACTCATAAGCTCATAAAACTCATATTCAATTGTTGACCTTTTAAGAGTAAAATGTTCAATTATTGAAAATTGAAAAAAATTGAACATTGAATTTTCATCTTGTAAAATTGAAAAAAATTTTTAAATGAATTTTCAACTGTTGGAATTTGAAAAAATGTCTACTGTTGAAATTTGAATCATTGAATTATCAAGTGTTCAAGACTCACAGGCTAAAATTCAATTTTCCTCAATTTGAAAAATTTTAAAATTTAACGGTTTACAATTAAACTTTTGATACTGCCAATTGTTAAAGATTATACTATTGAAAATTTTACTGCTTGAAGTTTAATTTTGAACTTTAAAATGTCCAAAATTCATTTTTTTATCGTTCGTATTTAAGCTTAGAAAGTTCAATTGTTTTAAATGGAAGAAATTTCAAAATTGAATTTTCAACTGTTAACAAATTATTAGCTGAACATTCAATCTTAAATTCTTTTCAAACATTAAAAAAAATTAACTGAAGTTTGTTACTTGTTACAAAATCATTTTCCTGGCCAAGAATTTATGTTTTTTTTTCGCGGTAAACAATTTAAGGTTTTTGGCTGAAATTAAAATCATTCGGTTTAGAATTATTCCAATTCATAGAAAAATCAACAATTTTGTGAAAAAGTCATTTTTCGGTCGAAAATTCAACTTTTCTAAATAAAAATTCGTTGTTTAGGTTAAGAATTCAACTAATTTAGTAGAAAATTGAAATATTTTATGGGAAATAACATTTTTTTTTAATCGTTCTTGTTTGTTAACAAATAATTTTTTCGAATTGTAAATGTATATTCTATCTGTTTAAAACTGGATCCTTGTTAGTTAAAAATTCAAATATTTGGTTGAAACTTAATGTATTTTGTTAAAAATTCGTCTTTATATGTAGAAAATTATTATTATATTAAAAATTTAGTTTTTAAGTTGAAAATTGAAGTTTCGTTTAAAAATAGTTGTTTTTTTATTTCAGATTTATTTTTAAATAAAATTCAACTATTCCAGTTGAAAATTTAAAACTTTAGTTAAGAATGTATCTCTTTAGATGAAAATTGAACTATTTTGTCTAAAAATAGTTTTTTTTGTTTAAAAATAGTTTTTTGTTTCACATTTATTTTTTAATGAAAATTTAACTATTCTCGATCGAGATTTATAAGTTTAGTTGAAAATTCACCTCTTTGGAGGAAAATCAAACTAATTTTTTTTGAAGAACGTTTTTTCATTAATTTTTTTAATGAAAATATAACTATGAAAGTTGAAAGTTCATATTGTTAGTTTAAACAATATCTTTTTGGACCGCATTTTAAGGAACGGTTTTTCCCTCGTTCATAAGGAATCATTTTCCAAAAATCCGAAACATTTGAAGTAAAATATTTATAAAAATTTAATATTTTTGGTACACTTTGATAAGAATTTTTTTTTTAAATAAAAATATTACAATAATAATAATAAATATAAAATATAATATAATGTAAAAGAAATAATAAATATAATGAAAATAATAAAAACAAATAAAATAAATAATTATAATTTAATAAAAATATTATAATATTATATAATTAATATTATCAGTCAAGAAAATTAACACTAAAAACTTTAGAACAATGATAAAGCCCTGATGCAATTAATATTCATGAAGCCTTTCGATGCAATATATCATCAATGACAGATCAGAGATTGTCTTTTGTTTCGTCTCGCTCTACGGACTTAATTGAAAATTGATTTCACTTCGATTCATAAAACAAACACAAAGCCCTTGACCTCACGAGCTTTATAATTAATTTAATCAAAAAATTGTGTACAAAGGTAAGAAAAAAATTCTTGTAGATATAGAATCGAATTTGAAGAAATTATTTTTTTAAATTCGATTTTCAGAAAAAAAATACCTACGTTTTTTTTTTAAATTCGGTCCTCTATAGAAGAGACAATATGCAAGTTTTATAGAGCTTAAGCTATTTTTGTGGCCAGGAGAATTTTGTTTATAAAATTGAATTTTCACATTCTTCACTATTTTGTGATATCTTGCATCATTTACGAGAAAAATTTGAAAATTAAATTTTCAGAAAATATTTTAAACAGAATTTCCACTCTTGAAAGGGCAACAATTAAAAGTTGCATTTTCAACAATTTAAAACAGAAAATTGAGTTGTCAACATTAAAATAGTGAACAGTAGAATTTTTAGAATTGCATTTTCAACAGTTTAAATTTAAAGAAAATTAAAGTTTTGATGTTGAATTTTTAACAATTGAATTTTCAGTAGTTTAATTTCAAAAAGTTAAATTTTTAGCAGATTAAAATGAGAAAAAAACTTTGCATTTTTCAATTTTGAAAAGGCAACAATAACAAATTTAAAAAATTGAATTTTCAACAGTTTAAAATAGAAAATTGAATTTTCTACGCTTAAATAGTGACCGGTAGAATTTTCAGCAATTGAATTTATTTGTATGCAGAAAATTAATCTTTTTTTAACTAAGAATTTAATTATGCATTTTTTACATTTGAATTTTTAACAGTTTAGTTTATAAAACTTACATTTTTAACAGTTCAAACTTAAAGAAAAATTAATTTTCAACAGATGCGTTTTCAACAGTTGAAATCTCAATTTTTTGAATTTTTAAATGTTCAAAATTCCATTTTCAAATTTCTGGAATTTTAAAGAGTTGAATTTTCCACTCGTAAAAGGACAACAATTAAAATCTGAAAAAATTGGATTTTCATCAGTTCAAAATTGAAGAAAAATGTATTTAAAGAATGGAAAATTGAAAGAAACTTGAGTTGAAAATATATATTTTGTGGTATAATTCTTCATTGGTAGAAAATTCTTATTTTTGGTTAAAAATGGTATAATTTGCTTCAAATTAAATTATTTTGTGGAAATTTTTGTTTGCATCAAAACTTATTTTTTTATCCAAAAATTGTACTGAAGATTGTTGAAAATTTGTCTTCTTTTGTTAATCTTTTTGCTTCAAAATAGAACTGTTACATTTTTGGTAAAAAAATCATATTTTCTAATTGGAAAATAGTATTTTTTGTGAAAAATTAATCTTCTTGGTTGAAAATTCTCTTTCTGTTGTTGAATATTAATTTCTTTAATTTGTAACCAAAAAAACTCTGTTGTTAAAAAAAAAATTCAACTTTTTTGGTTCAAAATTTAAGTATTTGGTTGTTTATTGATATTTTTAGCCTAAAAATTTAACTATTTAGTTTCCTTATCCTCTAAAACATCTTTCTTGGTAGAGAATTCAACTTTTTTGTTAAAAATTAGTTGTTTAAAAAAAAATAATTTTGTCAAACTAAAAATTAAATCATTTGTATTTTGGTGGAAAATGTATCTTTTTCAGTTAAAAATTAAACTGATAACTTAAATATTCCGTTGTTTGATCTAAATTTCTCTTTTTTAGTTAAAAGGTAAACTTTTTGTTTAAATATTTATCTGCTGAAGTTTAAAACTCAACTTCTTGGTAGAAAATTAACTTTCTCCGCTAAAAACTCATACTTTCGTTTGCAAAATTTTACTTAATTAAAGATTTACTTTTTTGTTAAAATTTAATCTTTTTTCGTTAAAAAAGTAGCTTTTCCATGTTTGGTACAAAATTAATTTTTTATAATTGGAACATCATCTTTTTTAGTAAAAAATTTAGCTTTTGGTTAAACATTCTTCCTTTTTATAATTAATTTCTTCAATTGATAATCAAATATTCCATCGCTGATTGAATATTCATTTTTTTAGTTAAAAATTCAACTAATTGGTTGAAAATTTCTCTTCTTTAATTTAAAATTTAATTATTTGGTAGAAAATGATTTTTTGTAAAAAAAAAGATCATATTTTTGTGTTCAATTATTAATTATTTGGTTAAAAATTAATTTTTGTTAGAATATAATATTTTTGGGTCGGAAATTAAAATATTTGGTAGAAAATTAATCTTTTTTGTTAAAAATTGTTTTCCAAATATTAATTTTTTTAACTGAAAACTTAAATATTCCATTATTGATTAAATTTTAATTTTTTCAGTTACAAATTCAACTATTTGGTTGAAAATTTCTCTTCTTTCATTTAAGATTTAATTATTTGATAGAAAATGATTTTTTGTAAAAAAATCATATTTTTGTGTTAAAAGTTTAATTATTTGATTAAAAATTAATTTTTGTTGGAACATTATATTTTCGGGTCAAAAATTTATCTTTTCTGTTAAAAATCTTTTTTTTATATTAATTATTTAAATTGAAAACTTAAATATTCCGTTGTTGGCTGGAAATTGATTTTTTTTTAGTTAAAAATTTAACTATTTAGTTAAAAATTAGGTTTATTGTTACAAATTCGAATGTTCTGGTAATTAGGTATTCTTCTAGGCTAAAAAAATCTTTTTTGGCAGAAAATTCAACTGTTTTGATAAAAATTAGTGGTTTAAAAAAAAATTAATTTTGTCAAACTAAAAATTAAATCATTCCAGTTTTGGTAGAAAATGTGTCTTCTTCAGTTGAAAATTCAACTATTTGGTTGAAAATGAAATTTCTGGTTTGAAATTCATATTTTTGTATTGACTATTATTTTTTTAAAACGTAACATTTAACTGTTCAATTTGTGATTGAAAATTAATTTTTTTGCTTGAGGATTTATCAAATATTCGCCAAAGAAATATTTTAAGAATAATTTTTTTAACTCTTAACTTAAATATTCCGTTGTTCGATCCAAATTTTTTTTAGTTGAAAATTCAACTTTTTGGTAGAAAATTAACATTTCAGCTAAAAAATCGTTTTCTCGGTTGAAAAATTCAACTACTTGATTGGAAATTCACTTTTTTGTTGAAAATTAATATTTTTTGGTTAAAAATGCAACTTTTCCATGTTTGGTAAAAAATTAATTTTTTATATTTGAAACATCATCTTTTTCAGTAGAAAATTAATCTTTTGGTTAAAAATTCTTCCTTTTTATAATTAATTTCTTCAATTGATAATGAAATATTCCATTGTTAATTTAATATTAATTTTTTTAGTTAAAAATTCAACTATTTGGTTGAAAATGTCTCCTCTTTAGTTAGAAATTTAATTATTTGGTAGAAAATGATCTCTTTTGTAAAAAAGTTTATATTTTTGTGTTAAATGTTTTTTTATTTGGTTAAAAATTAATTTTTATTAGAATATAATATTTTTAGGTCGGCAATTTAAACATTTCATAGAAAATTAATCTCTTTTGTTAAAAATTTTTTTCCAAATATTAATTTTTTTAACTGAAAA
>NC_046665.1:120354638-120365574 GCF_010883055.1 Belonocnema kinseyi | reverse complement strand
TTTTTTTTCCAATATTAATTTTTTTAACTGAAAACTTAAATATTCCATTATTAATTATATTTTTATTTTTTCAGTTACAAATTCAACTATTTGGTAGAAAATGTCTCTTCTTCAGTTTAAAATTTAATTATTTGGTAGAAAATGATCTTTTTTGTCAAAACGATCATATGTTGTGTTAAAAGTTTAATTATTTGGGTAAAAATTAATTTTTGTTAAAATATAATATTTTTGGGTCGGAGATTTAAATATTTGGTAGAAAATTCATCTTTTTTTTAAAAAAATGTTTTTTTCGAGTATTAATTTTTTTAACTGAAAACTTAAATATTCCATTATTGATTAAATTTTTATTTTTTCAGTTACAAATTCAACTATTTGGTTGAAAATTTCTCTTCTCTAATTTAAAATTTAATTATTTGGTAGAAAATGATCTTTTTTGTCAAAACGATCATATGTTCGTGTTGAAAGTTTAATTATTTGGTTAAAAATTAATTTTTGTTATAACTTTATATTTTCGGGTCGAAAATTTAAATCTTCCGTAGAAAATTTATCTTTTCTGTTAAAAATCTTTTTTTTTATTAATTTTTTAATTGAAAACTTAAATATTCCTTTGTTAGCTGGAAATTGATTTTTTTTTTAGTTAAAAATTTAACTATTTAGTTGAAAATTAGGTTTATTGTTACAAATTCAAATGTTCTGGTAATTAGGTTTTTTTCTAGACTAAAAAATCTTTTTTGGCAGAAAATTCCACTATTTTGATCGAAATTAGTGGTTTAAAAAAAAATAATAATTTTGTCAAACTAAAAAATAAATCATTCCAGTTTTTCTGTGGTTTAAAATTTAACTAATTCGCCAAACAAAAAATTTCAACTAATTTTTTAACTCTTAACTTAAATATTCCGTTGTTCGATCCAAATTTTTTTTTAGTTGAAAATTCCACTTTTTTTTGAATATTTATTTTCTGAAATTGAAAATTCACCTTTTTGGTAGGAAATTAACATTTCTGCTAAAAAAAATCGTTTTCCCGGTTGAAAAATTAAACTACTTGATTGAAAATTCAATTTTTTGTTGAAACTTCATATTCTTATTTTAAAAATTTAACATTCTGGTTAAATTTCAACTCTTTGGTTAAAATTTCGTATTTTTTATTTAAAATTTACCTCTCTTAATATAAATTTCTTCTGAAAAGAAATTTCTTTGCAATCCAAAGTATCGAACCCACCAAAATCGTTTCGCGAAGAATTGTTCAGAGATTGAGTTTCGGGTTTCGTATTCCGTTCTTCTTGGTTCCAAGGTTTTTCCCGTAATCGCTTCAGACAACAAAAGAATCAGAAAAAAAGAAAAAAGAATAAAATTCACGAAAGGGCAAAGGCGAGATGCTCGACGGGTCTTCCGGGTTTCTTTTAAAGTCGACGACTCGTTTCCCGTTTTTATAGAAAAGTTAAAAAGCGTTACCAAATACAGGGGAAGAAAGCCGTACGAATTAATTGAAATTAACCCCGCGAGATTTCTGGAAGCGTTTTTTTTTCGTGTGCAATAATCTGAAAAATGAATTAAAATTTAATGTTTGAAACAAATTGATTTTTGTTTTTTGTTTTATGTAACGTTTTTCCACTTTTTAAAATATTACTGTGCAAACTTACATCTTTTTTGGCTTTTGGCAATGATTCTTTAATGCCATTGTTTATTTTTTATAGTACAGTCTTTTTCCTTACCTGAAACAGAAAAAATGGATCAATAAGTAATTTTGTATTTTTCGTCAGTCAATATACTTCAATTTGAAAAAATGTAATCTAAAAAATTTATTTAGTATGTCTACCCTACCTGGAAAACCTGGAATTGTCAGGGAATTTTAATTCACCTAAAAAAAACCTGGAAATGTCAGGATTTTTTTTTTTTCAAGTTAGAGAATTTTTTTCGAGGGCGTAGTTATTTTTTTAATTTTAATATAAAATTAAATAGAGGGTAGCGGTCCTAAGTCGGCACAGTAATAGTTTCTGTCGAAAATAGAGTACCACGATCCTTTATCTACAATTCTATGCTGCTCCGAGCAAGTCGATTTTTTTAATTTTTCAAAATGGTAGTCCTAAGTCGGCACTCCCTGGTCCAGAGCGCACATGGAATCATAAAATTGAAACACAAAAAAATTGAATAACACGAAAATAATAACAAAAGCAAGAAAAAAACAGTACCGACTTAGGGCCACCTGCTTGGTGCCGACTTAGGACCGCCTGTTTGGTGCCGACTTTGGACCACCTGTTTGGTGCAGACTCAGGACAACTACGAATTTTTACACATTTCATGATGCTAAACACAAGAAACAAATCCGAATTAAATATCGACATTGTTAAGCGAAAGCACACAGAACAAAGAAACCGACAAAATTAATTAATTAAACTTTTTTAAATATTCACACGATTGTAACTGTTTTGCAAGTATGAAAAAAAAAATTGAATTCCATTTGCACGAAAAATTTAAATTGTGCCGACTTAGGACAAATATCCCCTAATAATGATTCTTTATTTGTAAAAGTAGCTTAATAATACTGTCTTTTATTATTTGGCTAAAATTTATTTTTAAATTAATTTTTTTTACTTAAAATTGTCTTTCTTGGTTGCAAATTCAACTTTTGTTATGTTATGTCGCAAATGCGTCTAAATTTAAAATGATTTAAATCCATTCAAAGCCTCTTAAATTTCTAAAAATATTTTTAGCTAACCCGATTTTTTCTTAAAATTTTGAAAAGTGATTCAGAATTTAAAAAAATTGCATTAAAATCTTCTAATATTTCCTAGAAATTTTAAGAAAATTTATTTGTTTTTTTTTAAACCTCTCGAAATTGTTTAAAAGCTTCTAAAGTCTATGTTTTAAATCTTTTTTTTTTTTTAAATATGAATTTTTCTAAAATCTTTTGGAGTTGAAAATTGTTTTCAAATCTCTTCAAATCTTTTGAACAGTTTTTGAATGTACACGACTTTTTATATATTTTTAATATTACCAAATTGAATCATTTGGCTTTAAAATCTATTACTCTTTTTCAAATTATCAGGAAATCTTTTGCAATTTTTCGAAACGAAAAATCATAAAAAATGTTAACGTAAATCGTAAGAAAATTATTTTATTAATTGATTCAAATATTTTAAACCTTCTAATATTTGAAAACTATTTAATTTTTCCTGAAATCGCTCATCTTTCTTGATTCAAAAATAAGGATCATTTTTGGTAAAAACTTAAGCTTTTTTAGTTGAAAATTCAAATATTTTTTTAACAAAAGTTTACCTTCCTTGATTAAAAATTAATCTACATTTTTGAAAATTTATCATTTTGGTTAAGAATTCAGCTATTTTGTTAAAAAATTGTCTTTTTTTAACTTACCAAATGAAAAATCCTTTTTTTTGGTTGAAAATAAAATTTTATGTTAAAAAAGTAAAAAATCCATTAATATTTTCAACCGCATCCTTTTTAGTTATAAGTTTAATTATTTGGTAGAAAATTTATCTTGTTTTGTTTAAAAATTAATCTTCTTTTTTAAAACCTTACCTTTCTGGTTAAGGGTTCAACTCCTTTTTTTTAATTTGTCCTTTATTGGTTTAATTTCAATTTTAGATAATCGTTTTTGATGTTAAAATGAATTAATGTTTCATAATAAAAATGTAACAAAATCATCTTTTATTGAAACCTTATATTTTTTGTTTAAAATTCAATAACTTGGTTGAAGATTCATCTTTCTTAATTACAAATTAAACTTCTTTCTTAAAAATCTATTTTTTTTTGTTAGAATGCAAATGCTTTGTTAAAAATTCTTCTTTTTGGTTGAATTTAACAAATATAAAAATCCTTTTTTTTATAATTTTTTATACTGGAAATGGAAATTCATTTTTTTTTAGATTTATCTATTTTGGTTTTATTTACATAATATAAATCTTTTTTTTTCTTCAAAATTAAATATTTTTTCATACTGAAAATGTAACTAATTCATTTTGGATTCCAATATTCGTCCTTTTCGTTTAATTTAGCTAGTAAAAATGATTTTCGTTTTACAAAATTAATTAACTTTTCACACTGAAGAGGTAATTAATTAATTTTAATTCTAATTTTATTCTTTTAATTAAAAATTCAACTATTTGGTTAAAAAATTCATCTTGCTTGGTTAAAAATTTATCTTCTTTTAAAATTCATCTTCTTATTGAAGGATTCAACTATTTTGTTAAAAATTTGCCCTTTTGGTTATATATAATTAGTAGAAAATCGTTTTTTGTTGATAATTTTTTTTTCTGAAAATGAAACTATTTGGTAGAGGATCAAACTATTTTTTTAATTGTTCACACTTTTTGGCTGAAAAAATTCGTTTTTTTAGATTGAAAATTTAATTTTTACCGTAGAAACTTATTTGTCTGTTACAAAAATTCTTCTGCTTTAAGATAAATTTTATATTTTTTGATAAAAATGTAACTATTTGGTAGAGTAATCAACTATTTTATTAAAAAGTAATCCTTTTTGGTTAAAAATTCGTCTTTTTGGGTTGAAAATTCAATTTTTTTTTTGTAGAAAATTAATTCTTGTTTGGAAATTCATATTTTGATTGTGAAAACTCAGCTAAAATTTTTTGCAACAGAAAATCCAATTTTAAAAAAAAATGATCTTTTCGATTTAAGACTTTTTCTGTTATAGAAGAAATTTCATTTGTTTTAATGAAAATGAAACTTTTTATTCTAAAATCATTCTTCTTTGTTTAGGTACTCAACTAATTTGTTTAAAAGGTTTGGTTGAATCGCTTTGATCAGAAATCACCTTTTTAGTTAAAGATTTATATTTTAAGTTGCAAATTAATCTTTTTTAATTAAAAATTCAACTACTTGGATAAAAGTCAAAATTTATTAATTTTTTAACAGAAAATGTAACTTTTAGACTTTTCAAGATTAATATTTTTCGGTTGAAAATTCGCCTTTTTTTCTTAAAAAAATCTTTTTTATTTATTTTTTTAGTGAAAAATCTTTATTTGTTGAAAATTCATCTTTTTGGTTTTAAAATTCTTTTCATTTGTGGTATAAATTTAATTCTTTTTTGAATAAAATATAAATTATGACACTTTTTCGTCGGAAATTTGTTTTTTTAGCTTGAATATTGAACTATTATATTAAAAATTCAATTATTTTGTTAAAAAATCTAGTATTTTGTTAAAAAGCCATCTTTTATAGTAGAAAAAACTTTTTTTACATTATCATCCTACACTATTCAAGATACAAAAAAAATAAGCTAAAATGACGCCCTGAAAAATTCTACAAATTTGTTATGAATCACTAATCGATAGGAAGCAAAGTTTTTGTTTTTAGTAGTAAAAAACAAGATTGAAAATGAGAAAATTAAAAAATTTTATCCGAACGACGCCAGCTACGAAAAAAATGAGGCAAAACTTGTTTATCCAAAGAAAAGCTACAAATTTTTAATAATAATTATGTATAGGATTCGCAGTTATTGTTTTATGCACAAAAAACAATAAAAATAAAAAAGTTAATTTTTTGACAAACAACACAAGCTATGGAAAAAATAAATAGACAAAAGTTACGCTTCCAAAAAATACCGAAAACTCATTGAAATTTTTCATGAATAATTTTTGTGTTCGTTAAAGCCCAAAGGGCTTTAACAAAAGAGAGTTCACAATCAAAAAATTACAGTGTTGAATGTTTTGAATATTACTTATTTCAAATGAAAAATTAGTCAAGATAAAATCAGGAAATTTTGAAAATGTCACGCGTCCAAGTTTTCCGGGAGTGCGGGAGAGTTTCGTCGATTCGATCTTAACCCTTCCCCCCACCCCCAACCCCTTTGCCCCTAATCGATATTCCGAACCAAATAAAAATGGAAATAAAGCTTCTTCGAATAACTGCACGCGGCTGTTTACAAATTTTACAATAAAAAGAGAAAACAATCGCCATTTATCCTTTTTCCAGGCAGGACTTAGTCTGCCCACCCAACAGTCAACTTCCCTTTGTTTCCGGTAAAAAGAATTGAAAACAATTCCGCAAGTCTTCCGCAGCCTCCTTCCTCCGCCCCCGGGTGCGCTCATTCCTATACTGTACGGGACTCATTCCTAGGCGCGACGGCACTCATTCCTACGCTCCACTGCAATTAACCCGTGTTTTACGAATTTGTCATTTGTTTGCTCAGCAAAGGAATGCAATCAGTTTTGTAAACAAAGTACAAAGCCGAGACCAATCAGGTGCGACGGAAAGTAAAACGAGGAGTTGAATCGTACACTTGGCCGATTAGGGGCAAACCTCTTGCGAGTTACTTACAATTAGACTCTTGGAGCGATAAGGGTACCTTTTATGATGCGTGCTTTATTGCCTCTGCAGAGGTGCTTTTTTTATTTTGTGATCGGAAAGACGCTTTCTGAATATTGTTTCGTTTCTGAATTATGGTAATATTTTGCAGACTAAATATTTTCAGGATTTGTTTCATTATTAACTATATTATAAGATGCGTGAATGCGATCTTTGAATTATTTGCACTAATTGTTTAAAAGAATTGTTTTTTAACAAAATTAAAACTATTTAATTGAAAATTCAAATCTGGTTTAACATTCCTTTCTTTTTTCATTGAAATTTATTTTTAACTAAAAATTTAACCATTACATATTCGATGGAAAATTAATCTTTTGTAGTTGAAAATTAAGCAACTTTGTTGAAAAGTTAGGAATTCGGTTGAAAATTCATCCTTTGCAGTAAAAACTTAATATTTTTGATTGAAAATTTCACTATATGGCCCATTAGAATTTGGTCCCTGAATTCAAACCAACACAGACTTTAATTTTAAATAAAAAAACTGTTTAATTTTCAACAATGTAAATTAATTTTTAACAAAATAGATAAAAATAATAATAATAAATAAAGTAATAATTAATATTGAATAAAAATATTAATTTTCTATCAAAACAGGCGAATCTTGAACAAAATGCTTGAATTTTCGACAAGCTAGCAGAATTTCTAAATAAAACAGATAAATTTAGCACCACGAATCAAATAGAAATCTTTTAATTGAAAAATTAAATTTTAACAACAAAAATCAAGTTTTCAACCAGATACGAAGTTTTAACTAAAATTATAAATCTTTATCTAGAATATTTAAATTTTTAGTTAAATAATGAGTTTTCCACAACAACAACAAAAAAGATTCTTTAACAATTTAGTAACATTTTTAACCAACGACATGAATTTGCATCTAAAATGAAGAATTGAAAAACCTTCAGAAAAAATAGTTAAATATCCAACCAAAAATATTTATTTTCTGCCAAAAAATGATTTTGGAACAAAGAATGAGAATTTTCAACTAAAAACGATCGATTTTCCACCAGAAATGGAATATTTGAATTTTTAGTTAAAAAATTAAAGGACAACGAAAAAAAAAGAATTTTCAACCAGATGTTAATTTATATTCAAAATAATGAATTTAAACTAGAATACTTAAATAATTTATTTTTAGCCCAAAAAACTGCGAATTTTTCAAAAAATTAGTACAATTTTTAACCAAAAAATACATTTTTATCTAAAATGAAAAATCTTCATAAAAAATTACTTTTTCATTAATCTGAGGAATTTTCTACAAAGTAGAATCTTTTTTAACCCAGAAATGAATTTCTGAGAAAAAAATATGAGGGATGATATTTCTACCAACAGAGACATTAATTTTAAATAAAAAAGTTAGTCAACATAAAAGGCGAATTTTAAACAAAACAATAAACTTTTTAACAAAAATTATACGTTTGTTTGAAACATTTTTTAGTTTGACACAAAGCAGATTAATTTTCAACAAAATTGTTAAATTTTCAACTGAAAAAGAAATTTTTACCCAAATACATGAATTTTCACAAAAAAGGAATGGTTACATCTTTAATAACAAAAATAACTAATATCAAAAACAATTTTTTTTTAAATAGCTAAATTTTTAACCAAAGTGATTAATTTTTCTCTAAAATGATGCATCTTTAAACAAGTACACATTAAATTTTTAACTTAAAAAGATAAGTTTCTATGCAAAAAAAGAATTTACACCTAACAAGATGAATTATTAAGAAAAAACATTAATTTTTTAACAAAAAGGACGAATTATTAACAAAATATATTAGTGTTCAAGCAATAAGTTGAATTTTAAAATAAGCAATAGATTTTTCCATTTAAAATGGAATAATTAAATTTTCGGTTGAGAAAATTAATTTTTTATCAGGAGACACGAATTTTAACAAAATACTTTTTCTACCAAATAGTTGAATTTTTAACAACAAAAATACAAAGAATTGAGTACAGATCAAATTTCAATAAATTCCAATATTACAGATTAATAGAGGGGAAAAAATTAATATTTTTTTATAAACAAGAATCTTTTCCAAAAAAAGTATTTTTAACAAAGACTTTCCACTTTCAACAAAATAATTGAGTTTTCAACCAGAAAATATTGTAATTTTAAACCAAAACAGTTTAATTGAACCAAGAAGAACAAATTTTTAACAAAATAGCTGAATTCGTTACTAAAAGATATTAGTTTTCAAACAAAAATTGAATAGTTCAAACTTCAATTTACAAAATAAACTTTTAACTAAAAAAAATCAATTTTTACCAAATAAAAAAACTTTGACCAAAATCGTTGAGTTTTCAACTTGAAAATCACATTCTCTACTATCAACAATACGATTTAATTTGCGGTTAAGAAAATTAATTTTTGTCATAAATTAAATTAATTTTCATCTCAAAACGATTATTCAGCAAATTTTTAAACAAAAGATTAATTTTCTATAAAACAGTTCAATTTTAAACTAAAAAGGATTATTTCTCCACCCAAATAATAATAATAATTATTATTATTTACCGAGTAATTTAATCTAAAAAAAGTAACCTTCTGTCAAGAAGATTAATTTTTTAATAAAAAAGATGAATTTTCAAGAAATTATATCAATTTTTCACTAAAAGGTTGAATTTACAACTAAAAAGGAATAATTTACAACAAAAAAGACTTGAATTTCAATTCGAAATAAATAAATAGTTGAATTTTAAATTAAAAAAGATCAATGTTTAACCACGAATACAGTAGATAATTTTCCAAATAAAAAAAGTTGATTTCCAACAAAATAAAAAGAATTTTCAAGAGAGTAGTTAAATTTTTAACAGCAATCGTTTTTCAACTAAAATGATAAATTATTAACAAAAGAAATTATTATTCAACAAAGCCGTTTAACTTTCGAAAAGTACTTGAATTTTCAGCAAAAGAATATAATCAATTTTGAATAAAATGGTTAAATTTCCAACCAAAGAGATGAATTTTAAATTAAAATAATTAGCTGTTTCACAACAAAAATAATTTTGAATCAAGAAGATTGATTAAGACTAATGAATTTTTAATCAAAAATTTCATCTTAGACCAAAAATGTAACAGCTGATATTTGAAGTAAAACAGATTTTTTTAACTTTAAATCGAAAAAATTTAAATCAACCGAAAAAGACGAATCTTGAACAAAATAAGTAAATTTTCAACTAAGAAAGACAAATGTTTGCCAAGAATTGGAACAGTTAAATTTTTATTTCTAAATAAAAAAATTTTATCCAAAGAAAAGGAATTTTCATGAATATTTGACCAAAAAATTATTTTTTAATAAACAGCTGAATTTTCAACTTATAAAGCTCATTTTTCTCCCAAAAATTAAATATTTAAATTTTCAATTAAAAAGTAAATTTTCAACGAAAAATGTAATAGTTGACATTTTAAATAGAAGGTATTTTAATTTTAAATCGAAAACAGTCGAAATGAAGCAAACAAGACAATTTTTCACCCAAAATCGAATAGTTAGATTTTCATTTAAAAAATAAATAATTTCCAAAGAAAGAAAAAATTTTTTCCAAGAATATTTGGAATGTTTAAAACCCAAATTTTTAATTTCGTGCAAAGTATATTAATATTTCACCAAATAGTTGAATTTAGAATATTCTCGATTTTCAAGTAAAAAATATCAATTTTCCACCAAATTGTTGATCTCTGAAGCCGAAAAGCATAATTCAAGAAAATACTTAAATTTTTAACAAGAGCAATAATTTCTAAAATTAAATGATGAATTATTAACAAAAGAAATTATTTTTTAACAAAGCCGATTAACTTTCAATAAAGTACTTGAATTTTCAGCAAAATAAAATAATCAATTTTGAAGAAAATAGTTAAATTTCCAGCCAAACAGATGAATTTTCAACTAAAATAATTAGTCATTTTCCAACAAAAATAATTTTCATTCAGAAGATTAATTTTCTACGAATGAAGACAAATCGATCTAAATCCACTGATTGAATCAGTCACTTTCAATGATCTGAAAAAAGTCATTTTGAATTATGTATACAGTAATCTAATTAAAAAATAAGTCATTTCGATTGGCTGATTGACTGATTGAATCAGTTAGAAATATTAACTGATTCACCTGTTAAAACTAGTGTTCTGAAATGATAAATGACAGATTTTTCAGTCAAAGCGTGCTTAATTATTTCTATCAGTCAAATTTTGACTGATTTGAATTTAGACTGTAATCAACTTTCAGTAATCTTCACTGAAATTTCAGTAAAATTTCCTACTAAAAAAACCCAGTGAAATAAGCCTGAAATTTCATTGAATAATCACTGATTTTTTAAAACAAACTTCACTGATTCAAATAGCCAAAAGTACGAAACAGTTTTTCCTTGAAAGACTACTGATTATCAGTAAAATTTGACTGATTCGAATTCAGAGAGTATGTATATTCATTATTCCATTTGGAGGAGGAAGCGACGTTTTTAATTGGGAACACCGGTGATGGAAAAGAGGGGCAGTTGGACAGATTCTCCTTCGACAATCCAGACTAGAATGGACTGACCTACCTTAGGATCATCCGATCTATTCAGAGTTCTTATATTCATCTTTACTCTCTCAG
>NC_046665.1:120339016-120354628 GCF_010883055.1 Belonocnema kinseyi | reverse complement strand
GTACCTCATCCAGTGTACAGGCGTTTTTCTGGCTTTGTCTCCCTCTCGGATATACGACTTCCGGTACCACTGGCACATCAGCCCACGGCTCAATGGGATGATGCGCCTTTCAATAAAGAGGTTTCCTGATTATTTATTTCGAGAATGCTTGCTGCTCTTCTCGTATTCCGTCCACGTCTTCGCAAACTTTACTTCTACTATCCACCCCCACCCCACCCCCAATTTTATATCTTTATAGACTCTGATCCTTATTTCTCGATTTCTTTGTAAATCTTCCTCACTTCCGGTGTGGATGTAATCTTGTCTTCTACGAATTTTACGAGACGATTACAAAATTGTATGTGACTATTTTTGAAATTTAAATTTTATAGCCTAAATAGAAGTGCTCAAAACTGAAGAATATTAACTGCAAAACTAACAAAGTGGTTTTGCTAGATATTTATTTATTTATGCAGTGGAACAACTGAGGTAAACTTTCCGGGGTGAAATGTAGATATCTCCGGCAGATTCCGCTAGAGGCAGCACGTTACAGGACTGTGATCACGGAAAGTTTACCTCTGTTTGTTGAAATCAGTTGACTATTTCCTAGCATAAAAAATTACCTGCAACGTTCCAAGCCCCACGTTTTTTTCTGTGAAGGCAGCAGATAGGAAGCCTATAACCACGGAAAGTTTACCTCAATTTGGTGTAATCAGCTGACTATTGTCCCTTAATAAACGATTACCTGCTGTGCTTCGTAGCCTCAGTTTTTTTCTACAGAGGCAGCACATTACAAGCTTATAACCACGGAAAGTTTACCTCTTTTAGGTGGAGGGAGTGCATCTGACTAATCCCCTGCTTGAACGATTACCTGCAAAGCTTCGCACTCCCAGTTTTTTTCGGTGGAGGCATCACATTAGAGGCCTGTAATTATAACCACGGAAAGTTTACCCCCGTTTGGCGGAATCCACTGACAATTAGCTAGCTTGAATAATTACCTGCAACGCTTCACGCCCACAGTTTTTTCTATAGAGTCAGCACATTACAGGCCAATAACCACGGAAAGTTTACCTCTGTTTGGAGTAATTAGCTGACTATTACCTAGCTTGGACGATAACCTGCAACGCTTCGTATCCCCAGCTTTTGTCGGTAAAGGCAGCACATTAGAGACCTTTAATCACGGAAATTTTACCTCAGTTTGAAATAACCAGTTGAATATTAACCTGCTTAAACGATTACCTGCAACCTTTCGAACCCCCAGTTTTTTTCGGTGGAGGCAGCACATTAGAGATCTTTAACCACGGAAAGTTTACCTCAGTTTGGGATAACCAGTTGACTATTACCCATCTTAAACGATTACCTGCAACGTTTCAAACTCCCAGTTTTTTTCGATGGAGGCAGCACATCATTTTTCAATGGAAAAAGCGGGACTTTCCACAAAATACACGAATTTTCAATTTAGTAGTTTAATTTTCAACTAAAAAAAGGTAAAATTTCAACAAATGAGATAAATTTTGAACTAAAATAATCAATCTTCAACTGAAATAGTCACTTTCAATTAGGGAGTAAATTTTTCACCAAAAAACAATGATTTATCAACAAAATAGTTTAATCATTAAATAACATATGAATTTTCACCTGAAAACGATAACTTTTTTCAAAATATGTAATTAATTTTTTATTAAAAAAATTTAATTTCAACTATCAAAATAACGAATTTGAAAAAAATAGTTCAATTTTTTATTAAAAAGTACATTTTTTACCAAAAGTTTTTTTTCCATTAAATTAATTTTCAACCCAAAACGATAAATTTTTCTTAATAAAATAAATCATTTTTAACCAAGGGAAAATAAATTTTCAAGAGCTCGTGACTAAAAAATAAGTTTGTAATCAAACAGTCGAATTTTCAACTTAAAAAGATCAATTTTCCGCCAAAAATTTAATATTTAAATTTTCAGTTAAAAATCTAATTTTCAAGCAAAAATGAAAAAGTTGAAATTTTAACTAGAACAGATTTTAATTATAAATCAAAAGCTGTAAAATAAACTAAAAAAGACACGTTTTCATCAAAAACTGGAAAAGCTGGATTTTTATTAGAAAAATAAGTCATTTTCAACAAAAAAAAAAAAACGAATTTTCAAGAATATTGTCAACACAAATTTTTTTCCTACAAACTATATTATCTTCTTGAAACAATCTGTTGAATTTTCAACTAAAAAGGATTAATTTTCCACCAAATTGTTGAACTTTAAAGCCAAAAAAAACGAATTCTTCAGAAAACAGTTGAATTTTTAAATTGAGAATATGAATTTTTAACCAAAAAGTTAATTTTTAAACAAATAGTTGAATTTCTAGTGAAAAGTGGATATTTCAAGCCAAAAAAAAAACAAATTTGGTAGAAAATAGTTGAATCTTTAACCAAAAAATTAAATTTTCTACCAAAAATGAAATGGGTAAATTTGCGGTCAAAAATAATATTTAGCAACAAAAAAGAAGAAATTTCCAACAAAATAGTTTATTTTTAAAATTTTTACCTAAAATGATAAACCTTCAACTGGGATAGTTGAATTTTCAAGCAAAAATATATTATTTTTCAAATAAAGTTTTGAGTCTTCTGGAATAGTAGAATTTTCAACCAAAAACATAAATTTTCAAGAAAGGAGATTAATTTCCTACCAAAAAAAAAATCAAACTTTCAAGAAAGTAGTAGTGGAAAAAATTATTGAGGCTGTTTGAAAGTATAAAAATTAAAAAATTAACTTTAAAAAAAAATTTTTATCATCGTCCATTTTCCACAAAAAATAGAATTTTTTTTATCGCCTAGTCAAACTTTTCCAAACATTTCTTTGCAGATTTCTGAAAATATCCAGGGTGTTTCAAATTATAAAAATGTACACTTAAAACAAAGAATTTTTTCTCATCCAAAGAGTCTTTAAAATAATTTTTAACGTCAATTATCTAAAATAGATTTTCACCAAATAGACTGACTAGCGCCAGATTAGCTTGTCTAGACTAGTGTTTGACTAGGCAGAAATTTTTCACTTTTACTCAGCGCCATAATAGACTTTCTGTCCAGTGCCACATTAGCAATTAGGGCGCACTATCCTGGCCCCGAATAGTTTCCTGATAATTTTCTACACGGGGCCAGAACTGCGGCCTCATCTTTTTTTTTAAATAAAAACGCATTTATTTTTTAATCGAATTGAACAAGTTTGACAATTTGAACAAGTACGTGAGAAAAAAAATTGTGGATTTTTTTAAGACACCCTAGTTCTCGGAAATTAATCGCAAATATTGAGCAGTATCGAAATACATGGTCGTTCTTGGAGGATCGATAATTCCTTAGAATATCTGCATCTGCTTTGTGAGCACTTTACTCTATTTCCGGAATAGTAAACTACAGTGGATATTATTAACTTTCCTCCAATCGGGCGTTTATCACCCCCCCCCCCCCCCCCCCCCCCCCCC
Organism: Belonocnema kinseyi; assembly: GCF_010883055.1. NCBI lineage: Eukaryota > Metazoa > Arthropoda > Insecta > Hymenoptera > Cynipidae > Belonocnema > Belonocnema kinseyi. Next base: position 120,351,181 of record NC_046665.1, on the reverse strand, counting down.
CCCCCCCCCCCCCCCAATTCATTCCGAAGAATATTATTATGATGCATTTTCATAAAACGTTTTCATTGTCGGTTTATGTGGATTGCAAATGTGGTAACGGAAAAATCATTGAATTGGTTGAAACACAAATTAATTAATTAAATTTACACTGTATTTTATTCATTGAGTTTACAAGCCTTACAGTGATTTTTACTCATTGCCGTCGGGAAAGATATTCCGCGACCACAATCACTAGAACAACTCATGATCACGACAATAACGTCGTTCACTGCACGATTTCATCGACAACCGCACGACCACTACCATCAGCCGCACACCCATTGTCATCAACCGCACGGCCATTATCACCAACCGCACGATTATCCTTTTCAACCGCACGGCCATTATCACCAACCGCACGGCCATTATTGCAAACCGCACGGCCATTATCACCAACCGCACGGCCATTATCATCAAATGCACGACGATATTCTGCAACCGCACGACGATCTTTGGCAACCGCATGGCCATCACACGACCGTCGACCACCGCACCTGCAAAGGTCCGGTTCGGTCTGAGGTAAATAGGTTCGCCCTCCGGTAACAATATTGCAAAATGCATAAAAAACAGATTTTTTTATATCAAGAGTTCCACCAATTTTTAAACGAATCCTTTTAAAATTTTATTGTGTTCTTGTCCCTAGATTTTCCTTTTCTAATATTTAAAACGAACTATTTTAAAATTAAAAACTAAAAGATATTTACAAAATTATTAATATTATAATTATAATTATAATTATAATATTATTAAACTAAAATATTAAGAGTTCTTCAAATCTTTTTAATTAAATCTTTCGAAATCCTTAGAAATATTTTTAACTAACTTCTAATATTTAAAGTCCTTTGAAATTGATCAAACTCCTTAATAACCCTTGAAAGTTTTTAAATCCGCGGAAATTGCTTGAAATAAAATTATTTGTGATCCCTCAAGTTTCCTGAAAATTCATTAAAATCTCTTGAAGTCGTAAAAATCTACTAATAATATATGAGTAGAAATAATTTGTGGAAAATTCGTTTTATTGCTGGTAATTAATTTTTTTTTGACAAAAATTTAACTAATCAAGTTTTGTTTAAAAATGCATTTTCGTGTATTTAAGATTAAACAATTTCGTTTTAAATTCGTATATTTTTAGTAGAAAAAAAAAAGAAAAAAATTGATAATTTTAGTTTATAATGCCTTTTTTTGTTGGAAAATTTAATTTATGGCAAATTTTTCTTCTTTTCTTCTTTTGCTGAAAATTAACTTTTTTAATTTGTAATTATGCCATTTTAGTTAAAAAATTTATTTAATTTGGTTGAAAATTTGTCTTTTCGTTTGTAAATTTGTCTTTTTTTAGTAGAAAAAAATTTAATAAATTATAATTTTAGTCGGAAATCCCTTTCTTTGGTAGAAAATACAACTAATTTGTGAAAAATTAATTTTTTCTGCTAAAAATTGATATTTTACTAAAAATGTAACAATTTCATTTTTAATTAAAAATGTATTTGTTTTAGTTAAAACTTTATATATTTTTTTCAATTTCATACATTTTGTTTAAAATTCGTATTTCTTGTTTAAAAAAAAAGAAAGAAATTGATTATTTTAGTTAAAAATTCCTTTCTGTGTAGAAAATAGGACTAATTTGAGATCAATTTCTTTTCTTTTTTTTATGATAAAAATTTGTTTTTTCACTCAAATGTCATTATTCCATTTATATTTGAAAATTTCTTTACTTTAGTTGAAAATTTAACTATTTGTTTGTAAATTCGATGATTTTTTTCGTAGAAAAATTAAAATTAAAATAAAAAATTTATTCTTTTAGTTGAAAATTCCTTTGTTTGGTAGAAAATATAACTTATCTGTGGAAAATTCGTTTTCTTTTGCCAAAAATTAATTAATTGACTAAAAATGTAACTATTTCATTTTTAATGAAAAATGTATTTGTTTTCGTTGAAACTTTATATATTTTGTTTAAATTTCATGCACTTTGTTGAAAATTCTTATTTTTTGGTAAAAAGAAAAAATTGATTATTTTAGTTGAAAATTCCTTTATTTTGTTGAAAATGGGAATCATTTGAGATAAATTTCTTTTTTTAAAAATTAAGTTTTTAAATCAAAATGTCACTATTCCACTTGTGTTTGAACATTTCTTTACTTTAGTTGAAAATTTAACTATTTGTTTGTAAATTTGATGTTTTTTCGAAGAAAAATAAAAACAAAAAAAATGATCAATTTAGTTGAAAATCCCTTTCGTTGGTAGAAAATATAACTAATTTGTGGAAAATTCGTTTTCTTTTGCCAAAAATTAATTCTTTAACTAAAAATGTAACTATTTATTTTTTAATTTTAAATGTTTTTGATTTCGTTAAAACTTTATATATTTTTTTGAAATTTCATGCATTTTCTTGAAAATTCTTATTTTTCGATACAAAGAAAAAAACTGATTATTCTAGTTGAAAATTCCTTTCTTTTGTTGAAAATGGGACTTATTTAAGATCAACTTCTTTTTTTTTTTTGTTAAAAATTAATTTTTTTCTCAAAATGTCACTATACCATTTTTATTTAAAAATTTCTTAAATTTAGTTGAAAATTCAAGTAATTGTTTGTAAATTCGATGTTTTTTTCGCAGAAAAATAAAAAAAAATTATCATTTTACTTGAAAATCCCTTTCTTTGGTAGAAAATATAACTAGTTTGTAGAAAATTCTTTTTCTTTTGCTACAAATTATTTAATTTTTAATTTTAAATGTATTTGTTTTCGTTGAAACTTTATATATTTTGTCGAAATTTCATGCATTTTGTTGAAAATTCATATTTTTCGATGAAAAAGAAAGAAATTGATTATTTTAGTTGAAAATTCCTTTCTTTTGTTGAAAATGGGAGCAATTTAAGATCAATTTCTTTTTTATTTTATTGTCGTTGAAAATTAATTTTTTTCTCAAAGTGTCACTATTCTATTTTTGTTTAAAAATTTCTATAATTTAGTTAAAAATTCAACTATTTGTTTGTAAATTCGTTGTTTTTTTCGTTGAAAAATAAAAATAAAAAGTTTATTATTTTAGTTGAAAATTCTTTGCTATGATTTAAAATGTAACTAAATTGTAGAAAATGAGTTTGTTTTTCTTAAAATTGATGTTTTTACAAAAATTTTAACTATTTTATTTTTGCTTGGAAATTTATTTATGCTAGTTGAAAATTCAACTATTTTTTTGAAAATTCGTCTTTTTTTAGAAGAAGAAAAAATTTATTATTTTAATTGATAATTCTTTTATTTGTTTCAAAATGTAACTAATTCGTGAAAATTTCCCTTTTTCCACTAAAAATTAATTTTTTCTATTCAAGTTTAAAGTATTACATTTTTTTCTTGAAAATTCCTTTCTTTGGTTAAAATGTGACTAATTTGTGGAAAATTCGTTTTCTTTCGCTAAAATTAAATTTTTTCTATAAATGTAAATATTCTATTTTTACTTTAAAACTTATTTCTATTAGTTGAAACTTTATATATTTTTTGGCAGTTTCATGCATTTTTTAAAAATTCGTATTCTTTGGTAGAAAAAGAAAAAAATTGATTATTTTAGTTGAAAATTCCTTTCTTTTGTTGAAAATGAGAGCAATTTATTTTTTATTTTATTGTTGTTGAAAATTAATTTTTTTACTCAAAGTGTCACTATTCTATTTTTGTTTGAAAATTTCTATAATTTAGTGGAAAATTCAACTATTTGTTTGTAAATTCGTTGTTTTTTTCGTTGAAAAATAAAAATAAAAAAAATTTATTATTTTAGTTGAAAATTCCTTTCTATGGTTTAAAATGTAACTAAATTGTAGAAAATGAGTTTGTTTTTCTTAAAATTAATGCTTTTACTAAAATTTTAACAATTTAATTTTTGCTTGGAAATTTATTTATTTTATTTGAAAATTCAACTATTTGTTTGAAAATTCGTCTTTTTTTTTTAGAAAAAGATAAAATTTATTATTTTAGTTGAAAATTCATTTATTTGTTTTAAAATGTAACTGATTCGTTCAAATTTCCCTTTTTTTCACTAAAAATTAATTTTTTTATTAAAGTTTCAAGTATTGCATTTTTTTCTTTATAATTTCTACATTTTACTTGAAAATTTAACAATATGCTGTTCATTCATATTTTTTGTAGAAAAAGAGCAAATTTATCATTTTATTTGAAAATTCCTTTCTTTGGTTAAAAATTTAACGAATTTGTGGAAAATTTATTTTGTTTCGCTAAAATTAATTTTTTTCACTATAAATGTAAATGTTCTATTTTTACTTTAAAATTTATTTCTATTAGTTAAAACTTTATATATATTTTTGCAATTTCATGCATTTTTAAAAAAATTCGTATTCTTTGGTAGAAAAAGAAAAAAATTGATTATTTTAGTTGAAAATTCCTTACTTTTGTTGAATATTTGACTAATTTAAGGAGAATTTTTAAAATTTTTTTTTTGCTGAAAATTAATTTTTTTACTCAAAATATCACTATTTCATTTTTGTTTGAAAATTTCTTTATTTTAGTCAAAAATTCCACTATTTTTTTGTAAATTCGTTTTTTTGTAGAAAAATAAAAATAAATAATTCATTATTTTAGTTTAAAATTCCTTTTTTTGGTTAAAATGTAACTAAATCGTATAAAGTTAGTTTGTTTTGCTCAAAATTAATTTGTATACTAACATGTAAACTATTTTATTCTTACTTACATTTTTTTCATTTTTTTTAAATTCAACTATTTGTTTGAAAATTAAAAACAAATTAAAACAAAAAATTGATTATTTTAGTTGAAAATTAATTTTTTGTTTCTTTTTAAATGTATCTAATTTGTTGAAAATTCGCTATTTTTTTGCTCAACATTAATTTTTTTTATTAAAATTATAACTATCCCATTTTTCTTGTAAATCTCTTAATTTCAGTAAAAAATTTTTTGTTAAATAAAATTCTTTTCACGGAATATCTTTCTACCCCCCCCCCCCCCCCCCCCCCCCCCCCCCCCCCCCCCGACTGCAACCCTTATATATTTTTTCAACTACAATACTTAATTTGAATAGTTTTAAAAATTGTTTTGAAACTTATAAGAGAAGACTGGAGTGATTTTTGAAAGAATTGAATTCTGTCTGCAAAATCTGCAAAATCTGATATGACATAGTAGAATAGAGACGATTTATCGTAACCCTTAGTAATTAAGCTCCCTCGACGAGCCCGATCGAGTGTTCAACGGATTTTGTAATCTCTAAGACAAAATCCGTTAAGGCTTGACTTGTGAGTCGACAAAACAAAAGGGTTCCTCCATCAGGAAAAGAGAATAGGCAACGAGGAAAGAGGAAAGAGGAAAGAGACGAGAATAGATTTCAGGGGCAAGACAATTAGGTACTTAAGTTGGTAATAATAGTACCTCAGATTTTTTACCGCTATGAGTTCAAAGGTTGAAGAGCCTGGTGAAAAAAAAAGATAAACTTCATTTTATGGTTGAGAAGTTTCAACGTGAGAGGGTGGCGATTTGTGGGAATTTCGTTTTTAGGTCATTTCCGAGTATTAACTGAAAATTCATGTTAGTCTCTGTTAGTCAGACTACTAAGCACGTCCTGCTTCTAAAAAGACTACTAAGCTTACTCCAGCGAATACTTTAAGACGACCAGAGACGACCAAAGACGACCAGAGATGACCAAAGACGACCAAAGACGACCAGAGACGCCCAAAGACGACCACAGACGACGGAAGACAACAAAAAATGAATAAAAACAACAGTAAATCCTCTAGGTAGAGTTCTGCCACACCATCCCACTGTTTTGATTGGCTGCGATTAAACCGGAACCAGAAGTGAGGAAAGGCGCGCGATTTTTAAACCAAATTTAATAATAAATTTACAATTTTGAAGAATCAAATGCGGAAAAAGATAACATAATATATAAACATGTCAAAATTTTATGGAATATATAAAAAAAACTATTTCTTTTGGTTTCTGAAAGTTTGTTTTGTTAGTTGAAATTTCAGGAATTTTTATTAAAATACGTATGTTTTAGAAGAAAATTAATCTTGTTAATAAAATTTAACTATTTCGTTAAAATTTTATTTTTTGGGCTAAAAAATAATTTTTTAATTGAAAATTTTCCAGGAGGATCCGGAAAAATTCGTTGTTTTGTACACGATTGGAACCCGAAATGTATCTTTCTTATCATTCTTTTATTTTGTTGAATTTAGTGTTTTTTGGTAGAGAATGATTCTTCATGATTACAATTTTTTTTTGAAAATTCCTTATTGGTTTGATTGAAAAGTAATTTTTTAAAATGTTTATTTAATTATTCGACATTTCTTTGAAAAGTGATCTTTTATAGTTGAAAGTTCAATTATTTGCTTAAAAATAACGTATTTTGACCAAGGTTAATTTTTTTATTTACTTATTTCTAAAAATGTATTTCATTCATTGAAAATTTATGTGGAAAATGCGTCTTTTTGATAAAACATTAATATTCTCCATTAAAAATTTATTTCTTTGGTTGAAAATTCAACTATTTCCCGGAAAATTAATTTTTTGATAAAAATTATTTTTTGTTTGTTTGTTAAAAACTTTAATATTATGTTGGAAAATTTTTTTTTTATATTTTAAAATAATATCCATAACTATAACTTGGCATGTTTTATTTTTGGTTAAAAATGAATGTTTTTTTAGTTGAAAATTCATTTATTCAGTTAAAAATTCGCGTATTTTGTATAAGGATTAATCATTGTCGTTACAAATTTCTTCCTGTGACTGAAAATTTATTTATTTTGTTGAAAATTTGTCTCTTGGATAAAAAAAATTTTCTTCGTTTGAAATTCACTTTTATGGTTCGAAATTAAATTATTTGGTTAAAAATGCAGTTTTGGGGGTCAAGATTTATCATTTTCATTAAAATTTTTTTTTTTAAGTAGAAAATTTAGCTCTCTCGTTAAAAACTCATATATTTGGTTAGAGATTTCTCTTTGTTGGTAAAAAGTTTATCTTTTTGGTTTGAATTTTAAACAATTTGTTACCAATTCAATTTTTTGTAGACAATATTCAAAATTTTTGTTCAAACTCATCTTTTTTCTTGGAGAGTTAGTAGACAATTTTTTATCAATATTTTTAGGTTTTACTTCATTTTTAGTTGACAATTCGACTTTCTTGATAGAAAAATTATTTTTGGGTTAAAGATTCATCATTTTAGTAGAAAATTAATTTTCCTATATGAAAATATAAATATTCCATTTTTTGTTGAAAAATTAACTTTTATAGTTATAAATTCATGTATTTGTTGAAAAATCATCTATTTTTCACTACTAAACATAAACATTTTTAACTAAAAAAGATTAAATTTCTATTAAAAGATGAATTTTCAATAAAACTTTATGAAAAAAACCACACCTTTCTAACACTTCTCTAAGAGACGATAATTAAAAATTATATTAAATTGCTTAAACAACTTTTTCGTTAACTTTCATTCACTCATATTAAGTCATGCCTAACGAAAAATAGACAAACAGTTGAAAATTTCAGAAAAAATCACAACATTCTACAAATTAAACAAAGAGAATATTACTAACAATAATAATAAATTGTTTAAACAATTATTTTTTTAACTGGAATTCATTAGTACTTCACTACTATTGGAAATTGGACAAAAATCATGAAGTTTCAGAAAAAACGGCATCATGCTAGCATTATTAAAAAATAATAATATTATTAATATTAATAAATTGTTTAAACAATTATTATTTCGTCTATAATTAATTATTTAACTTATTTTAAGAGAAAATTGGACTAAAAATGATTTTTTTAAAACCGCAAAAAAGTCATAATTGGCGCTAAAAATTCCCAAAACCCATTTTTTCAATTATGGGGTTTTTTTGGAACCCTGTAAAACAGACTTATGTTGTTGACATTTGAAAAGCAATATTTTATTTGTATTTTATGGCTAATTGTGAAGAGAAATGTTGAGTTTCAACTCGATTGAGATAATATTGAGGATTCTGAAAAAGATTTACAAAAACGTTTTTCTTTTCTTATGGGAAATACGTGTTAAACTTCATGGGGCTTGAGACTCCTCTAAATATCAATTTTTTTCAAAGAAAAAAAATTTTATTTTTGTGTGGATTCGAACAAATTTCTGGGGTGCCTCTATAAAAATTATTTTAAAAAATTCCAATGCATTTTTGGACCACCCTAATGTTCAACCTATAAAGACGAATGTTTAACAAAGTATTTGAATTTACAACAAAATAATTAAATTTTGAATAAATTTAATTTTTTTACTAGAAATTTAATTTTTTAACTAGAAATATAAATTTTTAATTGAATTTGCAAAAAACAAAATAATTATGAAAAAAACTCTTGAATGTAAAACCACATAATTGAACTTTTAAGCAATAAAACGAATCTTGAACCGAAAAGTAAAAATTTTAAGCAGGGGCGATAAATTTTCAACCAAATCGTTTAAAATCCTTTAATAAATTTTATAGTCTTTTAAATTTTGTGAAATTTTACGAAATCATTTGAAATTGTTTAAAAAATATTTAAGTCTAATTCCAATCCAGTTAATTCCAATGTTCTATTCAACTGTTTTGTTGATCTTTTCAAAATTAATTTTTTAACTGAAAATTGAGCTATTCCATTTTTTTAAATTAATCCTTATTTGTTGAAAATTTATCAATTTATTACAGATTTAACTATTATAGTGAAAACTTTTAACATCTCTTGAAAATTCGTTTTTTTTAAAATCAATTTATTTAACTGATAATTTTATTATTCCAGTTTGAATTATAAATTTATAATTTTAAATTGAAAAATCAAATATTTGTTTGAAACTTCATGTATTTTTCTGAACACTTGTTTTTATTGTAGAAAATTAATCTTTCTGCTTGAAAAGTTAATTTTTTGATTCAAAATGATTATTTTTAACTGAAAATCTTACTATTTCCTTTTTGTTTGTAAATGATACTTTTTTAGTTAAAAATTCAACTATATGGTTCATGATTCGTGCATTTTGTAAACAATTACTTTTTTTGCAAAAACACCATGTTTTCAATTAAAAATACAATTATTTCATTTTTGGATGAAAATTTTTCTTTTTTAGTAGAAAATTCAACTCCTTTGTTGAAAATTCGTCTTTTTGGTTGAGAATTAAAATATTTAGTTAGAAATTCTTCTCTTTTGATTGGTCTTCACTATTCTCGATTCAAAATAAAAATTCATTATTTGTTAAAATCTTAACTTAACTTTTTGTGAGAATTGATCTATTCTGGTTAAAAATTTACTTTCAATCTTAGAAGAAATATTAATTTTTAACGAACTAGTTGAACTTTCAGCCCAGTAATTGAATGTTGATAAATTTTTTAAACAATTTATTATTTATTATTGTATGTAATAATATTCTCTTAGAAAAATCTACAAATTACAGTATGAAAAAAATTCACTTTCAGTAAAATTTTCAATCAAGATAATTTAAGTAATTAATTACAGACAAAAACATAATCTGTTTACATAATGTATTATTCTTATTATTATTATTATTATTAATATAATATTTGAATAATGCTAGAGAAATGTGGTTTTTCTGAATTACTGGCTTTTTGTCCAATTTTCAGTAGGAGTAAAGTCATAATAAATTGAAGTTAACAAAAATAATTGTTTGAACAATTGATTATGATTGTTAATAATATTCTCTTTGCTTAATTGATGGAATGTTGCTGTTTTTTCTGAAATGTTCAACTGTTTGTCTATTTTCATGAAGCGTGACTTAATAATTAATTATATTTATCAAAAATAATTGTTTAAACAAATTATTATTGTTTATGGCTATCTTCATCTTTATAAATGTCTGATAATTGCGGTTTTTTACCTTTTTTTACCTTACTGTACTTTTTCACTTAATGACATTATAATTAATGAAAGTTACCAAAAAAGTTTTTGTAACAATTTAATATTGTTCATAACTGTATTTTATTAGATAAGTGCTCAAAACTTTTGGCTTTCAAGTAAAATCTTTGACTTTGCTTTGACTGCTTAGTTTTTAAGTTAAACAATAATAATTTGCTTAAACAATTATTTTTGCTAAATTTTATTAATTATTAAGTCACAGCTAATGAAAAATAGACAAACAGTTGAAAATTTCAGAAAAAATCGCAACATGCTACCATTTAAGCAAAGAGAGTATTATTAACAATGATAATAAATTGTTTAAGCAATTATTTTTGTTAACTTGAATTCATTATTACTTCACGCCTATTGCAAATTGGACAAAAAGCTAGAAATTTTAGAAAAAACGGCATCTTTATAGCATTATTCAAATATAATATTAATAATAATAATAATAATAAATTGCTTAAACAATTAATTTCCTCGATTCTAATTATTAAAATAACTTATCTTAATTGAAAATTTGTTTAAAGTGAATTTTTTTATACTGTAGTTTTGTAGCATTTTGCAAAGAGAATATTTTTAACAATAATAATAAATTATTTAAACAATCACTCTTAAATCACTCTACAATCACATTTATAAACTATTACTTTCCTCTCATTGAAAATTGGACAACAATTGAAACATTTTTGAACAAACCGCGTGATTCTAACTCTATTCTATGAGGAAATGGCTAAAAACAATAATAAATTGTTTTAAAAAGAAACCAAAATCAATATGAAATGGTATTTTATGTGGCAGAAACAATTTGCATTGAAAAATCGCAAAAAGATTATAAATAGCGCCAAAAACTAGGAAAATCAATTTTTTCACTTATGGGTTTATTTTTGCATCCTATAAAAAAAAGTATTTGAATTTGCAGTATTTATAGTATTTGAATTTACAAGAAAATAATTAAATTTTAAATAAATTTAATTCTTCACTTATAAGACTTACAAAAATTTTCAATCCAAAAAAAGAGAGATTTTCAATGAAAAAATACCAATTTCCAAGAAAGCAGTTGAATTTTCAATCCAAAAAGACGAGTTTTTAACAAAGTACTTGAATTTTGATAAAAATAGTTGAATTTTTTATCAAATTATTGTATTTTTTAACTAGAAATATGGATTTTCAATTGAATTTGCAAAAAACAAAATAATTATGATAAAAACTCTTGAATGTGAAATCACATAATTGAACTTTTAAGCAATAAAACGAATCTTGAACCGAAAAGTTTAAATTTTAAGCAACAGTGACAAATTTTCAACCAAATCGTCGAACCTTCAACCAAAAAGACAATTTTTTTATGAGTAAGTTAAATTTTTAACATTGAACATTTGTACAAAACAGACGGATTTTAATGTAAAAAGGTGAATTTTCAAAAAAAGAATATGAATTTTTGAATATAAAATATGACTTCTTAATAAAATAGTTGAATTTTCAAAAAACTAATTAAACTTTTAACATAATAGTTTTATTTCTGGAGAATCCTTGTATTTTATTAAAAATTCTTTTTTTTAGAGTAAATAAATCGTTTTTTTTTAAACATGCGTCTTTTTAAATTGAAAATTCAACTTTTTGGTAGAGAATTCTTGAATTTTGTAAAAATATTCGTTTTTTCAGGTACAAAATTAATCTTTTTGTTTAAAATTTCATTTTTTTTAGTTAAAAATTTAACAACTAGGTTTTAAAGTTAAACAAATTTCTTGAAAATTAAAACAAACTATTTTTCCTGTGTTTCTTAAAAATACAAAATTTTATTTTAGAATTCTTAAATTTTATTGCAAATTTTTCTTTTTTGATGAAAAAAATTAATCGTTTTGTTTCAAAATTCTTCTAGTTTAGTTGAAAATTCAACTTTCTGGTTAAAATTTTTTTAATTTAATTGAAAATTCCTCTTCTTTGGTAGTAAATTAATCATTTTGTTAAAAAAATCTTCGTTTAAAGTTGAAAATTCAACTTTTTGGTTAAAAATGCTTGAAGTTGCTTAAAATGTCGTTTTTCTCTGTAGAAAATGAATCTTTTTCTTTGAAATTGCATATTTTTGTTTAAAATTTAACAATTAGGTTTTAAAGTTGAACTTATTTAAAAAATAGTAACAAAAACAATTTTTTATTTCTCTATTAAAAATGTAACTTTTTGGTTGAGAAATTTTGAATTTTATTAAAAATTCATCTTTTTTCTAATAAATTATTATTTTTGTTTAAAAATTTAACCGTTTTAGTTGAA
>NC_046665.1:120323132-120338916 GCF_010883055.1 Belonocnema kinseyi | reverse complement strand
TTAAAATGTAACTTTTTGGTTGAGAATTTTTAAATTTTATTAAAAATTAATCTTTTTTCTAATAAATTATTATTTTTGTTTAAAAATTTACCTGTTTTAGTTAAAAATTTAAGTTTTTGGTTGAGAATTCTTGAATTTTGTTTTAAAAAATCGGTTTATACGGTAGTAAATTAATCCTTTTGTTTAAAAAATCATCTTTTGGGTTAAACATTTAATAACTAGGTTCTAAAGGTAAACTAATTTCTTAAAATGCATTTTTTTTGCTGAAGATTTAAAATTTTAGATAACAATTCAAACCTTTGGTTTAGAAAATTAAGTTTTTTGATCAATATTCCTTTCTTTATTGAAAATTAAACTATAAAAAAATAGTTAAAAATTCAACTTTTTGGTTACGAATTCTTGCATTTTGTTGGAATCCTGTGAAGTCACCTGCTGGATGCTAGATAATGATGTCAAAATTACCCTTATCCAGTGCATCTACTTCAATCAGCAAGGTATGAATTTATTCAAAAAAAATATTGCATAAAATTGCATGTCCCTGCATGTAATTTTATGCCAACATAAATGCAACACGAATTTACTGACGTGTTTCTGAATTTATAAAAAGAAGATAAAACGCGTCGGTTTCCATGCAAGAAGGCGGGACTTATAAACGTCAAGAAGGCGAAATGAGGAGGACGAGCATGGCATTGACTAGACAATGCAGGAAAAAGAGGAATAACGCTTCTGATGCGCGAGCGCGATACGCCCACCCACATTCCCCTCAATCGAGAACTGAATACTTTATCGAAATTTTAAAAATTTATTATAAAGTCAAAATTAAATCTACTTTCTTATCAATAATTTTATGCAACGAAATAAAACCATGAAAAAAATTGACAATTCAAAATTAGGTTTCTAAATTGACTCCTTTTTTGCTCATTAGAGTCAATTAGGTAAGACCGACCTCTCACTTTTTCATTGTGAAAGATCCTTGTGAATATTCCGCAATCCATAACATCTGGCGATTGCCAGATGTTCGGTTCTACCAAACCGAATATTGAAGAATTCTTTAAAAGATTTTCTATCTATTTTATGGAAACGAGAATTTTTTTGTATTCCAAACTGTTTGTTAGGGTTTTCAGAGAGTCTTCAGGTATAAAATTAAAGTTTTATCCAAAAAAATTTTAAAGAGTGTAAAATCAGGTTTCCAAACTGCCTTCTTTTCTGCTAATTAGAGTCAATTAGGGAGCACCAACCTCTCACTCTTTTCTTGTGGAGGGCCCTTAGCAATCTTTTTCAATCCATAACATCTGGCGATCACCAGATGTTCAGTTCTACCAAACTGAGTATTGGAGAATTCTTTAAAAGATTGTTTATCAACTTACTGGAAACGAGCATTTTCTGGAATTCCAAGCTATTTTTTAAGGTTTCTAGAGAGTATATAGGTATAAGATTAGAGTTTTATTCCGAAAATTTTGAAAGAGTGTAAAATCAGATTTCCAAACTGACTTCTTTTCTGTTCATTAGAGTCAATTTGTTCAGACCAACCGTTCCTTATTTAACTTTATAACTTTATAACTTTCCTTATTTTTTGTCAAAATATAGATGGTTAGTTTGATTTTCTAGATAATACCAATATCCACCATTTTTTCTTTCTACTCAGACAGACAATAATTTTATATTTTGAATATCCACAGGTGATTTAGACTCACTATCAATTTAAGTTTTATTAAAAAAAAAATGAAATAGTGCAAATAGTTAAAATAAAGTATTTCAAAGGATTATTATGAATTTTTCCTGAATCCATAACATCTGGCGAGTACCAGATGTTTGCTTATACGAAACCGAATATTTAGTATATCTTCTTTCTCATATCCTTTTTTTCTCGATTCACCAAGCATTTTAAAAGCAATATTTCGAAATGTTTTAAAAGAATTTAAATCTGCTTTATGAAGACGAGTATTTTCTGAAATTCCAAACTATTTTTTAAGGTTCCTAGAGAATCTTTAGGTATAAAATTAAAGTTTCGTCCCAACAATTTTGGAAGAGTGTAAAATGAAGTTTTTACACTGATTTCTTTTCTGCTCATTATAGTTAATTAGGTAAGACCAACCTCTTACTCTGTCCTTATTTTTTCTTTGTCTTTTTAAACTAATACATAAACAAAAATATATCGTTAAACTTAAAAAATCAAAATTTAGCTGGTTAGTTTGATCTTCTAGATAGTAACAATATTTTAAAAAAATTTCCCTATTCAGACAAACCATAATTTTACATTTTGAATATCTACAGGTTATTTAGACTCACTAGCAGGATAGTCAAATCGACACTCCAGAGTGTCAATCAGAAGTGGGGCCAATTTCAACCAAATCCTTTTTTTTTCATTTCTATTTCTTCATATAAGTTAAACAAAATTAATATTACACATCTGGACTAAGCATTTTTAAATCAATATGTATCTCTCAATCCATAACATCTGGCAGTTGCCATATGTTATACTCTCACTAATTAAATATTGAGTATATATCTTTACCTTATATCATTTCTTTCTCAATTAATCAAGTATTTTAAAAGCATTAAAAAAACTATAACGGATTTTTATTTAATGTATTAATACAATCGTTTCTGGCATTACAAACAACATTTAAATTTAAATAAAAAATTATGGGAAATTCAAAAAAAAAATTCCCGGTTTTTCCCGGAAGATTTTTCCAATTTTCTGGGTCAATTAAAAGTAATATATAGTCACTTTTGCCTCAAAGCGTAAATATTTTAAATTATGAATTTCATTCTAAACATCCTTTGAAACAAGAGAGCAAAAAATTGCAAAATAAATGAATTTTTTAATAAAGTTATGAATCTTTAACTGGAATAGCTCAATTTCAATCCAAAAAGATAAATTTTTTACTCAAGTGATGAATATTTTTGGTTAAAAAATTAAAGTTCAACGAAAGAATGTGTATTTTCAACTAAAAACGATACTTTTTCAAACAAAAAAGTGAACAATTAAAGTTTTAGTCAAAAAATAATTATTTTACCAAAAACAGAAATTCTTAAACTGAAATGATGAAATATTCAAACGGAATAATAGTTTCATTTTTGCTATAAAAAAATTTGCAACCAAGAAAGAACCAAATTTTTAACAAAATAGTTTAATTGAAAAAAAAACACCTTTCCATCCAAAGGAAAAACAATTTTTCCATCAATTTTCTCATTTTCTAACTAATTAAATAAATTTTGAATTAAAATTATGAATCTTCAATAAAAAAATTAATTTTTGACAGAAGAGTTTAACTTTCACCGAAGTAATTTTATTTTCAACATAAAAGATAATTTTTCAACTATAATGATAAATCTTCAACTGGACTTGGTAAATGTTATATCTATCCAAAAGATAAAGTTTTAATCATAAAAATTTATTTTTTACAAAAAAGACGAATTTTCCAGAAAGTACATACATTTTTAAATAAATAGTTTAATTTTTGAATAAAAACTGTCAATTTTCAATAAAATAGTTGAATTTTCAACCAAAAATAGAACACTTAAATTTTCGGTTGAAAATCCAATTAAAAAAGAAAAAACGTATTTTCAGCAGAGTTGTTAAAATTTCTACCAGAATAGTTGAATTTTCAGTTTAAAAATTCTTTTTTACAACGTAGTTACATTTTCAACCGAAAATGAATTTTTAATTAAAATTAATTACCTTCTATCAAACAAAGACTAATTTTTAAGAAAATAGTTAAACTTTTAACCGCAAGTAGTTCAACTTTCTACTAAAAAAAAAGATAAATTCGCAAAGTAGAATGTTACAAAATTTTCTTTTATAATTCAGAAAATCTGTAAAACTACTTGAAGTGTTTTATCCTACAAAAAAAAGAATTTTTAAGCAAGAAAATAAATTTTCTGCCAAAAAGACGTGTTTTGAACAAAATACTTACATTTTCAAACAAAAAAGTTAATTGTCAACTAAATAGTTGAATTTTTAACAAGAAATTTAATATTTACATCTTCAACTATGAAAAATTATTTTCTATTACAGAAAATGAATTTTTGAATAAAAAAAATAAATTTATCAAAAAGAATGGGAAAGTTGAATTTAAAGTATTAAAAATTAAATACCGAACAAAAATAGAAACAAATTTTAAACAAAATAGTTAAATTTTTCCCAAAAATAATTGAGTTTTTAACGTAACAGATTAATTTTAAAACAACAACCTCAACTTTGTACAAAAAAAAAAGAACTGAAAAAGAAATGCACAAATTTTGATCTAAGAAAGATAAATTTTGACCAAAAACGGAATAGTTCAATATTCAGTTTAAAAAATTATTTTTCAAACAAAAAAAACGCATTTTTAAGCAAAATATTTTTAACTAAAATCAAGAATCGTGAACAACAAAAATTAATTTTTAACAAAAAAGTTCAAATTTCTATCATGTGATTTAATTTTCAACTACAAAACAGAAGCTTAAAACTAAAAATTGAAAAGTTAAATACTCAGATAAAAAATAATGTTTTTTAACAAAACAATTGAATTTTTAACTCAAAAAGACCAATGTTGAACAAATCAATTTCATTTTAAAAAATGAATTATAAACAACATTATTCATTTTGTTACAAAGTAGATGAACTTTCCACCAAATAGTAGAATTTTCAAAAAAAAATGTTTTCTTAACAAAGAATTAACAAAAAAAAGGGGGCACACATCTTCAACAAAATAGTTTAAACCTATATGGATTACCTATGTAAATTACTCCGAATTACCCAAAATACACGTGGATTACTTAGATTATTTGGCAAAAATAAGAATGTAAATATATGAAATAACATCTGGCAATTGCCAGATCTTCGGTTCTTACAAAACAAATATTGAGTATATATTTTAATATTATATTCTTTCTTTCTTGATTTATCAAGCATGTTACAGAGAATATTTGCAAAAAATCTCAAAACGATTTTCTTTTATTGTATTGAAACAATAATTTTTTCAAAATTCTAAACTATCTTTTGAGGTTATTAGAGAGTTCTTAAGTATCAAATTTAACCTTGGCTTTACAAATTTAGTAGAGTTTAATTAGTTGAATGATCACACTGAAAAGATAGTTTCCCTTATCAATCTTTCTCAGCCTATAACATCTGGTAACTGCCAGAAGTTCAAAATTTCCTATTGTTTTTAAAATTTTTGAGAATATCGTAGTTAAAGCCTTATTTTATGCAAACAAAAAATATCTGTTTAAGAACTTTTTTCTTTTTGCTTCAAAAAGTAAAGCTACATTAGTAAAAGAATGTATTCTAGTGATTTTTATTAATCAAGGTCTACGTCCTTAAATTCTCAGTGAGCAATTTTATGTTAGAATAAAAGCATGTTAAATCTGAACTTTCAATTTACCGCGAACGACTTTTAATTTCTTTCTCAAAGTGGACAGTTATATGGATATCGATTATCGAGGCGTGGGCTTGCAGTCCTTGCGTCATGATTCTGCTCAAAAGCAGAACCGAGGAAGGAATTACCGACTACTACACGTGCTTGGCTATTTTCAGTAAGGCCAATTGATCTATTGCGACGTTCTTTAAATTGCTCTACAGGTGTTTTAGACCTACGTGCATTTCATCACAAATTCAAAGTGATCATTATTAAAGTCCATTAGACTATAATCATTAAAACTAAATCCAAAACTTAATTTCAACTAAATCCTTTTTTGAAATGATTCATTTTTCATTTAAGTTAAACAAAATTAATATTACACATCTGGAATTAATATTTTGAAATGAATATGTATCTCCCAATTCTAAACATCTGGCAATTGCCAGATGTTTGGTTCTTAATAATTGAACATTGAGTACATCTCTTGATCTGATGACACTTTTTTCTTGATTTATCAAGAATTTTAGAAGCATAATTTGAAAAATTACAACGAATCTTTATCTCATGCATGAAAACAATAATTTTTTAAATTTCAAACTGTTGTTGTGGTTCGTAAAGAGTATTTAAGTATCAAATTGAAGTATGGTTCTCAAAATTTAGCAAACGTGTAAATATGTAGTTTAAATAATCAATCTCAAAGGAGAGTTTTCCTTATCAAATTTTCTTAATACGTAATATCTGGAAATTGCCATATGTTGGGTTCTTACGAACGAATATGAATTATATCTTTCCATCTTATATCCTATCTTTCTCAATTCATCAAATATTTCAAAAGAAATCTTTTCACAATTTTCTGAAGCAGTTTTCATCTACCTTGTGAAATAAGAATTTTCTTGAATTGCGAACTGTTTTTTGAGGTTCTTGGAGAGTTTTTAAATATTGCATTAAAGTTTTATTTGAAAAGCGTTCAAAGAATAGAAAGAGTTCAAATAACCTATCTCAAAGGATATTCTCCCTTATAAATCTTTCTCAATCTATAAAATGTGGAGCTTGCCAGATGTTTGGGTCTTACGAACCGAATATTGAGTATATATTTTTATTTTATGTTGTTTCATTCTCGATTTTTCAAGCATTTGAAAAACAATATTAAAAAAAATGAAGGAGTTTTTATCCACCTTATGGAAAAGAAAATTGTCTGGAATTCCAAACGGGTTTTAAGGTTCTCAGAGAGTCATTAAGCATCAGATTAAAGATTTATTTTTAAAAATTTGGACTTATTTTCAAAGCTTTTTCAGCTAATGTCAAAATATTGTAACCGTAAAACAAAATATTTTCAAAGCTTTTGATTTGGCTTTGAAAACATCTGGCGATTGCCAGATGTTCGGGTCTTAGGTAACTAATATTGAGTATATCTTTTCATTTTATATAATTTCTTTTATGATTTATGAAGCATTTTAAAAACAATATTAAAATAAAAATTAAGGAGTTATTATCTACCTTATGAAAACGAAAATTTTCTGGAATTCCAAACTGTTTTTAAGGTTCTCAGAGAGTCTTTAAGTAACAGATTGAAGATCTATTTGAAAAATTGTGTAAGAGCAAAAATAATCGAAATAACGTATCTCAAAGGATAATTACCCTTATGAATCTTTCTTAATCCATAACATCTGGCGATTGCCAGATGTTCGGGTCTTAAGAAGCAAATATTAAACACTTAAAACAAAATTTCCAATTTTCTTTAAAGAGATTTCGTCTACTTTATAAAAACGAGACTTTTATGGAATTCCAAACTGTTTTTTTTAAAGGTTCTTACAATCTTTAGGTATTAAATTAAAGTTATAACATGAAAATTTTGGAAGAGTGTAAATAGCTCAAATAATCTATCTCAAAGGATCCTTATGAATCTTTCGTAATCCATAATATCTGGCGATTGCCAGATGTTCAGGTCTTAAGAAGCAAATATTGAACACTTAAAACAAAATTTTGAATTTTCTTTAAAGAGATTTCGTCTACTTTATAAAAACGAGACTTTTATGGAATTCCAAACTGTGTTTTTTAAGGTTCTTACAATCTTTAGGTATTAAATTGAAGTTATAACATGAAAATGTTGTAAGAGTGTAAATAGCTCAAATATTCTATCTCAAAGGATCCTTATGAATCTTTCTCAATCCATAGCATCTGGCAGCTTCCAGATGTTTGGTTCTAAAGTACCGAATTTAATTGTAAGTTTAATAGTCTGCTATATTTTTACACAGTTTATAACGCCTTCCCTTTTCTCGTGTTACGTTTTTCGTTAACAATAGCTTCGCTAACTAATGAACGGATGCTTCAAATCTTCTATGAATCCAATACAAAATTTCCCATGTGTAATCGAAATTTATTGACGTGTAAAAATCAAAGGATCCTGAACTAATTATAGTACAATAGTGCAGCTGATAACACAATGAAATTGAAAGAGATAAGAATGGACCATCAAAGTGATATCGTGTTCCAATTTTAAGTACAAGAAAATTATTAGCATGTCTATCGAACCAGCTAGTGAAGATTAGGCCTTAATTGGACCGATAACTTTTCCATCTATTTTATTTATAAATTAAATTTACATCTTAAAGTGCAAAAATAAATTTAGCAAATATTTTTTAACAACTTTATGCCATTTTTTCAAGATTAAATTTCAAATAAATTAACAAATGTTTTAAATTCAAATTAAAAGTTTTTGACTCAAATATGAATATATTTAAAAGATTATTACTTAAAAAGAAAAAATATTATTGTATTCAAGGTCATTTTTTTTTAATCCAATGAAAATCATTCTTTAAATTAAAATGATTTTCCTCATTCGAAAGTTATTTTTGGGTCAATAAAAAATAAATAAAATAAAATCGGATTCTTTAATTCAAGAAAAATAAATATTATAATTAATTCCTATTATTTGCTTTCTACAAAAATACGGCCATGCAAAGCTACCCTTAGTAGTCTTTAATAAAATTGTCACATATTTCAGTAAAAATATTATTCAGCTTCAAGTATAAATCTTAAAATATTTTGTTTTTACTTAATGCACATAAATTTAGCATTCACGATTGTTTATAAAATTGGAAAAACGAGTAGTCTTTGCGCAAACAATCTTATCTCAACTTTAAAGACAAGGAATTCTGAGTATTGTCCAGTGGCTTGAAAGTGCTAAATAGTTAATTTGCATATCTTTGATAAACCAACCCTAACGGACAAATGCCATCATTTTCAGATTTTCAGAATTTACAATATATTTAAATTGTAAAATAAACTGCTTTTAAAAAACCAGTGAAGTCAAAATCACTATTTCCATTACGATTTTCTATTATTTTATATTATTATACTGATTTGATTTTTTAAAAATTATACTGCGTGACTTTGATGCCAAAAAAAGATTCTGTTCTGAAAAATTAAAATTGAAGAAGACTCAGAAATATATTAATTAAAAAAAAAATTTCTTTGAAATAATTTTTTTCATTGCATCAAAAGTAAAATTTAAATAAATAGCATCATATAAAATGAAAGAAAAATTTGTTGAACCAAAGAAATTTCTTTAAATTAAAGCAACCTTCCTTTTACTGAAAACGAATGATTATTTTTCTTTGATTCGCAGAATTTTTCCTTGAATTGAAGATTTTTTAAAGAGTATCATACATATTTTTCATAAAAAAATTTTTAAAATTTTTCATTTAATGTAAATATTAAAATTTCAAGTAAACATTTTATTTAAAGATTAAAAAATATATTGTATGAAAAATGATATTCATAAAAAATCCTTATAAAACATTGCGTATTTGATTTTTAATAATTGTTTATACAATAAAACAATTTTCGATAAAAGTTTTAGTTATTTAGTCCAGTAGAGCAGCCACATTTAAAAAGGCAAATTATTTTTCTATTGCGCAATTTTACTATTATAAAGAAATTTGGAAAATTCATCAATCATTTTTATTTAGATTTATTATAAATAATTTTAAGTTCGTCAATTTTGCTCAAAAAAATAGTTTCCTTTTCATGTGTTTGATAAACTATTTTGATGAATATAAGATGAAAAATAATTTTTATCAGCGAATAATAGATAAAGATTTTCTATTTGTTTACTTAAATTATTTATAGAAATATTAAATTTTAGGTGTTAACAATAATTTTCTGCTTACGAAATCAAATAAACCACTTCGGTACATATTAGAAAGCAAATAATTTTTTTCCGTAAAACATTATAAAAATTGTCGATTTGTTTACTTAAATTATTTATCAACAATAATAATGTTTATTCTTGACAATATTTTGCAGCAAAATAAGTTTCATTAGCTCTAATGATAAATTTAGGATAAAAAATAAATGTTTCTGCGAAAAAAGGATGATAACTTTTTATTTATTAACTAAAATTATTTATAAAAAAGCTAAATAATTAGTACTAACAATTTTTCTGAGTTCATTAAATTTACGAAACTATTTTGCTATACATAAGATGGAAATATTTTGTTCAGAATGTATGAGATGTTACTGCGATAAATTATAAACAAAGAGTTTTTTGGAAAAGATTTTTTTTTCGCAAAAAAAGGATGAGAATTTTCTAATTGTTAACTTTAATTATTTATAACAAATTTAAATGTTAATTGTTAATAATTTCATAGAATGTAGTATGTCTGATACATTATTTTGATATGTATAAGATAAAAAAGAATAATTTTCCGAGAAAAATTAATGCAAATTTCCTACTTGTTAACCTAAATTAATTATAACAAAGCTAAATATTAGTTGTTAACAATTTTAGGAAGTCTAATAAGTTCAAAAAAAACTATATGGATACATAATAGCATAAAAAGAATTTATTTCGTAAAAGCTGTATGAAATAAGTTTATTTGTTTATAAAATTAATTTTAAAAACTAAAATTTATAACAAAGTATTATCTTCTGTATATGATCAGTTTACAACTAAATTTGATTGCAAAAGTATCTAAGGGTTAATAGCTCAGAACCAGATTTTTTAAATGCAATTTTTTTGGTTAATTTGTTTTAAAAAAACTAGTTAAAAAGTAAAATAGTTAATAATTAGCTGTGAAATTTTAAATATAAATATTACAGGGCTGTTTTTAAAAACAAAACCAAATTTTTGTTCTTTTCCCGGTTATCAAAAAAGGTTTAGGTTCATAAAAATATTGGTTAGTTTAATTGTTAAATATTGTATTACAAAATAAAAGAATAAGAACTCTTTTGAATTTGAAGTATTGAAATAAAAATTTTATTGATAAGAGTATGATTTCGATTGAATTCTTGATAATTTTTCTAATTTATTTTCAGGGTATTAAAAATTGAACTATTTTAGAAATGAGTTTTCAAAATTTTAATTTTAAATTGAAAGTGGATAAGGCAACATAGAGTCGACAATCGTTAATTAAAAATACTAACATATATAAAATAATTAATTAAATTAAATTAATAGTTAAGAGACTATACCTGTTAATAAGTAAAAATTGATATTAATAGTTTTTCTTTTTTTTGTGCTCTGAATTAATAATTATCCACTGTAGGTGTGTCAAGTGAGATTCAAACTGATCTGATCAAGCTTTTCAAAATTCACTGATTATAATCTAAAGTGTGAAAATAATAAAATTAATAATTAATAAAAAACTTTCTCAAGTCTGGATATTTTAAATCGCGGATTAAAGTCAGCCCTTTTCAGGAGAAACCACAAAAAACTCACCCTGTGCGAGTCTCCTGGCAACCGGCTTGGATCTCATCGCTGGACGGAAGACAGGAAATGAAAAAACAAAGCACTGATAATATTGAGGACGTCGGTTCCAGTGCGGTGAGCCATGCGCCCCACAAGGGATCGTCCAACCCTTTTTTCGACCCCCAATACCTCTTCAAAACCCCAAAACAAAACAAAAATCCCTCTCAACTCACCCTTTAAAAAAAACACCCTTAATATTCACTGACCGCACTTGAAAAACACGAAACCAACTCGAAACTCTGCGAGAGAACTTGAAAAGAAATTCGGCAATGTCCGTGATGAGAGCAGTGATTTTCGTATTTTCAGATCCAGGTAGATCTTGCGGATCTATAATTGGAGGATCGTCACTTCCCGTCGGTTCGTGCGTGGTCCTGACGCGCGATGGATCTGTCGGGGCGACAGAGGAGGCTTCTCTGTCCTCCGCGTCTCCTCCTTCGCCACCCTCTTTTGCTCCCCTTCGTCATCCCCTTCCCGGCAGCGGAACCCCTTCCACCAGAACTCTTCCTCCACCTTCTGTCTCCGCAACTCCTCCGTCTTCTCCCTCCAGCAAAGCGCGTCGTTGTCGCGGACCTCGCGGCCGTCGACAACCTCGTCTTCCGCACCCTTCCCCACTACACCTGAGACTCGCGACCTGCGAGGCCTCCCCTCCACCTGGCTTTCCCGGGTGCTGTCCACCAATGATCAGCGACTGTCTTCGTCTCCGCCGCCGACCGAACGGCCCGACTCTCTTTGCTCTTTGCTACCGTTTCCACCACTGTACTGTTAGTACTATTAGAGAGCATAAAGAGTAAGTAGTTCATTGACTCGATCGGCTCCCTCGATACATCCCTTGGGTTCAGGCTATTGTCATTGGTGACTGAAGATGCAATCGGGATCACGCTTTTCAAAATGCTGGGCTCGAACAGGAGCTTAAACTTCAACCAGGAAAAGCTACATTTTCAAACTAATAATTAAATTTTTAATAAAAGAGATCATTTTTTTTTTTAATAAATAAATCTTTAAGGATGTACAATGCGTAAATCAATCTCAAAAGTTTACTATCCTAGAAGTGATTTATGAAATTGATAAAAGTAGATCTGTTATTAATACTAAGCATACTTAGGAAAAAATCGTTTATTTAAGAGCAGTTATTTACAGGTTTAGTTTTTTCCTTTTTATTTAGGGTGAAGTTACAATTCTTGTTTAATCCTAATTATCATTAGGATTACATAAGAATTGTAACATTTCTCTAAAGAGAAAGTAAAAACTAAAACTGTAATTAACAACTGTTAAATAAACAATTTTAACCTACCATAAAACACTACCATGTAAAACTAAAAAATAAATTATAATTGATATTTCAACTAATGGTAAAAGGAGTCTGAGGAGGTGAAAAAGGAGACTTTGGATTTTAAAAGTAATCCTAACAGGTGGAAAAGAAGATTTTGAAATTTTACAATATTTGATACATTTTTTTAATTTGGAAAGGGGATTTTGGGTTTCAACTGGAGCCTGAGTAGGTGGAAAAGTGATTAAAAATTTTTTTAAATTGAGTCTCAGGGAATAGACGGATCTTGAATTGGAAACGAAGCCCAAGGAGGTCGAAAAATGAATTAAAATTAATTTTTATTTTTTCCTTTTAAAATCCAGAGTCACTTTTCGACATTCTTGGGCTTCTTTTCCAATTGAAGAGCCTTTTATCCCCTCAGAATCAATTGAACAAATTCTAAATGGAGGTTGATAAAGTGGAAAAGGAGACCTTGGATTTCAAAAGAAATCCTAACAGGTGGAAAAGAAGATTTTGAAATTTTACTATTTTTGAACATTTTTTGTAATTTTGAAAGGGGAATTTGAATTTTAAATGGAGTCTGAGGGATTGGAAAAATGATTTTAAATTTACAATTAAGCCTAAGGGGATATAAGGAGGGATCTTGAATTGTGAAAGAAGCTTAAGGAAGTGGAAAAAATGATTTTGGATTTGTAAATTTTTGAAAAAATTTGAAAAAGAGACTTTGGGTTGGAAAAGTCTTGGGTTGGAAAAGGATATTTTTAATTTTTACCACTTTTGAAACATTTTTGTAATTTGGAAAAAGGAATTTGGATTTTGAATAGAGTCTGAGAAGGTAGAAAAGTTATTTTCGATTTTAAATTGAGTCTGAGGTGGTAGAAGGATCTTAATTTGGAAAAGAAGTCCAAGGCGGTAGAAAAAGTGATTTTGGATTTCGAAATTTTTAAATTTTGGAAAAAATTGAGAAAAGAAACAGGGTTTCAAGCGAAGGTTGAGTATGTGGAAAAAATTTGATTTTGTAAGAAATCTCCGCAGGTGGAAGAGGAAATTTTGGATTTTGAAATCTCACAATTTTTGAAATATTTTTATAACTTGGAAACGAGAATTTCGACTTTAAATATAGTCTGAGGAGGTGGAAAAGTTTTTTCAATTTGAAATTGAGTCTGAGGGGATAGAAAGAACTTGAATTGGAAAAGAAGCCCAAGGAAGTAGGAAAAGTGATTTTGGATTTCGTAATTTTGAAATTTTTGAACAAATTTGTAAAAGAGATTTTGAGTTTCAAACGGAGGCTTAGTAGGTGGAAAAGGAGACTTTTGGTTTTAAAAAGAATCTCCGCAAGTGGAAAAGGAGATTTTATTTGTTGAAGTCTCACAATTTTTGAAACAATTTTGTAATTTGAGAACGGGAATTTGGATTTTAAATCTAGTCTCAGGAGATGGAAAAAATGATTTTGGATTTCGAAATTTTTTAATTTCTGCAAAAATTTGGAAAAGAGACTTTGCGTTTCAAATGGATGGTTGAGTAAGTGGAAAAGGATATTTTGGATTGTTAAAAAAGTATGTGGAGGTGAAAAAAAGGATTTTTTATGTTAAAAAGAGTATGAGAAAAATAAAAGGAAGTTTATTAATTATTATTTATTAATTCATTTCACTTAAGGGATTCAAAAAAGTCTGAAAAACAGAAAAGAGGATTTTGAATTCTAAAAGAAGTCTGAGAGGGTTCAGAACAAATTTTGGATTGTGAAAGGAGTCTTAGAAAGTGGACAACGAAAAATTTGAATTTTAAAAGGACTTTCATGAAATGAAAGGGAGGGTTTCAGATTTTAAAATGAGTTTGAAAGGAAAAACGTGAAATTTCGGATAGTAAAAGGAGTCTCGAAAGGTGAAAAACGAGACTTTTGATTTTCAAAGGAGTTTTAAGGGATGAAAATGATGATTTCAGACTTCAAAAGGAGTCTTAAGGGGTGCAAAAGGAGATTTTGGATTGTAAAAGGAGTCTCAGAAGCTGGAAAAAGAAAATTTTTTTTTTGAAAGGAGTTGAAGGGGTCGAAAGGGAGAATTTGAGATTTTAAAAAAGTCTGAGAAGGTGTAAAAGCAAATTTTTGCTTTATATAAAAAGAAGTCTCAAAAAGTGGAAAAGGAGATTTTCGATTTTTAAGGAGTTCGAGGATATAAAAGGGAGGATTTCAGATTTTAAGAGGAGTCTGAGAGGGTGAATGAGGGTGGAAAAGAGGATTTAGGATTTAAAAAGGAAAAGGAGACTTTAAATTTGGAAAGGTGTTGGAGGAGATGAAATGGAGGATTTTAGATTTTTAAAAAAGTCCAAAAAGGGTGTAGAAGAAAATTTTGGATTGTAAAAGGATTCTCAGAAACAAAAGGAGAGTTTTTATTTTGTAATGCAAAAGGAGTCTCAAAAAGCTTGATTGAAAAAGAGGTTTTGATTTTAAAAGAAGTCTTTGGGGATAGAAGGGCAGTTTTTGATTAAAAAGTAGTTTCAGGGGGTGGAAACAAGGACTTCCGATTCTAAGATGAGTCTAAGGAGGGAAAAAGTAGATTACATATTTTTATAGAAGTCCGAAGGGACGGAAGGGGAAATATTAGAATACACAAAAGGAGTCTCAGAAGGTGGGAAAGGGGATTTTGGGTTGTAAAATGAGTAAATGGTTTTAGAAAAGAGGATTTTTTATTTTAAAAGAATTCTATGGAGGTAGAAAATGGATTTTGGATTATAAAAGAAGTCTGTAAGGGTTGAAAAGAGAACTTTCGATTCTGGAAGGAGTGGAGGAAAAGAAAAGGGATGTAAGATTTAAAAAAAAGTTTCAGAGGGCTGAAACTAATTGGAACAGGAATTAAGAAGGTGGAAAAGGGGATTGTGGATTGAAAAAAATAGCCCAAGAGGATGGAAAAGGGGACTTTGGGTTGAAAAATAGCCCAAGAGGCTGGAAAAGGGGACTTTGGGTTGTAAGATGAAACTGTGCTCATAGAAAAGTGGATTTTGTATTATGAAAGTAGTCTCAGAAGGGCGAAAAGGGGGTTTTGAATATAAAAGTAGTTTCAGGAGGTGGAAAAAAGCATCTTGAATTTAAAAAGTAGTCTCAGAAGGTGGAAAAGGGGATTCTGGATTTAAAAAGGAGACTTAAAGGACAGAAAGAGAGATTTTATATTGTACGATGAGCCTGAGAGAATGGAAAAGAAGATGGAACAGCGGATTTTGGGTTGCAAAATGAGTCTATGCCGGTAGAAAAGGGAATTACGAATTTGAAAACTAGTATCAGGAGGTAAAAAAAACAACAGATTTTGTGTTGTAAAGTGAGTCGTCACTGGTAAAAAAGGGGATTTTGGAGTTTAAAAGTAGTCTCAGGAAATGAAAAAGGGGATTTTCTTATATTTTAAGAGTATTCTCAGGAGGTAGAAAAGGGAA
>NC_046665.1:120267586-120323032 GCF_010883055.1 Belonocnema kinseyi | reverse complement strand
GGGAATTTGGATTTAAAATGTATTTTCAGTAGGTGAAAAAGGGGATTATTTATTTAAAAGGTAGTTTCCGAAGGTGGAAAATGGGATTTTTTTATTTTAAAGATAGTTTCCGAAGGTGGAAAATGGGATTTTTTTATTTTAAAGGTAGTTTCAGAAGGTGGAAAAGGGAACTGTGAGTCGTAAAGTGAGTCGGCACTGGTAAAAAAGGGGATTTTGGAGTTTAAAAGTAGTCTCGGGAAGTGGAAAAGAGGATTTTCTTATATTTTGAGAGTATTCTCAGGAGGTACAAAAGAAAATTTAGGATTTAAAATGTATTTGGAGAAGGTGGAAAAGGGGATTTAAAAAATTTTAAAAGTAGTTTCAGAAGGTGGAAAAGGGAATGTTTAATTTTAACAAGAGTCTGAGAGGATGGAAAAGGGGACTGTGGGTCGTAAAGTGAGTCGGTACTGGTAAAAAAGGGAATTTTGGAGTTTAAAGTAGTCTCGGGAGGTGGGAAAGAGGATTTTCTTATGTTTTAAGAGTATTCTCAGGAAGTAAAAAAGGGAATTTTTAATTTAAAATGTATTTTCAGAAGGTGGAAAAGGGGATTTTTTTATTTTGAAGGTAGTTTCAGAAGGTAGGAAAGGGGATTTTTAATTTCAACAAGAGTCTGAGAGGATAGAAAAGGGGACTGTGGGTCGTAAAGAAAAACGTTACTGGTAAAAAAGGGGACTTCGGAGCTTAAAAGTAGTCTCGGGAAGTGGAAAAGGTGATTTTATATTTAAAATGTATTTTCAGAAGGTTAAAAAGGGGATTATTGATTTAAAACGTAGTTTCAGAAGGTGGGAAAAGGAATTTTTAATTTCAACAGGAGTCTGAGTGGATGGAAAAGGGGACTGTGGATCGTAAAGTGAGTCAGCACTAGTAAAAAAGGGGATTTTGGGGTATAAAAGTAGTCTAGGGAGGTGGAAAAGGGGATTTTCTTATATTTTAAGAGTATTCTCAGGAAGTAGAAAAGGGAATCTTGGATTTAAAATATATTTTCAGATGGTGGAAAAGGGGATTTTTTAATTTTAAAGGTAGTTTCAGAAGGTGGAAAAGGAAATTTTTAATCTGAACAATAGTCTGAGAGGATGGAAAAGGGGACTGTGGGTCGTGAAGTGAGTCGGCACTGGTAAAAACGGGGATTTTTTATTTTAAAAGTAGTCTCGGGAGGTGGAAAAGGGGATTTTCTTATATTTAAAGAGTATTCTCAGGAGGTAGAAAAGGGAATTTAGATTTAAAATGTATTTTCAGAAGGTGGAAAAGGGGATTTTTTTATTTTTAAGGTAGTTTCAGAATGTGGACAAGTGAATTTTTAATTTCTACAAAAATGAGAGAATGGAAAAGGGAACTGTGGGTCGTAAAATGAGTCGGCACTGGTAAAAAAGGGATTTTGGAGTTTAAAATTAGTCTCAGGAGGTAGAAAAGGGAATTTCGGATTTAAAATGTATTTTCAGAAGGTTGAAAAGGGGATTTTTTAAATTTTAAATGTAGTTTCAGAAGGTGGAAAAGGGAATTTTTTTATTTTAGAGGTAGTCTCAGAAGGTGGAAAAGGGTGTTTTTATATTTATTTTAAAAGTAGTCTGAGAAAGTGTAAAAGGGGATTTTGAATTTTAAAAGTATACTCAGGAGAGGAAAATGGGATTTTTTTAGTTTAAAAGTAGTCGCAGGAGGTGGAAAGGCGGATTTCGGATTCAAAAAGGAGCCTGAGAGTTTGGAAAAGCGAACTTTGTGTTTTAAAATGAGTGTGCTGGTACAAAAGAAAATTTTGGATTTTAAAAGTAGTATCAGATGGTGAAAGTATGATTGTGATGAAAAAGAGGATTTTGGATTTAAAAATTAGTCCCTTAAGGAGGAAAGGGATTGTATGGAAAAGGGGATCCAAAAGCGCCCTTTTGAAAAAAAAATTTTTTATAAGTTCAAAACAGAAACAGATTTAATAAACAATAAAAAAAAATTTTGTTTAAATTTTAAAAGCAAAATAACATTTTGTTATTCATAAAGATTAATTGTGGCCTCAAGTGACAGGATCGAGGAAGGCGATCGATAACGAATTAACGATACGACATAAACCGGAAGCGTTTCGAATTCGAATAACGCAAATGAATCCGTCGCGTTCGTAGTGGACTGCGGCTTCCAGCGGCAGAGATTTACTGATTTAACTCAGTACTCACTTCACTTCACTCGAGTTCCTGCGGCGTTTCTGGATAGGAGCCTGGCCGGTTTGCCGGCTCGTATCGTATCGCTCCACTTTTACTGGGTTGGCTTAACTCCTCTTTTCGTCCTCGTCGCACCTGCACGACTTTACGACCAACACTTGCACTCGCAAGGTGCAAAAGTAAAAGCTACGCGCACCCTTCCGCGCGCAGCCCCGCCCTGCCACCCTGCGTTCCTCATTTGCGCCCTCTTTTCGCCTCCACAACAGCATCCGCTCTTCCTCACCTTCCAGACCAACAATCAACAGGGCTGCCACAGAACGATGTACTTGAAAAAAGTGGAAAAAGTGACTAATCTAAGGGGCCGTTCTTAAATTACGTAACGGATTATAGGCCCTCTCAACCCCCCCCCCCCCTATCGCTGTACTTAATTTTTCGTTTCCAGAAATGTTTTGCTGGTTAGGGACCGTATACTTAAAATACGCGACAGCTAAACGGGGGGGGGGGGGGGGGGGGGGGGGGGTTGAGTGATTTTGTTACAATTTGTTACGTTAGGCGGGAGGGGGTCCTTCACTCATGTACGTAATTTTTGCAAATTCGCAAAAACTTTCTAATGAAAATTATGTTTTTAGTTATAAATTTTAGTATTTTGTTGAAAACCTTTTGTTGTGTTGAAAATTGAATTTTAATCTATTTGGATGAAAATTCAACTCTTTTTTTTATTTATCTTTTTTATTAAAAAATTTATCTGTTTTAGAAGAATTTTCATCTTTCTTGGATAACAATGCAAGAGTTTGGTTGAAAATTCAACAATTATATTGAAAAGTCATACTTTTTGGTTAAAAATTATGTTTTGTTGAAAATTTAATTATTTCAAAAAAATTTTGCTTTGCTCAAATTTAATATTAGTGTTGAAAAGAGAATTGAAATTTTTTCTGGATGAAAATTCAACTATTTTGTTGAAATTTTTTTTTCGATTGAAAATTCTTGAATAAAAATGCTATTATTTGGTAGAAAATACATCTTTTTTGTTTCAATTCATCCTTTTTGGTTGAAAAAATCTGTCTTTTTGCATTGAAAATTTTTTCTTTTTTTTTCGTAGAAACTTATTTTTTGTTTAAAAAGAAATCATATTTTGACCTTTAAAAGTTAACTGGAATGTTAGTTTTTATGAAAATGCATCTACTTGAAAAAAAATTTAATAAAAATTCATCTGTTTTGAGAGAAATTAAAATTGTTAGGAATAAAAATACAAATAATTAATAGAGAATCCTACAATTTTGTTAAATCGTCAGCCTTTTTGGTTAAAAATTCATCTTTTTGGATTGAAAATAAATTTTTTTTCGGAGGAACTTTTTTTTTAAATTCTTCTTTTAATTGTGAAATGTCAAGTGATGTATTCAACCTCACGAAAATTTCAGAAAAATTCATAATTTGTTGATTAATTTTATGAATTTTTTAAAAAATTTAATAAACAAATGCATTATTTGGGCATTTGTCGACGAAAGAACTCATTTTTTTCAATGTGAGTCGTTTTAATTGGAAACTTTTCAATAATTTCAGTAACATTCATAATTAGTTAATTAATTTTATGTTTTTGTTAAACAAATTTGATTAAAAAATGCATTATTCGGGCAATTGCCGGCATACAAACTCGCCCTTTTTTCAAAGTCACTGCTTCTGTCATGACCGAATAATGCATTTTTTAATTAAATTTGTTTTAAGAAAACATAAAATTATTCAACTAATTAGGAATGTTACTGAAATTATCGAAAAGTTCTCAATTAAAAAGACTGAAATTTAAAAAAAAAACGAGTTTTTCCTTCGACAAATGCCCAAATAATGCATTCGTTTATTAAATTTGTTTACAAAATCATAAAATTTATTAACAAATTATGAATTATTCTGAAATTATCATGAGATTTCTAATTTTAAAAAATTGACATAGAAAAAAAAAACGAATTTTTCTGGCAACAAATGCCCAAATAATGCATTTGTTTATTAAATTTGTTTAAAAAATCATGAAATTTATCCACAAATTTTGAATTTTTCTAAAATTATCAAAAGATTTCTAATTTTTAAAAATTGACACAGAAAAAAATGAATTTTTCTGACGACAACTGCTTGAATAATGCATTTGTTTATTAAATTTGTTTAAAATATTAACAAGAATAGTTTGAAGAGAATATTTTTTCATTACAATATTGTTACCATTTGAATTTCTTGCAATGTATGTAACTTAAAAAAAATTTTAAATTATTGAAAATGATAGAAAACACATTTTGAACAAATAATTTGTTTATAAAAATTTTGTTTGATTATTTTATTATGGTGGAATATCTTTATATAATGTAAATCTATGAAATGTCGGCGATGAAAGCAATTTTCCTTTTATTAACGATCGCCGGGAAAGTCAAATAGAAAAAAGGGTAATTTTTTTCATTATATTTATTTATTTATAAAAAAATGGAAAAACTAAATTAAAAAGCAGGATCTACAACTTCCTTTGATCTCATCTGATGGTCATTTACTATCCCGATGATGATAAAATTTAATTTCAAATTTTTGAATTTTCGAAAAAATAGTCAAGCTCACAACCAAAAAAGGAATTTTTAAATAATTGAAACAAACTTTTAACAAAGTAGAACATCTTTCAGCCAAGTAGTTAAATTATCAACTGAACAAGATACATTTTTAACAAAATATGGAATAGTTAAATTTTGAGTTAAAAAACGACTAATTTAAAAAATATTATATGCTATTGAAAAATTTTATCAAGCTAATTTGTGAATCTTGTTAAAATCTATTAAAAAAGATTTAAACCTACAGATCTCTTAAAAGAAAAAATAACAAATTTATTAAAATGATCCAACTTTATGAATTTTTGTTTAATAAAAAAATTTCATGAGAATAATTTCGAAATACATATATTTTATATCTAGTAAAAATTTAGACTGATACTTCCTAACCTATTAAAAAATAGTTTTTTCCTATTTTTGAAAATTTTGAAAATTTTGAAAAGCATATGACTTGTTTAATTTTTATCGAAATTAAAAATTTCATCAGGATAATTTGCAAGTATTTTTTCCATGTACCAGAAAATTTGACAAAAATTTTTTTAAAGTCATAACGACTTTTTTTCTTCATATTTCGAAAAAGCTCTAACTTTTTGAATTTTTGTCTCATCAGAAAAAGTAACTGCGATTTTTTATAAAAATATTTTATATCCGGTGAAGAATTAAAATGAAATTTCCTAATCTACCAAAAATGTTTTTTTCTATTTTTCTCGACATTTTCAAAATTTTCAAAAGTATATAACTTTTCTAATATTAATCGAAATTGAGTATTTTATTTTTATTATTTGCAAGTATTCTACAAATTTATCAGAAACTATGACAAAAAATGAGCGTGGCTAAAACATTTAGTATACAGACAGATATACAGACAGACATACATACAGACATACATACATAATTACAGGTATACAGACATACATACAGACATACCTGTCGACAGACAAACATACATACGGACATTTAGATAGACATACAGACATACAGACATACAGACATACAGACATACAGACATACAGACATACAGACATACAGACATACATACATACAGACATACAGACATACAGACATACAGACGTACAGACATACAGACGTACAGGCATACAGACATACAGACATACAGACATACAGACATACAGACATACAGACATACATACAGACATACAGACATACAGACATACATACATACAGACATACAGACATACAGACATACATACATACAGACATGTATATAGACAGACATATGGGCATACATAAAGGCATACATACAGGCATGCAGGCAGACATACAGATAGGCATACATACGTACATGAAAACAGGCATACAGACAGGCATACAGACATAAACCGACAAAATTTTTTTATTTTCGGACTCTGTGAGTGCCGAAACGTAAATATCCGTAAAAAACAATAGATCGAAAATATGAACGATTACATTACACTTTGATGAATGAAAATTTATAAAAAATAAGAATTTTCAACAAAAAACCAGAAAATACAAATATTCAAGAAATTTGATCCAAAAATTTCCATTTTTAATTTTAAAAATTTCAAATTTTTACCAAAAGTGATGAATTTTCAATAAAAAGATTATTTTCAACCAAATAGTTAAATTTTAAGTAAAAATATAATTTTTAGCCAAAAATATCAACTATCTACAAAAAAACAAAAATTTTCAACAAAATGCATAAATTTGGAACAAAATAGTCAAAGATACTAAAAAAAAAAAAATCAATTTAAAATAAAACAGAGCATATGAAAATTCTTAGCTTAAAAATCAACTTTCTGAAAAATAGTTTAATTTTCAGCCGAATATATTAATTTCCAACTAGAATGATTAATCTTCAACAGTGATAAAAATATTTTTTAACAAAATAGTAAAATCGCTCTCCGACTGAAAAGTTGAAAAAACTTTAAAAATTTAGAAAAATTCGCGACTTTCTACCTTTATTCTAAAAGAAAATTGATATAAACAAATTGTTGTTAAAAAGTTGTTATTTTTAAGAGGAAACTGTTTAGACACTTAATTTATTAATAAACAATCATCCAGATTAACCAGTGCCATAATATTGCTTCAAATTGTTGCGAAAGCCTTATCTATTTTTATTAACATAATTTGTTGTTCATAATTTCTTTTTCTAAATTGTTTATAACAATTGATATAAATAATGACCCTCAATTACAAGAATTGTCTTAAATTTTTTTATTAATCCTTGACACATAAATAAAATTTTCACTCTCTTGATATTTTTTCGTACGGCGCACCATTATTTATTTATGGCCTTATAAACAATGTATTTTTTATAAACATACCCTCCCATAAAAGCAACAAATTATAAGTTATTAGCGATTGCCTTTTTCATATTCTTAATTGTAACATAAAGAATGAAATTATCTTGGGTTACATTTTCGATATCTGACCCTTATTGTTTATAACTATTATTATTCACAAAAAAGCTGAATTAAGGAAATCAAGTGTTACTTTATTATTTTATTAATCTATGGCACAGAAGAAAACTGTTCACATTCATGATATTTTTTCCTACGACCAACCATTATTTATTTATGGCCTTATAAACAATGTATTTTTTATAAAAATAACCTCCCATAAATAATTTTTTTTTAAATACTTGTTTAGAGCTTGAAAAAATGTGATGGAAAAGTATGGGGGCCTGTAGATAATTATCCAACGAAGAATTTCATCTAACAGAAATATGGGTTTGACACCCCTAACACACCCCCACGAGTACCTGAAAACTACCCTTAAAATAAAAAATGTGAATTCTTCATGAAATCGACCTTTTGAGCACTGTATTCTCGTATTTTCATTTAAAATTATAACTATTGTTCTAGTGGAATATTTATTATAATTGGATAATTAATTATTAATTAGTTGAATAAATGGAAATTGTTTGGATTTTTTTTATTTGCCCCCCCCCCTTAAAATTATTACTATTAGTTTAGTGGAATATTTAATAACATTGTTTTTTAATTAACAATTGTTTAAACAAATTCAATTTGTTTAAATAATTTAAAAAAATAGGTTTTTTCCTAAAAATTATCAATATTTGTCTAATGGAATATTTATCAGTAATAATTTATCTAATAATAGTAAATTTATTAGTTATATTTAAGTAATGATTTTTGTTTTAAAAAATATTTCAAAAAAATAAAACTAATTAAACAACGTAGATAAATATTCCACTAGACCAATAGTAATATTTTTTAAAGAAAGAAACGAATTTTCGAAAAAAAAATTTAAACAAATTCCATTTGTTTAAATAATAAACAGATAATGAACCAATGATCATAAATATTCTAATAGGCTAATAGTAGTGTTTTTCAGAGGGAGAAATGATTATTCGAGAAAAAAAATATTTAAAAATATTTAATTTGTTTAAATAATAAACAATTAATTAACCAATGATAATAAATATTCCCTAGACCAATATTAATCATTTCAAGTAAAAAAGACGAGAATACAGTGTTCAAAATGTCTATTTCATGAAGAATTTACATTTTTGGTTTAAAGGGTAGTTTTCAAGAACGCGTGGGGGTGTTTCAGGGGGGTAAAATCCATAAGTCTCATAGATAAAATTCTTCGATGGATAATTATCTACAGGCCCCCACACTTTCCCGTCACATTTGCTCAAATCCTAAAAAATTAATCTAAAAAATTATTCTACAGTGTAAAATAGGGTGGCTCAAAAATGCTTTTTTCAGAGGGCAACGATCCCCCCAATTTCATTCCAAATCCGAAAAAAGAAATTCGTTATTTTTTTTCGATTTTAATTTTGCATTTTCAAATTATTCTAAAAAAATCAATAAAAACTTGAAAAAAAATAGGGAATTCCTTCCTTTGATTTCGAATAGAAGGGGGGGGGGGGGGGGGGGGGGGGGGGGCGTTGCCCTCTAGCATGCAAAAAAAATTTGCTATGCATTTTCTGACCACCCTAGTGTACTAGTTTTATATGTTTCTAAATTATAGATTCTGAGGTAACAATGCGCAAATATGACAATTTAAAAAAAAATCATTTGTTTATAACGCTGTAGTGTTAGTGGCTACCGGATTAAATTGCTTTTGGATTCTTATTGGATAGAATAATTGTAATTAATTTGAACTTTTAATTTCGGCAAAAAGATCTGGAATATTTCTTGTTAGGAAACATAATTATGTATCGTTAACTTGGACGAGCTTCTCAAATCGTAACTAGCAGTTATTTTAACGAGAACTGCAGCAGCTCACGCGTTTGCAGCAACAGACTGGTTGCAGTGCATACGACGTGCGGCACACGGAAATATCGCAAATGCAGTCGGTGCCCGGCTAAACGGTCTCGTGTTTATTTTCATCTGAGAAATCGTAAATTCGCATTAGCCGCAACAAATTTTTTTTTAATCACTATTCAAATAGTGATTAAAAAAAGAAATTTGAATTTTTTCAAAAAAAAAAAACTTTCTCCTGAGATATGAGGTTTGATAAGAAAAATGATTCTTTTTTGAAAAAATTAAAATTAAAATTAATTATCACTACTGCAACTAAAATTTTCAATCAATTTCATTTTTATTATTATATCAAAAATATTTTAGAAAAATTCTTTTACCACTATGGTCAATTAATCCATTAACAAGTTTATTTTTGAACCAAGTAGCTGCATTTTTAACGAAAAAAAAGTTGAATTTTTTACAAAAAGATGTATTTTCAAGTTAAAGATTCGACTGTTTAACGAGAGTTAAATTTTTTATCTAATAAAGGTTTTTGGCTAATGAAGAAAAAAATTTCATAAAAAATCTTAAATTTTTAAGTCAAAAAAGAATATTTCTGTAAAACAGTTGTATTTTTAAACACATTCTATTCTCAACCAAAAAGATGAATTTTCAATCAATGAGATTAATTTTCCAGTGAAAAGGTCAAATTCTTTACAACATTCATCAATTATTAACAAAAGTTCAATTATTAATTCAACTGTAATAAAAAAAAATGCCTAACTTTAATTTAAAAAGTTTCATTTTTAATCAAATGAATGCATTTTTTAGATGAAAAAAGATCAGAATTTTTAACCAAATAATAAAAATTTTTCAAATAGATTAATTATTATAACTCTTACAGGCGGGTTCTCCATTAAAAAGACGAATTTTCGACCAAGAATAATAATTTTCTATTAAAATACTAATTTTTGCCAAACTACATTCAATTTCAAAGAACCAGTTATATTTTTAAATAAAAAAGATAAATTTTCAACTAAAAGAATGAATATAAATAAACTCGACAATATTATTTTTCCCCTGAAAATACGAATTTCTAAAATAATAATTGAGCTTTTAATCAAAGAGATACAATTGTAATTAAAACCAAAAAGTCGAATTTTCAGCAAATAAAATACGAATTTTTTACAAAACAGTCGAATTTTCAAAGCGAAAATATAAATTTTCAGAAAAATTTTTTAACCAAGTTTTTTTTACCCAAAAAAGCGAATTTTCAACCAATAAAGGGAAAATTTTGAGCCAAAAAAGAAATTCTCTCAACTAAAAACTAACAATTTTTAGAAAAAAATTGAAAAACAAATTTTCTTAACAAATTTTTTTTAACGTTAACCTAAGTCGTTGAATTTTGAATTTAGAAACTGCTTTTAACAATACAGTAGTTTAATTGTCAATTAATTAAATTAATTTACACTGAAAAAAATTTCAACCACAAAAATAAATTTTCAACTAAAACAATGAATCCTCAACCAAAAAATTATTTTTCAACAAAGTGGTATAACCTTCAACCAAGTAATTGATTTTACAACAGTGAGAGTTAAATTGTTAAAAAATAAAATTTCTATGAAAGAGATGAATTTTTAACCAAAAATGATGACTTTTTAACAAAACTGTTAAATTTGAAAATTATTCATTTTTTTTACAAAAAATATCATCCTTAGGAGGAAGAAACTGAAAAAAATAGAATTTCAAATAGAATTAAAAAATTAAAAATATTTCATTCTTGATAGTTATTTAAAATGCCTCTTATAGAAATTCCCTGACCTTTCAAAGATTTTTTTTTGTCCCTCACTTTTACTGAACAATGGAATTCCAACAACCTTTTTTTAACAACAATTAAAAACAATCTTGTTAAAAATTCGACTATTGAGCAGAAAATTAACCTATTGTTTACAATTATTATTTTGGCATTGTATAGTTAACTGAAATCTTGTTTGGATGAAAATTTAACTATTTCTTAAGGGTTTTTTAAAATTTATTTTCTTTTTAGAAAAAGTTTCAATTTTCTTAAATAAAAATAAGTTATACGGTTGAAAATTCCACTCTTTTTTTCTAATTTGCCTTTTTTATTTTAAAATTCACCTACTTTAGCAGAAATGACATCTTTCTTGCATAAAAATGCACCAGTTTGTTTGAAATATCAACAATTTTGTTAAAAAGTCATACTTTTTGGTTGAAAATTCGACTCTTTTCTTAAATATTTAACTATTTCGTAGAAAATGTACGTTTTTCTTAAAATTTATATTCTGGTGCTGAAAAATGAAGTGAAATCTTTTCTAGATGAAATCTCAATTTCTTATAAATAATTGTCATTTTTTATTAAAAATTCGTCTGTTTTAGTAGAAGTTTCATCTTTCCTTGGATAAAAATTCAACTGTTTGGTAGATAATTCAACTGGTTTGTTCAAAATTTATCCTTTTTGATTAAAAAAATTCGTCTTTTTAGAATGAAAATTGAATTTTTTGTAGAAACTTATTTTTTTGTTGAAAAGATTTATATTTTGACCCTGAAAAGTCAAATGGTATCTTTTTAGGATTAAAATTCAAAAACTTAAAAAAAAATCTTTTAATTTAAAATTGATCTGTTTTAAGAGAAACTTCATGTGTTTTGAATAAAAATGCAACTGTTTTCTTAAAAATTTATCCTTTTTTCTTAAAAAAATTCGTCTTTTTGGAATGAAAATTGAATTTTTTGTAGAAACTTATTTTTTTGTTGAAAAAATTCATATTTTGATCCTGAAAAGTCAAATGGTATCTTTTTAGGATTAAAATTCAAAAACTTAAAAAAAATCTTTTAATTTAAAATTGATCTGTTTTAAGAGAAACTTCATGTGTTTTGAATAAAAATGCAACTGTTTTCTTAAAAATTTATCATTTTTTCTTAAAAAAATTCGTCTTTTTGGAATGAAAATTGAATTTTTTGTAGAAACTTATTTTTTTGTTGAAAAAATTCATATTTTGATCCTGAAAAGTCAAATGGTATCTTTTTAGGTTTAAGATTCAAAAACTTGAAAAAAAAAATTTTAATTTAAAATTGATCTGTTTTAAGAGAAACTTCATGTGTTTTGAATAAAAATGCAACTGTTTGATAGACAATTCAATTGCTTGGTTAAAAATGTATCCTTTTTGGTTGAAAAAATTCGTCTTTTTGGAATAAAAATGCAATTTTTTTGGTAGAAACTTATTTTTTGTTAAAAAGATTCATATTTTGATCCTGAAAAGTCAACTGGAATCTTTTCAGGATTAAAATTCTTTCAAAATTCGAAATTTTTTAAAAAAGAAAATTGATCTCTTTTAAGAGAAACTTCATGTGTTTTGAATAAAAATGCAACTGTTTGGTAGATAGTTTAACTGTTTTGTAAAAAATTTATCCTTTCTGGTTAAAAAATTTTTTTTTGGAATAAGAATTCAATTTTTTTGTGGAAACTTATTTTTTGTTAAAAAGATTCATATTTTGATCCTGAAAAGTGAACTGGAATCTTTTCAGGATTAAAATTTTTTTTAAATTTCGAAATTTTTTAAAAAGAAAAATTGATCTGTTTTAAGAGAAACTTAATGTGTTTTGTATAAAAATGCAACTGTTTGGTAGATAATTCAACTGTTTTGTTAAAAATTTATCCTTTTTGGTTAGAAAAATTCGTTTTTTTAGAATAAAAATTCAATTTTTTTGAAAAACTTATTTCTTGTTTAAAAATTCATGTTATGATCATGAAAAGTGAACTGGAATCTTTTTTGGATATAAATTCAACTATTTTTTTGAAAATGTTTCTTTTTGATTTCAAAATTCATCTTTTCTGGTCGAAGTACCCTTTTTAGTTACCAAATTCGTCTTTTTAGAATGAAAATCCTATTTTTTTCTTACAAACTTATATTTCGTTAAAAAGGTTCATATTTTTATCCTGAAATTCAACTGGAATCTTTTTAGGATTAAAATTCAAAAATTTTGTAGAAATTTTGTATTTAATGAAAATTCATCTGTTTTAAAAGAAACTTCATGTGTTTTAAATAAAAATGCAACTATTTGGTAGAGAATTCAACAATTT
This sequence comes from Belonocnema kinseyi, assembly GCF_010883055.1. Lineage (NCBI taxonomy): Eukaryota > Metazoa > Arthropoda > Insecta > Hymenoptera > Cynipidae > Belonocnema > Belonocnema kinseyi. Next base: position 120,309,981 of record NC_046665.1, on the reverse strand, counting down.
GGTTAAAAATTCATACTTTTTGTTTAAAAAATTTATCTTTTTAAAATGAAAATTCAATTTTTTTCCTAGAAACTTATTTTTTGTTAAAAATATTTATATTTTGACCCTGAAAAGTCAACAGGAATCTTTTTAGGATTAAAATTCAAAAATTTTGTAGAAATTTTGTATTTAATGAAAATTCATCTGTTTTAAAAGAAACTTCATGTGTTTTAAATAAAAATGCAACTATTTGGTAGAGAATTCAACAATTTGGTTAAAAATTCATACTTTTTGTTTAAAAAATTTATCTTTTTAAAATGAAAATTCAATTTTTTTCCTAGAAACTTATTTTTTGTTAAAAATATTTATATTTTGATCCTGAAAAGTCAACTGGAATCTTTTTAGGATGAAAATTAGAAAAAAAAATTAAAAATTTTTTAAAATAAAAACTTATTTGTTTTAAGAGAAACTTCATGCGTTTCGAGAGAAAATGCAATTTTTTGGTAGAGAATTAAACAGTTTGGTTAAAAAGTCAAATAAATTCTTGTAAACGGAAAATTTAATGGAATTTTTTTTCGAAAATGCACCTTTTTGTTAAAAATTATTCGTCTTTGCTTGACAATTCAACCATTTTGTTCGAAAAATTTAGTTAAATCTTTTGGTTAAAAAATAATTTTTCTAAATTAATATTTCTAGTTAAAAATTTATCTATTCAGTTGAAAGTTAAACCATCTTGTTGAAATTTATTCTTTTTGAATTGAAAATTCAACTACTTTTATAAAAGATTTTTTCAAGATTGATCTTTCTTCATTGAAAATTCGCCTTTTTAGGTACAAAAAAATAATAATTTTCTTGGACGGAAATTTCATTTTTGTTGGTTAAAAATGAATCAGTTCCATGAAAAAATATTTTTATTCTGAAAAGTAATATTTATTGTTTAAAAATTAAATTTTTGTAGGGAAAATTTGTATTATAGCTTGAAGCTTCAACAATTTAGATAAACTTTAATTTATTTCTTGAGTAAAAAATCTCTACTTGCAGCAAATTCTCCTTTTTGCTTTTGCACTTAGTTTTGTTATAATAAATAATAAAAAAACATGAATTTTTTTCAAATATGCAAAGTTTATGTTTTTTTGAAGAAGGGACTTTCAAATATCAAACAAAGTCTCTAAGTCAAAATCTCTTTGTTTCGTTCTCTATATCATTTTGTTTTAATTCTTTTTTAATATTGGTTTCCTTAAATATTGTTTAAAAATTGATCGTTTTTATAAAAAATGATTTTTTCTTTTATGGTATTAATTTTTTTAACTGAAAATGTAACTGTTCACTTTTTCGTCAAAAATTAAGCTTTTTTATAGAAACGTAATCTTCTTTGTTAAAAATAATACTATTTCATTAAAATTTTCCTTTGATTTTATTTATTTATGTGAAAATTTAACTATTTTTTGAAGCCGTATTTTTTTGTTATAAATGTACTCTAATTAGTTGAAACTTCGTTTTTTTTTAAAATTAATGTCTGTCGTTGAAGAATAAACTATTTTGTTAAAAATACTGTTTTTTTTTGTTTGTTCTTTTGTTGTTGAAAGTTTATTTTTACTGAAAATTTAATCATTTAATTTTCAGTAGAATATTTATCTTTTTTGTTGAAAATTGACTTTGTCTATCCCATTTTTTGTGGAAAATTTATCTTTTTTCATAAAAATTTATTCTTTTTCGTAACAAAATGTTCTATTTTGTAGAAAATTTAACTATTATATTTTTTTAATAATTAATTTCTTTAGTTAAAAAAAAACACATTTCGTTAAAAATTCGTTTTTTTATATAGAAAATGCATTTTTTGGGATTAATTTTCCACTATTTCGTCAAAAAATCTTTTCTTTTTTTAAATTCTATTTTTTTATCGATTTTTTTTAATATTGCTTAAAAATTGATCTTTTTTATTGAAAATGATTTTTTTCTTGTTGAATCCGCCTTTTCTTAGTATATTAGTACTCTTGAAAGTTTGTTTTAACTGAATATTAAAGTATCTTGTTTTTAGTAGAATATTTATCTTTTTAGTTGAAAATTGACTTATGTTATTCCATTTTTCATAAAAAATTTACTTTTGTTCATAAAAATTTTATCTTTTTTTATTTTCTACTTCGGAGAAAATTTAGCTATTCTATTTTATAAAGTAATTCATTTTTTTAGTTGAAAATAAACACAATTCGTTTTTTATTTTAAAAAATGCATTTTTTAGGATTTTTTTATAAAACTTTATTGTAAATGAAAATTTAATTATCTTATATTTAGTATAAAATTGATATCTTTAGTTGAAAATTCATGTATTTGGTTGAAAATTAATTTTTTTCTGGTTGAAGACTTATCATTTTAGTCGAAAATTGACCATTTTTGATAAAAATGTAATCTTTTTTCTTAAATGTACAGTTTAATAAAAAATTGAACTATTTTATTTTTTTAGAGAATTATTATCATTAGTTAAAAAAAGACATATTGAATTAAAAATTCGTTTTTTTTAAAGAAAAATGATCTTCTAGGTTTCAAATTCCACTTTTTCGTCGAAAACCCGTATTTTTGTTAAAAGTTTATTACTGTGATTAAAAATTAATTTCTTCGGCTAAAAATTGGTTTCTTAATAGTTGAAAATTATTTTTTTCCTTAAAGATGGATCTATTCCAGTTTTGCTTGAAAATGTATGTTTTTAATTGAAAATTAATTAATTTTTGTAAAAACTCGTTTTTTGTTTGTTAAAAAATTAATTTTACAACTGCAAATTGAACTATTATGGTTTTGATTTGTAAATTTATTTTTTAAGTTGATTATTGATATATTTCATTGAAACTGTATCTTTTTGGTAATAAATCCATCTTTTGGGTTTAAGATTGATTTTGTTGGTAATATAAATTGATTTTTTTAACTTAAAATTTTATAAAATATTATTTATTTTTTCGTTTAAGATTTATCATTTTAATTAGGAATACATTTCTAAGGTTCAGAACTAAACAATAATTTAAAAATAATGTTTTCTATTACTTTGACTTCTTTTAATATTCAAATTAAGCGCCCTTTCCGATTTGAAGCGACACAGTTTCCCGCGAAATTTAAATAATGTAATTACTATTAATGAAGATAGAATAGTGCATACGATATTTTTTATAACAAATGGATGATTTCACAGATTTTTCGTAATACAGTCGTGATTTTTATCATAAATTGCCCAAAATTAAATGAAAAAATGTTAGACATTTATAGAAGTTTTCGGTCATTAATGGTAATTTTACCGGAAAATATAGTAACTTTCCATAAATTAGCCCAAATTCAGTTTAAAATGTTTTTATAAATTTTCGGAAATTTATTAACTTTTTGGGTAATTCATGGTCATACTACAAGTTTTAACCATATGTAAGCATATGGTTAAAACTTTAATTGTTTTTTTTTTGCAAACCTCATCTTCTTAACCTGAAATTTAAACAATTTGGATGACAATTTTTTTTTATTGGCTGAAAACTATTATTTGTTTTAAAATGATGCATTTAGTTGAAAATTCGTTTTTTTCGGTAGAAAATTATTCCTTTTGATTTAAAATTCAGTTTTTTCCGTTTAAATTTAAATATTTGTTTGAAAATTCAACTGCATTGTTGAAAGCTAAACTTTTTCGCCTAAACATTCAAATTTTTGTATGAAACTTCCTCTTTATTCGCTAAAAATATTATTTGTTAAAAAATCTATTTAGTTTGTTAAAAATTCTGTTTTTCTAGTTGAAAATTAATTTTTTTATTTAAAAATTTACATATATATTTTTAAATATTCATCCTTGTTCGTATAAAATTAATGTTCTCGTTTAAAAATTTTATTTTTTGGTTGAAAATGTTGCAGTTTTTTTGATACCTCATATTTTTATCCTGAAAATTCTACATTTTGGATGACAATTTATTTAGTTACTCGCTATAAAATATTTTTTGTTTAAGAATGTATGTATTTGTTTGAAAATTTGCCGTTTTTAGTAGAAAATTAATTTTCTTTCTTAAAAATTTTACTGTTTTTAAAAAACTCACCTTGTTAACTCAAAAATTCAATATTTTGGATGACAATTTTTTTCTTTATTCGGTGAAAAATATTATTTTCTGATACAAAATTAATCTTCTTGGTTGAAAATTTAAGTATTTGTTAGAAAATTCAAATGTGTTGTTGATAACTCATCTTTTAAATGAAAATTCAACCTTTTGGTAGCCTTTTTTTTCATTATTTCCTAAAAAGTATTATTTGTTTAAAAATATATGTATTTGGTTGAAAATTCAATTTTTTGTTTGAAAATGTAACTGTTTTGCCAAAAACTCATTCTTTTAACCTGAAAACTCAACATTTTGGATGATTTTTTTCTTTATTTGCTGAAAAACCTTATTTGTTAAAAAATGTATGCATTTTCTGTAAAATTCGTCTTTTCTGTAAAAAGTTTAAACTTATTGATTGAAAATTTAAACATTTTGTTGAATATTTAAAGTTTAATGAAAAATCATATTTTAAACCTGAAAATTCAACATTCGGATAGAAATTTTGTTCTTTATTTCCTACAAAAATATTATTAATTTGAAAATGTACGCATTTGTTTGAAAATTCTTCTTTTCAGGTATAAAATTATTTTTCTTGATTTAAAAATTAAATTTTTTGTTTTTTCAAATTTAAGTATTTAATTTAAAATTAATCTTTTTTCTTAAAAATTCGTCTTTTCCATCTGAAAATTTATCACTCCTGGTAGAATAGTTATTCTTTTTTGTTTAAAAATGCATTAGTAGTAAATTGTCAAAAAAATTTTTTTTAATAAAAAAAATAGTTTTTCGAAATAGTAGAAAAATACTGTCAGCTCAAAAATAATGTCAAATAGTGCGATTAGTATTGTAAGCCCTTGACCTGATAATAGTTTAATTATAATTATTATACAATAAGACCTATTTTTAAAAATTAAAAGTTCAATATTAAATTTAAAAAAATTTTGTATTTTAATTTAAAAATCAGGAGGTAAATTTTGAAGTCAGTTTAAAAATGGTTCACTCACAATCCGATAAATAATGGCAAGCTGCGAGTGGCGGTCGCTTGCCCAAGAGAAATTTGTCTCGGTTCAGTTTTCAGTAGGTATTCTGTAAACTGATACCTCGGCCTTTCCTTTACTCTTCGGCAAACATTACGTGCATCGTTCTGCATTTTTTCTTCGAGATTATTCGTGTCGACATGTGGTAAAAAATCAAAAAATTAATAAAAATATAAAAAATATTTAGAAATGTCTTTACAAAACAAAAAATTAATTAAAATTTCAGGGATATTATTTTAGTTCAATCTTGAAAACAATAATTAAATATACAGCAGAGATGTGAGAGCCGATCTTAAAATTTTTGTTTATTGAAAATTTTAATTTAATTATTGACCAAAAGAATTTTGAAATATTAAATAATGAATAAATATTCATGTATACAATATTATCAAGTATATTTATAAAGTATTATATATTTAATATTAATTATTTAAAATAATAATAAAGATACTTTTTTTTTTAAGGAGAAAAGTGTCGTTTATTCTTTGAATTCTCATCAAATTTTATGTGGAAAGAAGTAGCGAAAATGAAAAAATTTTGGATGCACAGTGGTGTGCAGAATATTTTGTTCTCATTTCAAACTTAATTTTTATAAACAATTTTATAAACAATTGCTCCGTGTCAGAATTTATAGGCATAAATAAATCTGCTTTTTTTTTTTAATTTCCATCAAAATATACTGTGGAAAAAGTTTAGTGAAAACATTTTGTCATTTTAAATTTTTTCTAATTTTATAAACAAATTATATAAATAAATGCACAATGTTCACATTTTAAAAAGAGAAGAATCATTTAATAGTGTCCTTATTGGCCTAAATCATATTACCAATTTTAGATAAATTATTTGAAGCAATAAAAAATGTGTCATTCGATACTATTTCTTAATTTAATAAACAAATTATATAAACAAATTAGGATCGTGGGCTTTTTTATGAAGAAAGAAATCGTTTATTCTTTACACTCTCCTCAAATTATATTGCGGGTGATGTTAAATAATTAAAATTTGTTACTTGCTTATATTTATTAATTTTATAAACAAATCGTATAAACAATTACAAAGTGTCTCTGCTTATAAAAAGGAAAAAATAGTTTCTTTTTTATTTTTATTTAGATAACATTATATTTCTGGTAACATTAAATAATGTAAATTAGTCATTTTTTATTAATTTTATTAACAAATCATGCAAAAAAATAGACACTTTCTGGATTATTAAAAAAAAATCATTTAGTCTCCTAAGTCACCATAAATGAAGTTACCAGTTAGGTTAAGTGATAAAAATTTGTCATTCTATACTATTTGTTAATTTTATAAACAAATTATGTAAACAATTATAAAGTGTCTTCATTTATAAAAAGGACGAAACAGTTTTTTATTTTTATTTATATCAAATTATATGTCTGGGAATATTGAATAATATAAATTAGTCATTTGTAATCTTTTATTAATTTTATTAACAAATCATATAAACAAATGCAGTTTGTGATCATTTTAAAGAAAAAAATGGTTTATTCTCATAATTCTCTTCAAATAATGTTTTCAGTAATGTTTATTAGTGGAAATTTTTCACCTGTTTATTAATTTTATAAACAAATTATATAAACAACTAAAAAGTGTCTCCATTTATAAAAAGGAAGAAATAGTTTTTTCATTTTCATTTATATCAAATTATATTTCTGGAAACATGGAATAATATAAAGTAGTTATTTTTAATTTTTTATTAATTTTATTAACAAATTATGCAAAAAATAGAGAGTTTCAGCATATAAAAAATACAGCTTGTGATCATTTTGAAAAAGAAAGTAATCGTTTATTCTCATAATTCTCTTCAAATAATTTTTCCAGTAATGTTTATTAATAAAAATTTTTTACCTGTTGATTAATTTTATAAACAAATTATATAAACAATGACAAAGTGTCTCTATTTATAAAAAGGAAGAAATAGTTTTTTCATATTTATTCATATCAAATTATATTTCTGGGGATATTAAATAATATAAATCAGTGACTTGTCATTTTTTATGAATTTTATTAAAAAATTATGCAAAAAAATAGACAGGTTCGACATTATTGAAAAGAAAATCATTTAGTCTCCTAATTTGCTATAAATGAGGTTACCAGTTATGATGAGAAATAAAAATTTATCATTCTATACAATTTGTTAATTTAATAAAGAAATGATATAAACAAATGCATATTTTGATCATTTTTAAGAAAAAAGAAGTTGTATATTCTTATAATTCTCTTCAAATAATTTTTTCAGTGATGTTTATTAGTGAAAAATTTTCACCTGCTTATTAATTTTATAAATAAATTATATAAACAATTGCAAAGTGTCTCCAGTTATAAAAAGTAAGAAATTTGTCATTCTATACTATTCATTAATTTTATAAACAAATTATATAAACAAATGCAGTTTCTGATCATTTTTAAGAAGAAAGAAATCGTTTTTTCTCATAATTCTCTTTTAATAATGTTTCCATTAATGTTTATTACTGAAAATTTTGCACCTGTTTATTAATTTTATAAAAAAATTACATAAACAATCACAAAGTATCTCCATTTATAAAGAGGAAGCAATAGATTTGTAATTTGATTCTATCTGTTAATATTATAAACAAATTATAGAAACAAATTATATAAACAAATGCAGCTTTTGATCATTTTTAAGAAGAAAGAAATTGATTATTCTCATAATTCTCTTCAAATAATGTGTCCAGTAATGTTTATTAGCGAAAAATATTCACTTGTTTATTAATTTTATAAACAAATTATATAAACAATTGCAAAATGTCTGCATTCGCAAAGAAAAAGATATCTTTTTTATTTTAATTTTCATCAATTTATATTTTTCGGAATGTTCGGCAATAAATATTTGTCATTTAATATATTTAATTAATTTTATTAACATATTATATATAAAAATGCATTTTTTTTGTTTTTATAAAGAAATAAATCCTTTATTATTTAAAATTTTCTTGTATTATATTTCCAGTGATGTTTTGTAATAAAAATTTCTCTTCTAATACTATTTAATAATTTTATAAATAAATTATATAAACAAATGCACAGTGTCGGCAATTTTATAGAGTAAAAAATAACTTATTCCTTTGATTCTTCTTAAAAAATATTGCTGATAATGTTCAGTAACAAAGATTTGTTATTTGATGCTATTTATTATTTTATAAACAAATTCTTCAAAAAAAAATAGACAGTGCTGGCATTTTAAGGGAGAAAAAACTCATATATTCTTCTAATTTTCCTCAAGTTATATTGCCAGTGTGTTTGGTAAATCAAATTTGTCATTTATAACTATTAACTTATTTTGTAAACAAATTATACAAACAAATGCAACATCGTCCGCATTAGAAAAAGAAAGAAAATGTTTTTTTCTTTTTATTTGCATCAATTAACGTTTTTAGGTATTATCAGCAATGAATATTTCTCCTTTAATATTTCTTTCTCAATTTTGCAAACAAATTATATTAACAATTTCAGTCTCTGCGTTTTTAGGAAGAAAAAAATAGTTCATTAAAAGCAATTTATATTATGTTTCCAATTATGCTTTGTAACCCAAATTTTGTCTTCTAATACTATATAATAATTTTATAAACAAATTATACAAACAAATGCACAGTATCAGTATTTTCAGGAAAAAAGAAACCGATTTTTTAAGCCTCCTTGAAATATATTTCCAGTGATGTTGGATACTAAAACTTTGTTATTCAATACTATTTATTATTTAATCAACAAATTATATAAACAAATAGACAGAACCTGTGTTTTCAAAGAAAATAGAATCATTTTTTTCCTCAATTTTTCTCAAATTATATTGCTCACATGTTTAGTAAATGAAATTTGTCATTCAATACTATTAGTTTCTTTTATAAACAAATTATGTAAACAACTGCATATTGTCTGCATTTATAACGAGAAAGAAAATGTTTTTTATTTTCATTTACTTTAAAGTAGGTTGTTGAGAATATTAAGCAATGCAAATTTATAATTCTTAATTTTTATTCATTTTATAAACAAATTATAGAAAGAAAAAGACAGTATAGTTATTTTTAAAGAGAAAAAAATCATTTATTGAATTAATTCTTCTGAAATTAGTATAATGCTAAATAATAAAAATTTCCTAGTCGATACTATTTTGCAATTTCATAAACAAATTATATAAAAAATTACAATTTTTCTGCATTTATAAGAAGAAAAGAATCATTTTGTTCATGAAGATTTAAAAAATAAACATTTGTCTTTTAATATTATATATTAATTTTATAAACAAATAGTTTTTCTTTTAATTTCAATCATATTTTGTTGCTTGGAATGTTCAATGATGTAAATTTTCAATCTTTTAGTTAAAAATTCATCTATTTTCTTCAATTTTTATTGTTGTTAACAAATTCTTCTTCCGGGTGGTAAATTCCTCTATTTTGTTCAAAATTATATTTTTTGATGAAAAAATTTAATTTTTTGGTTTCAATTTTATTTCTTGGGTTACAAATTATTTTTGTATTAAAAATTAATAATTTAAATTAAAAATGAAACAAAACTTTTCTTGAAATTTTTGTTTGATGGGCATTGAATCTTTTGCGTAGAAAATTACTTTGCTTGCTTAAAAGTTTAAATATTTAATTAAAAAATTACTTCATTTGTTTAAAAACTTATTTCTCTAAGTAAAAATTAAACAATGCTATTTTTGGTTGAAATTGATCTTTTTTAGTAAAAAATTAGTTTATTTTATTAAAAATATTGTCTTTTTTTCAATAGAAAATTAACCTTTTCAGATAAAATTTCATTTCCTTAGTTGAAAATAAGTTTTTTCTATTGAAAATAATTTTTCTTTTAACTAGAAAATTAAGTTAGAAAATTAACTTTTTTAGTAGAAAATTGATTTATTTCTTTGAAATTTTATTTGCTTAAGCACTTGTTTTTCTAACTAAAAATTAAACTATTCTATTTTTCTCGACTTTTTCTTTTTTTCATAGAGGACTAATCCTTTTGTTTCAAAAATTTAACAAATTTGGTTAAAAACGCATATTTTTTATTGTTAATGAAACTTTTTATTTAAAAGACTCGTTTTTATTACTTAAAGGCTCAACATTTTGCATTTGATTTTTATTCTTTATTGATGGAAAAAAGTTTTTTGGTGTGAAATTCAACTTCTTTTTTCAAATATCGTTTTTTTTCAATTTCATTCAATAGTTTTTTCTTGAAAATAAAAGTCTTTTTTGGTGAAAATATCAATTATTACACCGTTTGCTGAGAATTAATTATTTTTTAATCAAAGATTTCAATACAGATTTTTGACAATCATATTTTGTTGCTAACAATGTTCAATAATGGAAATTTGAAATTTTGCATTTTTTAGTAGTTCTATAAACAAATTATGTAAACAAGTTCACAGTATTTCCTCAGGTAAAATATTTTTCATTGAAGTCAAGGTCATTCTGAAAGCTCATTCGCCTCTGATTTAACCTTGACGATATCAGTAAAGGTAATTTCAAGGTCAACTGTGTTTTTTAAATGGAAATATGCCTTTTTGACATTGGAAATCGAGGGAGCGGAAAATCTTACGTTTAAATGTGTATGAAGGTCATAAGTTTTATTCAAAAATTGCGCATTGAATGATAAAATTTAATTAACCTTGAAGATTGCCTTGAAGTTCATTTCAGAGTCAACTAAAAAAATGGAAACCCTCGTTTTTGAAATTTTAAATCCATAGAGCAGGAAATTTGACATTAGAATATGTATCAAGGTCATAATTTCAATTTGACCTTGAAGGTCGTCTTAAGGTCATAAAAACTTAAAAAAGTTCCGCACACCTCTGAAATTATTAGCTTTTTGAAAAACTACATGTCAATGGAAGCAATTTTTTTCAACAAGCCAAATTCAATTGTGCCTTTGAAATGACCTTTAAAATCATCCTCAAGGTCAAATTAAAGTCTAAGATTGAATATTAACTGTTTAAACAGATTACTTGCATTGATATGCAATTTTTCCAAAAGCTGCTGACCTCAGAGGTATTTGGACCATGTTTAAGTTTCAGTGACCTTTAAGTGATCTTCAAGGTCAAATTGAACCTATGACCTTTATACATATTTATACGTGAAATTTCACAATTTATTGATTTAAAATGTCAATAAGAGGACCTTCCACAAAAAGTTGACCCTCAAATGACCTTTAAAGTTATAATCAAGGTCAAATTAAAGCTCAGCATTGAATGCGATTTTTGAAACAAATAACTTCCATTTATATGAAATTTTTTGAAAAGCTGCTGCTTTCAGAATTGTTTAGACTATGTTTAGGTTTTAATGACCTTAGAGTGTCTTTCAAGGTCAAATTAAACCTTATTACATATGGAAACGTGAAAGTTTCTGCTCTGTCGATTGCTGATGTCAAAGAGGGGACTTTCGATTTTTTGAAAGTTGACCTTAAAAGGACGTTTAAGGTTATCCTCAAGCTCAAATTAAAGATCATTATTAAATTTACTCTATCGATTTCCGATGTTAAAAAGGGGACTCTCCATTTTTTAAAGTTGACCTTAAAATAACCTTCAAGGTCATCTTCAAGGTCAAATTAAAAGTCACTATTGAATCTCCACCTTTCTTATTAAAAGGCGCCAGTAAATACTGATTATTTGAATAATTGCAAACTTTTTTCACGCAAAATATCACTTTCAGCATTCATTATTTGCGTTATCGATTTCACACAGTAATAACTATTGAAGATTTACAAGGTAAACGTTACTTTAACAAAATAAAATTGTTTAAATAATAACCCAACATTGCTAAAAAGTATATTACATTCAACATTCATTAATTGTGTAATCAGTTCCGGAAAATGGAATTTATTTTAAAAATTACCAAATTTGTTAGAGAAGAAATATTATTTATTCTTAACATTTATGAAATGTATCATTAATCCTAGAAAATAATAAGATATTTTAAAAATATTGTACACAAAAATATGATTGTTTTTAGCAATTTTCTCATAGAATGGAGTTAGACGCAGTTTTTTTTCAAAATTTGTCACTTGTCCAATTTTCAATTAGAGCGAAGTGATAGTTTATCAATGTTAACAAGAGTGATTTTGTGAACAATTTATTATCATTGTTAATAATATTATGTTAGAAAAATGCTACAAAATTCAGTTTAAACAAAAATCCACTTTTAGTCCAATTTTATATTAATATAAGTCAAGCAGTTAATTAGAGTCAAGAAAATGAATTTTTTAAATAATTGATTATTATTATTAATAATATTATATTTGAATGATGTTAGAAAGCTGCCGTTTTTTCTAAAATTTGTGAATTTTTCTCAAATTTTCAATAGGAGTGAAGCAATTGTAAATTCAAGTTAATAAAAATAATTGTTTAAACAATTTATTATTATTGTTAATAATATTCTCTTTGCCTTATTGGTAGAATGTTGCGGTTTTTTCTGAAATTTTATACTCTTTGTCTATTTTTCATTAGGCGCTACTTAATAATGAATTAGATTTAGTAAAAATAATTGTTCAAAACAATTAATATTGTTAATGACTATCTTCATATATAGCAATGTCTGATAGTTGCGGTTTTTTCGGAAAATTTTACCTTTTTGTCTTTTTTACTTAGTTACATAATAATTAATTAAAGTTAACAAAAAATTTGTTATTTATGAAAAGATAGTTAAAAACAATATTGAATTGCTTTAACAACTTTTTTAGTTAACTTTAATTAATTATTACCTCACTAAGTGAAAAAAGGACAGAAAGGTAAAAATTGCAGAAAATCCGCAACTGTCAGGTATTGATATGGATTAAGATAGTCATAAACAATAATAATTTGTTTAAACAATTATTTTTGCTAAATTAAATTAATTATTAGGTCACGCCTAATGCAAATGCATGTAATGTGTTCACGGGTGTGAAGCAGGTGTTCCTCTATACCTCGCTGAGGGTCAGCGAGTATAAAAAGAGGGCCAAGTGTGAGTTTACCTTTGCACGTATCTACCCATTTTTACTCGTAGAAGTTCCTGGCACAAATTGAATACGTGCTTGTGTTCGTCACCGCGACTTACAGGGCCGCCTTATTCTCCATAAATTATAAAGAAACTTTTTTTCATTATATTTTGTTTCAGAAGAAAATTTATTGTTAGAAAAAATTTGTATATTGCTTTGGAAAAATCTCGTTTCATTTTCCAACGTTATTTTATAAATTTTTCAGAAAAGAAAAGAATTATTTTAGCTATTACTGAATTACTGAACATGGTTCAGCTAATAATTTCAGAGGTGTTCGGACCTTTTTTAAGTTTTGATGACCTTAAAACGACCTTCAAGGTCAAATTGAAATTATGACCTTGATACATATTCTAATGTCAAGTTTCCTGCTCTATGGATTTACAGTGTCAAAAATGAGGGTTTCCATTTTTTTTAGTTGACTCTGAAATGAACTTTAAGGCCATCTTCAAGGTCAAATTAAAGTTTATTATTCAGTGCGCAATGTTAAAATTAAACTCATGACCTTCATTCATATTTGAATGTAAGATTTTCCACTCTATCGATCTCCAATGTCAAAAAGGTATATTTCCACTTAAAAAAAACAGTTGACCTTGATATTACCTTTACTGTTATCGTCAAGGTTAAATCAGAGGTGAATGACTTTCCAGAATGACCTTGACTTCAATGAAAAATATTTTACCTGAGGAAATATTTAAGGGATCCCAAAATTTTTGGACACCTTGTATAATTTGCTTATAGGATTAACAAATAGTGTCAAAAGAAAAAATTTAATTTTATAAAGAATCACTGTCAACATGTTATGGCAAAAATTAACATAATGCACGATTTCTTTCTTTCTAAAAATTCCGATCCTGTGAATTTAATTATGACTTATTCAAAGAATTAGGAAAAAATATAAAATTATAAATATTCATTATTAAACATAATGGTTAACTAATTGAAATTTTCAACCTAGAAGATGAATTATTCACAAAAAATTTTAATTTTAAACAAAATAGATGCATTTTTAAATATTCTTGACTATGTTTTAAATTCTAAAAAAAGATTAATTATGAACTAGAAAATAGAATAGTTTAATTAAATACGAAGTTTCATTCAAATACATGAATTTTTCAACTTAAAAATATAATTCTTTAATGAAAATTGGAATAGTGACATTTTTAGTTAAGAAAAATTAAACTATTTCACTTTTGGTTTAAAAATAATTGTTGCAAATTGAAAATTCCACTACTTGGATGAAAGTAGAACCGCTATCATAAACATTTATTCATTTTGTTTTAGGTTCATTTGTTCATTTAACAAATTTAAATAATTTGTTAAAAATTCGTTTTTTCATGATTTAAAATTAATCCCAAATTTTGAATTTTTCCTAAAATTTCGTTATTACATTTTCAGCTATAAAAATTAATTTTCAAACAAAAAACAGGGAATTTTTAAGAAAATAGTTGGATTTAAGCAAGACTTTTTAAATTATTCACCAAAGAAATGAACTTAAAAAATAAAATCATATATTTCCAATAAAAAAAAAGTGAATTAAATAATTGACATTTCAATTGAGAAGATGAATTTTCTGCCAAAAAAGACAAATTTCCAATAAAATCGATAAATTTTCAAGCAAATAGACAAATTTTCAACCAAACAGTTGAATTTTCAATATTTTAATTGCTGATGGAATTTTCAACCAAAAAAAATTTGTAACAAACTGGAATAATTTTCAACTAAAAAAAGAATAGTTTAATTTTTAGTTAAAGAAATATGTGTATCAACAAATAAAATAAAATTTGAACGAAATAAGTGACTTTTCACCGAAAAAATTAAATTTATACCAAAAATGTGTAATGTCTATCAAAAAAAATTTGGACACAAATTTAGTTATATTGTTTTATTTTAAAAACTAATTTTTAATAAAAAAAACAAATTTGAAACAAAATAAATGATATTGTAACTAACGAATTTAATTTTTTTTACCAAAAAAGAATAATTTTATAGGAAATACATGAATTTTTAAAGAAATATTTTTATTTTTATCTGAATTTTCAACCCAGACGATAAATCTTTACCACAAATATTCAATAAGAAAGATTAATTTTTAGTAAAAAAATTCCAACAATTGAGGTATATTTTTAATTTTAAAAATTAATTTTCAATGGGGAAATTGATTTTAAACAAAATAATTATATTCAAACCAGCGAATTTAATTTGTGACCAGAAAATAATAATTTTTAACAAAATACATGAATTTTCAACAAAATATTTTAATTTCTAATTGAATTTTGAACCCAGAAGATGAATTATTCACAACAAAAATCTAAATTTTGAACAAAATAGATGAATTTTTAACTATTCTTAATTATATTTTTAACTATAAAAAAGATCAATTATCAACAAAAAAATAGAATAGTTTAATTTGAATTTACGGAAATACATTTTTATGTGAATAAAAGAAAATTTTAACCAAATAGTAAAATTTTTGACCAAACAGATGAATTTCCAATCATAAAGATTAAATTTCCACACAAAAAATTCCTACTAAGAATTTAGTCAAATTATTAGTTGACAAAATTAATTTTCAATACAAACTTTTTCAACCTTAGAAATTGATTTTTAACCAAAAAAATTAATTTGCTACCAACAAAAGATTATTTTCAAGTGAATACATGAACTTTCAACAAAATAGAATAGTCAAAAAATGAAAAAGTTTAATTTTTAATTAGAAAAATGTGTATAAATAAAAAATTTCAATGAATATTTAGTTAGATTTTTTACATAAACAATTAATTTCAATGAAAAAAAAATAATTAAAAAAAACGAGGTTGGAACCAACAAATTAAATTTTTTACCAAAAAAAAAAGAATATTTTTAACAAAATACAAGAATTTTCAACAAAATATTTTAATTTCTAATTGAATCTTCAAACCAGAAAATGAATTGTACACCACAAAAACCAAATTTTGAACGAAATAGATGAATTTTTAACTATTATTAACTATATATTTACCTATAAACAAATAAATATTTAAAAAAACACAATGATTTAATTTGAAGTAACGGAAATAAATTTTTAATAAAATGAAATAAAATTTTAATCAAAAAGTTGAATTTTTGCGTAAACAAATAAATCAACAATAACAAAGAATAATTTTCCATTTAAAAAAATCGAAACAAATAGGTCAAATTTTCAGTTGTAAAAATTAATTTTCAATAAAAGTAATTGTTAATCAAAGAAATGCATTTTGAATCAAAAATATTAATTTTCTACAAAAATAGAATTATTAGTTAGAGAAATAATTGTAAAGCAAAAAAAAAATATTTTCATGGAAATAATTAAATTTTTAACCAACAAATTAATTTCCTACCAAAAGATTAAATGTTTCTCAATCAAAAATGTCAATAAAAATTAAATTAAATATTTCATTTAAAAAATTAATTTTTAATACAAAAAACTCATTAAAAACAAAACAAAAATTATATTGGAACCCCCGAGTTTAATTTTTTAACAAAAAAGAATAATTTTTAATAGAATGCATGAATTTTCAAACAAATATTTTAATTTCTAATTGAATTTTCAACTATAAAAAAGATACATTTTTAACAAAAAAAAAAAAATAGAATGGTTTAATTTTAAGTTACAAGAATAAATTTTTATTCAAAAAATTAATGATTTACGTTTTTCTTCCTTATTTTTTTCAAAGGAAAAGAATTTTCTTTCTTTATTTACTTTTTTAGGAGAAATTTTTTTTTTAGATTGCAATGGGAATATTTTAGTTTGGTTGTCAAAATTTCGTCGTTAGATTTTTAATTTTATTTTCAGAAATTCTGCAAATTATCTTGATTATGGGATGTTAAATAGGATTTTAAATTTGATTTTGATCTTATTTGAATGTATTAAATTTAAAAACTTTTTAGCATTAAAAAAATGTTATTAATTCATTTCTATTTTATTGTTATTTTGTTGTTATAAATATGATGATACTCATAATATTAATAATTACATTATAATTCATGATACACATCAAAACGGAAAAAAATTTCTAGTGCACATTTTTTTAATGCAATTTTAATCTTTCTGGTTGAAAATTAATCTGTTTACTAAAAAATGTAACTAATTGGTTGAAAATTTATTTTATTTTATTAAAAATTTATTTCTGTTACTTCAAATTAAACTATTCTATTTTTTATTTATAATCGATCTTTTTTGTAGTTAAAAATATAGTTAAGAATAATTAAAAATCCATCTATTTTGTTGAAAATTTAAATTTTTGTGGTGAAAAATTAATCTTCTGGGTTAAAAATTCAATTAAAAGTTAAAATATTTTGTTGAAAGTTTATTCATTTTATTAAAAATTATTCTTTTTTGGTAAAAAATCAAATTCTCTGGTTCCATTATCATTTCTTTTTCTTCGAATTATTTTTTTGTCAACAATTATTTTGTTAAATTTTAAATTTAACTAAATTTTTGATTGAAACACATAAAATTTTTGTGGTAGAAAATTAATTTTTTTTTGTGAACTGAAAATTAAACTATTTCATTTTTTGACAATTCCATTTGGTTAAAAGTTCATCTATTTGGTTAAAAGTGTTTCTTTTTGGGTGGGAAATTAATCTTTATAGTTGAAAATACATTTCTTTGGTTGAAAGTTTTTTTTTTACTAGAAATTATTTTTTTTATCTAATAATTTAACTAAATTCTTGGTTGAAATTTTTTGTTATGGAAATATAATCTTTCTGATTGAAAATTCATTTCTTTTATCAAAAATTAGTTATTTTTTTTCAAAGTTAATTTTTTTTAACCAAATATTTACTTACACTATTTCTCGTCAAAATTTTTTTTAATAGATAATTAATTTTTTTATTGAAAATTCATCTGTCTGGTTGAAAATTTATCTATTTGATTAAAAATTGTTCTTTTTGGCACAAAATTCATCTTCTGGATTAAAAAGTCAATTATATTATTAAAAATTTTTAATTAGAGATCATGATTTTATTTAAAAGTTCATTTCTTTGGTTATCAATTTGACAAATTTTGCTGAAAAATAATTTTTTAATTGAAAATAATTTTTCTTACTAAAGATGCATATTTTTATTTTAATTGCAACTTCTTAATTGAAAAGTTCGTCTTTTTTAATTAAAAACTTAACATTATGGATTATATTTATTTTTTTTATTGATTAAAAAATCTTTCTTGGTATGAAATTCAACTATTTTCTTGAAAATTTTCTTTTTCTTGGTTGAAAATTAATTATTTTAACTTAAAATGTAATAATGAAATTTCAAATTAATAAATCTTAAATTTTGTTATAGTTTTTTTTGTCAGAAAATGTAGTAAATTTTTTTATTGACATTGCGATTTTTTATGAAAAATTGCAAAAAGTGAAGATAAGAATTAGAAGACAATAAATATGGGGAAAATTCCTTAAAATCAAACAAATATACGATAATGAATTTTTAACCTAAAAATATTAATTTCAAATCATGAAAAAACGAATTTTCAAAAAATTAGTTAAATTTGTTAACATAACAAATGAACCTGAAACAAAATGTACACATTTTTATGACAGTGGTTCTACTTTTATCCAAGCAGTTGAATTTTCAATTAAAAAAAAATTTTTAACCAAAAGTGAAATAGTTTAATTTTTCTTAACTAAAAGTGTAACTTTTTCAATTTTCGTTAAAGAATTATCTTTTTAAGTAGAAAATTTATATATTTTAATGAAAATTCGTTTTTCTTTCGTTTGATAATTCATTTGTTCTCTGAAAATTTAACTATTTTTTTAGGTAGAAAATTAATCTTCTTGTTTGAAAGTTCAACTACTTTGTTAGAAATTAATTTTTGTTGGAGAAGCTTCATTTAAGTTCAAAATTCACCTCTCTGTTTGAAAATTTATTTTTAACTAAAAATTTTAATATTCGAGTTGTAGATTGATCAATTTTAATTAAAAATTCCTCTTCATGGTGGAAAGTTTCACTATTTTTTAAAAAGTTTTTGTTGTTTGAGAACGTATATTTTTCTGTGAAAAATTAATCTTCTCAATTGGAAATTAAGCTATTTGGTGAAAATTTCCTTTTTTGTTGAAAATTTTACAATTATTTGAGAAATAATTCTTTTTCGTTCAAATAACCCTAATTTTATGTAATCTAGAATAATCCTATGAAATTCACTCTAATTTTAAGTAATCCAGACCCTTTCTTTAAATAATAAACTTTCTTTCACTTAGAGCCAATGAATATTTTCCTTTGATTAATTGCAATTTGATTTTAATCCAACAATATTTTTTCCTGAATCTAATAAAAAAATGCTATCAACTAAAAAAAAAATAAAATAGAAATCGATTCAAGTGTTGTTTCTCTTTCCAACTATGCTCTATGATTAGCTACCATTAATTTATGTTTCTTAGGTAACAATTTAATTAGAAGATATTATATTTTCTTGGTATATCAGTACATTGTTGGTTGGTTCAATTGATGCATCTTCTTCTAGATATGTTGTATGATTAGCTGATTTTCATTGATGTTGACCAAGTAACAATTTAATCGGAAAAAATAATTTAATAAGAAGAATTAATTTGTTGGTATACTGGTCTATAGTTGGTTTGTTCTATCAATGTGACTTATACCAAGAGAGTCGTTTGATTAGCTAATGTTCCTTGTCATTGACCACGTAAGAATTTAGTTAAAACATGTTAGATTTTGTTTCTATAGTTGGTTTGCTCCATTGACTTATCTTATTTCAATTGTATTGTATAATTAGCTGATGATAATTGATGTTATACAAGTAAGAATTTAATTAGTAGATGTTGAATTTTTATGGTGTATTGGTCTCTAATTGGTTTGTTCTGTTGATGTGATTTATTTCAAGAGATTTGTTTCATCAGCTGATGCTTATTAGTATTGTCCAGTTAAAAATTTAGTTAGAAGATTCTGGATTTTGTTTCTATACTGATTCATGGTTAGCTTGTTACATTAAAATATCTTCTTTCAGCTGTATTGGATGATTAGCTGATGTTAATTGATGTTGAACAGGTCAGAATTTAATTAGAAGATGTTGGATTTTGTTGGTATACTTTTTGATAGTTGGTCATTACCATTGTTGTCTCTTCTTTTAGCCAAATTTTATAATTAACTTGATCTTAATAAATAAATCTTGGGTAAGAATTTGGTTAAGAAATGTTGGATTTTGTTGCTATGCTGGTTCACGGTTGGTTTGTTTAATAGATGTATCTTCTTAGAGCTATATTGTATGATTAGCTGATGTTCACCAGGTAAGAACTTAATTGGAAGATGTTGGATTCTTTTGGTATACTGAGCCATGGTATGTTTGTTCCATAGGCGTGTCTTTCTTCAAGAGATGTGTTTGATTTTACATTTTTTAATTTTGTTTGGATACTCGTATATAGTTGGTTTGTTCTATTGATGTGACTTATACCAAGAGAGTCGTTTGATTAGCTGATGTAATTGGTATTCACCAGGTAAGAATTCAGTTAGAATATATTGAATTTTGTTTCTATACTGATTCATGGTTAGTTTGTTCAATCGATGTATCTTCTTCAAGATATACTGTATAATCATCTTGATGTTAAACAATTAAGCTTGGATAAGAATTTTGTTAGCATGCTGGTTCATAGTTATTTTGTTCAATTAGTATCTTCTTCCAAAAGATTTGTTAGACTAGCTAATGTTGTTTGATATTGTTCAGATAATATTTTAATTAGAATATGTTAAAATTTGTTGGTATACTAGTTTGTACTATTGTTGTCTCTTCTTGCAACGATATTGTATAATTAGCTAGATTTTAATTAATGCAGCTTGTGTAAGAATTTTCTTAAAAGATATTGGATTTTATTGGTATGCTGGGTAATGGTTAGTTTGTTCAATTGATGTATCTTCTTCAAGCCGTATTTTATAATTAGCTTAATGTTAATTAATGTAGCTTGGGTAAGCATTTTCTTGAAAGATATTTGATTTTATTGGGATGCTGGTTCATTGTTGTTTTATTTAATCGATGTATCTTCTTCCAAGAGATTTTTTTGATTAGCTAATGTGAATCAATGTTGAACAGGTATAATATTTTCAATAGAAGATGTTCAATTTTGGTGGTTTGCTGGTATATTGTGTAATTAGCTTGATGTTCAATAATATAATTTGGGTAAGAACTTTGTCAGAAGATGTTGGATTTTGTTAGTATGCTAGTTTGTTCCATGAATGTCTCTTTTTACAACGATATTGTATAATTAGCTGAATGGTAATTAATGTAGCTTGTGTAAGAATTTCGTGAAAAGAAGTTGGATTTTGTTGGTATGCTGGGAAATAGTTAGTTTGTTCAGTTAATGTATCTTTTAAAAGTTGTATTGTAAAATTAGCTTGATGTTAATTAATGTAGCTTGTGTAAGAATTTTGTTGAAAGATATTCGATTTTGTTGACATGCTGATCCATCGTTGTTTTGTTCAATTGATTTATCTTCTCCCAAAAGATTTTTTTTGCTTAGCTGCTGTTAGTGAATGTTGAACAGGTATAATATTCTAAATAGAAGATGTTGCATTTTGATAGTATACTGGTTCATAATTGTTTTTTTTTCTATTTTTGTCTTATCTGTCAATGATATTGTATAATTAGCTCGATGTTGAATAATGTAGCTTGAGTAAGAATTTTGTTTAAAAATGGTGGATTATGTTGGTGTTCTGGTTAACGGTTAGTTTGTTTGATTGATGTATCTTCTTTAAGTTATATTGTATAATAAGCTTGATGTTTACTAAGGTAGCTTGTGTAATAATTTCATTCAAATATGTTGGATTTTGTTAGCATGCTGGTTTATGGTTGTTTTGTTCAATTGACGTATCTTCTTCCAAGAGATTTGTTTGATGAGCTAATGCTAATCGATTTTGACTGATTAAGAATTTAATTGGAAAATGTAAAATTCTCTTGGTATGATTTTTCATAGTTGGTTTGTTCCATCGTTGTTTCTTCTTCCAAACATATTGTATAGTTGTTTGATTAGATGATGTTGTTTGCTATTGACCAGGTAAGAATTTAGTTAGAAGATGTTGGATTCTGTTTCTATACTGATTCGTGGTTGGTTCTTTCTATTGGTGTATCTTCTTCCAGCTTTATAGCATGATTAGCTGATGCTAATTGATGTTAAACAGGTAAGAATTGAATTAGTAGATGTTGTATTTTGTTGATATACTGGTCCCCAATTGGCTTCTTTTATTGATGTAAGCTCTTCCATGGGAGTAAATTGCTTAGCTGATGTTGATTAATATTGAAAAGTAAAAATTTAGTTAGAAGATGTTGGATTTTGTTTCTATAATGATTCATGGTTGGCTTCTTCCATCAATGTACCTTCTTCCAGCCGTATAGGATGAGTAAGTAATGTTGATTGACGTTGAACAGGTAATATTTTATTATAAGATGTTGGATTTTGTTGGTACACTTCTTCATAGTTTGTACCATTGTTGTCTCTTCTTCCAACCAAAATTTATAATTAGCTTGATGTTCATTAATAAAGCTTGGGTAAGAATTTGGTTAAGGAATGTTGAATTTTTTTAGTACGTTGGTTCACGGTTGGTTTGTTCAATAAATGTATCTTCTTCGAACTGTATTGTATGATTATCTGATGTATGTTTGTTCTATAGGCGTATCTTCCTCCAAGAGATTTGTTTTATTTTACATTTTTAACTTTGTTGTTATACTGGTTTATAGTTTGTTTGTTCTATTAATGTTCCTTATTCAAGAGACTTGTTTGATTAGCTAATGTTGATTCATATTGACTAGGTAGGAATTTAGTTAGAAGGTGTTGGAATTTGTTTCTATGCTGATTGATTGTTATTTCTTTTAATTGATGTATCTTCTTCAAGTTATATTGTATAATTAGCTTGATGTTAATTAATTTAGTTCAGTTAAGAATTTGGTTAAAAGATGTTCGATTTTGTTGACATGCTGGTTCATAGTTCTTTTGTTCAATTGGAATATCTTCTTCCAATAGATTTGTTTGACTATCTAATGTTGTTTGATATTGACCAGGTCAGAATTTAATTAGAAGATGTTGGATTTTCTTGGTATACTGGTTTGTTTCATGGTTGTTTCATGTTGTTAAAAGATGTTCGATTTTATTGGGATGCTGGTTCATCGTTGTTTTGTTAAATTGATGTATCGTCTTCCAAGACATTTTTTGATTAGCTAATGTTAATTGATGTTGAACAGGTATAATATTTTTAATAGAATATGTTGGGGTTTGATGGTATAATATTGTATAAATAACTTGATGGTATATAATGTAGCTTGTGTAAGAATTCTGTTGAAAGGTGTTGGATTTTGTTGTTATTCTAGGTAATGGTGAGTTTGTTTAATTGATGTATCTTCTACAAGTTATATTGTATAATTAGCTTGATGTTAGTGAATGTAGCTTGGGTAGGAATTTCGTTAAAATATTTTCGATTTTGTTGGCATGCTGGTTTATAATTGTTTGGCTCAATTGACGTATCTTCTTCGAAGAGATTTGTTTGATTAGTTAATGTTAATCGATGTTGAGCAGGTAAGAAGTTAATTAAAAGATGTGGGAATTTGTTGGTATACTGTTTCAAAATTGGTTTGTTCTATTGTTGTCTCTTCTTCCAAGCATATTGTATAATAAGCTGATGTTCATTGATGTTTCTTGGGTAAGAACTTAGTTCAAATATGTTGAATTTTGTTGGTAGGTTGGTTCATGCTTATTTTGTTCAATTGATGTATCTTCTTTTGTTTTATCTGTATACTGTTTCAGATTTGGTTTGCTCCATTGATCCAGCTATATTGTATGATGAGCTGATGTTATTTGATGTATTTTGGGTAAGAATTAAGCTGAAAGGTATTGGATTCTGTTTGTATACTGATCCATAGTCAGTTTTTTCTACTGATGTTTCTTCTTCCAAGAGATTTGTTTGGTTTTACATTTTTTAATTTTGTAGGTATACTGGTCTTTATTTGTTTTAATCTTTGATCTGACCTAATTCAAGAGAGTTTTTCGATTAGCTGATTTTGTTTGATATTGACCGGGTAAGAATTTAGTTAGAAGATGTTTGATTTTGTTTCTATATTGATTGTTGGTTTGTTCCACTGATGTATCTTCCTCCAGATTTATTGCATGATTAGCTGATGCTAATTGATGTTAAACAGGTAAGAATTAGATTATTAGATGTTCGATCTTGTTGGTATACTGGTCTCTAATTTGTTTATTCTATTGATGTGAGCTCTTCCAAGGGAGTAATTTGATTAGCTGATCTTGATTGATATTGAAAGGTAAAAATTGAGTTAGAAGTTGTTAGATTTTGTTCGTATACTGTTCCATAGTTAGTTTGTTCCATTGTTGTCTCTTCTTCCAGATATATTGTATGATTAGCTAAGGTTAATTTATGTTCCCAAGGTAAAAATTTAATTAAAGGATCCCGCATTTTTGACCTAAATTGGTTCAAACAACAAGATTGTAAAAAGATACAACAATAGAATAAAACATTTATGGACCAGTATAGCAAACAAATTTGAAAACCTTTCCATAGAAAAGGACAGATTGATAGAAAGAAGAAGAGGGTGGTAAGAAAAAGACGATAGGGGGTAAGGGTCTGTTAAGTTAAGGAATGACGTATATTAGGGACACTCTGGTCGAGCAGGGCATCCAAGTATCCAAACCCTCCTGGTCCTTTACTGGCTATAAAAACCACTCGTTTTCCTCCTCGACCCTTAGCTAAAAGGCCAATCCCCTTCCCGCTTTGATCGATCAGAAAAACGCGTTTATAACACTTAAAGCCTAGCTCTCAACAATTGTCATCAAAATTCTTCCCTTCGAAATCCATTACCAAAACATCAGGGATTAAATAACTTTTTTAAATATCTCTATAAAAATCAGCACACCATAACATCAACATTAGCAATAGAATATTTTGATAAATAGATTAAAGAGGGTTGTCTGAGAACTTCATTTTCAAAATTTAATAAATTTTTCCTTACTTTTCTCTGAGCAATTTTTTATTTGCATAACCATTATTATTCAACGATCAGAATTTTTATCTTAAATACATTTTTATCACAGGATCTTTTATAAAAGGAATAAAGTATTTTGATAGATTTAAATTTATTTATTTTAACCAAAAAGGATGACTTTTAAACACCATAGTT
The DNA here is from genome assembly GCF_010883055.1 of Belonocnema kinseyi. Lineage (NCBI taxonomy): Eukaryota > Metazoa > Arthropoda > Insecta > Hymenoptera > Cynipidae > Belonocnema > Belonocnema kinseyi. Next base: position 120,284,767 of record NC_046665.1, on the reverse strand, counting down.
ACATTTTTAACAAGTTACTTGATTTTTTAACCAAATTGTTGAATATTTAATCTACAAAGCTGAATTTGCAACCAAAAATAAACCAGAAATAGAAAATAATTTATCTTTAATTAAAAACGGTTCCGTTTTTAATCAAAATAATTGTGTTCGAAATGGCGGCTGGATTCTCGATAAAAAAATCTGTCTGAATAGACAAATTTTCAAAAACAAAAATCAGTTTAATTTTGAAATAAAATTGATATTTTTTTTAAATACTTAAAATTTTAAACAAATAAGTCAAGTTTCAACAAATAATTTAATTCTCAACCAAATTGTTGAATTAAACAAGAAATCAGTTTTAACCAACAAAATTGCATTTATAATCTAATAATTGAACTTTTTAGCAAAAGAGATGAATTTGCAACAAAATATTTAAAACTGTAACCCAAAAAACAAACGAATTTTCAACAAAATCTTTGAATTTTAAACGAAAGAATAAAATTTTCAACCCATGAAATTGAATTTTAAACCAAGAAAATGAATTTTTAACAAAATAGTTCACTTTTTCACAAAAAAGTGAATTGGTTTTAACCAAATAATTAAATTTTTAACTATATAAAACCAAAAAGAAGAGTTTTCAGAAAAATACATAGATTTGAAAGCAAATATTTAATTTAAACTAAAAAAGATAAACTTTCCACAAAAAATATAAATGTTGAATTTTCAATAAAAAATAATTATTAAAAAAAATGAATTCTGAAATAAGAAGACAAATTTTTAGCCAAAGGGAAGAATTAAAAATTTTCGTTAAATAAATAGTTGGGTTGCTAGACAAATCATGTAATAGTAGAGTTTTTAACCTAGAAAGCCGAATTTTCAATTACAAATTTAAACATTTATGTTTTAACCAAAAAAGATAAAGTTTAAATCAAAAGAAACAATGTTTAAAACTAATAAAGACGAACTTCCAACAAATTTTAAACAAAATAAAATAGATAATATAGATGAATTTCTAACTCGAAAATATCAATTTTTAACAAAAAAGTTCACATTTAACCAAACAGTTTCATTTTTAACAAAAAAAAAAGAAGAAAATTTCAAATCTTACAAATTAAGTTTTCACAAGAAAAAAGAATTTTTCACTTAAATAAATTCAATTTTTAACAAAAAATGGAATACTTACATTTCCAGTTGAAACAATTATTTTTATTTATTTATACGAATTTTAAAAGAAATACTTAAATTTTCAAGCAAGAAAGATTTCAATTAAATTTTAAACACAAAAATATGTAGTTTCACCAGGAAGTAAATTTTCTAACAGAACAGTTAAATTTTTAATCTAAGAAGACGATTCTTGCACCAAATAATAAAATTTTTAAATAAAATATAACTGTCAAAAGGAATTAAATAAAAAAAAAGAAGTATAAATATCATTTTAAATTTTAAATTTCTTACATAGAATTGTATAAGCAGAATAAAAAATGTGGAGTTTTAATTAAAAAATGTATAACTTATTATCCTTGGCAGCTATTTAAAGTTCCTGTTGTAGAAATTTCCCGAATTTTGCAGGATTTTTGGAAAAATCCCAAACTTTTTTTCCTAATTTTCCCTGATCAATAAAAACCCATAATTTTTTCCCTAATTTCCATCTTTTCTCTACCCTTCCTGATTTAGTCATTATTTTATTGAAAATTAATCAATTATCAACCTAATAATAAAATATTTAATCAAAAATATGAATTCTTAACCAAAAATATAATACTAGAATTTCAAAAAAAAAAAAAGATTAGAATTGATTTCTACTTTAAAGAACTAAAATATTATTATTAATAGCATTTTTGAAGCTAAAAAATATGATTTTTCATTATACAAATTTAAAAACATACTGAACATATTCATGGAAAAACATTTATTCTTTTACCAAACTTTTTTTCTTATTGCTTCTAAAATTTAAAAAAAATGACGTGATTCTACTTTGCCATATCCAATTTTTGAATATCATTGTTTTAATGTCTAAAAACACCAAAAAATAATTAGAAACTGAAAAAATATTAAATGAATAATGCTACTTCGCATTAATTTAATAATCTATAAAAATTAGATTCAGCAAAGCTGCAAGAAACTATCAGAAATAAAAGCTTTTCTATGAATAATTTTTATCCTTCTAATTTATTAATTAAAAAACAATATCTCCACTCTTTAAAACACCATATATCAGTACTAATATTTTAATTCTCAAAAGTATAATTAAATAAATTTAAATAACTTTTGACCAAATTTCTATAAAAATAAGCACACCAGTATTAATATTAACATAAACAATGGAATTAAAATTGTTTAAATAATTTTTTCATTTTTAATTTGTTAATCGAATGAACCCGAAAGTTTTTTGTCTGCTGTTATCTTTCTAATAGATGGCTTCGTTTTTCTTTCGATATAGATTTGACTATGTTTCAATCCGTCACACGCATCCGTTGGCAGATGCGAACTAAATCGCTGTAAAATTAATGTCGCGCTCACATATGCCACCCTCGCATCTATTCTGCTTCCGAAAAATATATCTCTTCTTATTTCCTGGAAATAATAAAAACGAATCCGGACCCAGGTGTTTCTGGTTTGGATGGCTTATCACAAAATTAATTATAATAATAATCAGTTATAAAAAGATGTTGATAGGTGTTGACCAGAGTAGGGGATAATATGGAAAGTTTGACGATAGGTGTTGATCTTCTGGTCTTTTTTTAAAAGCTCGTTTATTGAGCAGAGTAAAATGTTCATAATGAAAATATTTTTTTCATACGTTTTGCTCATTCTAATTATCAAACTTCTTCAGTAATAAAAACAACAAAATGACGTCCTAAGTTAGTTTATGATCCACATAACAATTTTTATAATCTTCATCTTCTGTTCCTCAAAACAAAAGAGACGAGATAGGAGGTTAATAATATCAGCTAAGTAACACGTGGATTAAAAAAGTTTTTGTAACTCACATGTCATGTGACATGTGAGTGCTCAACCAAAATCTGTTTAAAAATGTTTAATTATTGTCAAATTTTGGTGCAGCACTCCCATGCCATATGAAATGTGAGTGCTTCACTAAAATCTGTTTAAAAATGTTTAATTATTGTCCAATTTTGGTGAAACACTCAATTATCACATGCCATTTGAGTGCTTTACCCAAATCTGTTTTAAAATGTTTTATTACAGCCAAATTTTGACGATGGACTCACATGTAATGTGACATGTGAGTGCTTTACTGAAATCTTTTGAAAAATGTTGAATAAAAGTTCAATTTTCGTGCAGCACTCACATGTCACAATACATGAAGGCGCAACAATTCAGATCAATTCAGATCTGTCGTCAACATTTTAGTTTGAAAATCGAGTAACTTGTTAAAAGTTTAACGATGTTATTAAAAAGCTATTCTTTTTTTTAAAATAAATCAATTTAAAATTACCAAGATGATTTATTCTATTTATAAAATATTCTGTGAAGCACTCACATGTCAAAATAAATTTTAGTGCTTCAGCAAAATCTTTTCAAAAATGTTCTTGTATTTCCCGAAATATGCTTAAAAATGTTTAATTGTAGTCAATTTTGTTGAAAGACTCAAATGTCACATGACATGTGAGTGCTTCACCAAGATCTGTTTAAAAATGTTTTATTACAGCCAAATGTTGACGATGCACTCACATGTAATGTGACATGTGAATGCTTCACCGAAATATTTTTCGAAATGTTTAATAGTAGTCCAATTTTCGTGAAGCACTCACGTGTCACAATACATGTGAGTGCTTCACGAAAATTTCACTATTATTAAACATTTTTAAAAAGATTTCGGTGAAGCACTCACATGTCTTATGGCCTGTGTGTGCTTCACCAAAACCTGTTGAAAAAATGTTGATAACAGCCAAATTTTGGTAAAGCTCTCACATGCATTGTGACATGTAAGTGCTACACGAAAATTGGAATATAGTTAAACATTTTGAAACGTATTTAATTATAGTCAAATTTTCTGGAAGCACTCGCATTCCACAATAAATTTGATTGCTTCACCAAAATTTGTTTAGAAAAGTTTAATAATAATTCAATTTTAGTGAAGCACTCTAATCCGAGTTCTTTACCGATATCTGACTAAAATGTTTATTAATTGTCAATTTTTATGAAGAACTCACATGTCATATGACATGTGAGTACTTGACCGAAATATGTTTAGATAGGTTTAATTATAGTCAATTTTGGCGAAAAACTTAAATGTCACATGAAATGTGCATGCTTCACCTAGATATGTTCAAAAAATTTTTGAATACAGCCAAATTTTGACGATGCACTCACATGTAATGTGACATGTGAGTACTTCACCGAAATATTTTTAGAAATGTTTAATAGTAGTCCAATTTTCTTGAAGCACTCTCATGTCACAATAAATTTGATTGCTTCACCAAAATTTGTTTCTAAAAGATTAATAATAGTTCAATTTTAGTGAAGCGCTCTAATGCGAGTTCTTTACCGATATCTGATTAAAATGTTTAGTAATTGCCAATTTTTGTAAAGCACTCACATGTTATATGACATGTGAGTGCTTCACCAAAATCTGTTTAAAAATATTTAATTATAGTCCCAATCCACAGATATGATTTAATTTTGTAATTTTTATAGATCTTTTTCGGATACTTTACTCTTCTAAATGTTGAAAACATTACACAACATTTTGTAATAAACCAATTGGTTAATAAATCACCATTTGGAGTTTTTATAATTTTTAAATCAAGATAGTTAATAAGTGAGTAGCTATGTCATTACATTTATTTTCAATAGTTGGAACCATACAAGTTTTAATATTCTTGTATAAAATATCATTCTTAAGGATGTTTTCAAATGTAATGTTATAATCGTCTCTGTTTGCTGCAACCGTTAAGTTACTTTTATCAGCCTTCAACAAAAATTAAATCTTTATGATTTTTTTGCAAATTTTCATCTAATTGAACAGATTTTTCTAAATTTTTAAATTTATTATTGTTACTGTGATTTGAAACTATTTGAGTAACAGTTTTTCGAATATTAAATTTTAAATCTTCTTCTTTAATATTTTTTATAGAATCTTCAATATTAGCAACTAAACTATTGACTTAAATCTTGTGAATCAAAAAACTTGTTCAAAGAGCCATCAGATATAACTCTTGAGAAACGACATTGTAAATAATTTGAAAATTGACCTAATTTTTGAATATTTTTCACAATGTTTTCAATTTTCTAAACGTAGACATTTTGTGTGGAAATTTAATTTAGTTTTTTCAAAATTTTGAGATTAAATTATATTTTAAATTAGTTACAATATATTTACTTAAATTTTGCTGAATATGTGTTGGAAATAAGGCATTATTTCTACATCAATCCTTTCTTCGACCGTTGATATTTATTATATTATATTATATTATTTTATTATTATTATTACATTATTATTTATTATTATTTTATTTTTTATATTATTATTTATTATTATTATATTATATATAAATATTCACGGTTGAAGAAAGGATTAATTTCTTTCATCAAATCACTTTACAAAAAACGTTTCATTGTAAACATTTTATTTAGCTCAAATTTTAATATAAAATTGATTGATATTTGAATATTAATGGTCAGATAAAAGTAAACATTGGTCTTGAAAACATTAAGGAATTCTCAAAATGAAGTTTCCCGTTATCTTTGATATGACGTTCTTGTTAGTAATTTATTTGCCTTCTATTTATATTATTTTTTCTTTCTTTTTGCAATTAATTTCTCCTGAAGATAATCTGTTTACCAATAAATTTTATTATTTGTCTAAAAAATCCATCATTTTGTTAAAAAATTTTCATTTTTGGTTGAAAATTCAACTGTTTTGTTAAAAAGTAATCTTTTTGGAAGAAAATTTAACTATTTCAACTATTATTCAAAATTCAACTATTAATTAGAAAAAGTCGTTTTGATTTAAAAACTTCACCTATTTTTAAAAAATTTAATCCTTCTTAGACAAAAATGCGACTGTTTTGTTGAAAATTAATCTTCTTATTCGAGGATTTAATTATTTTGTTTGAAATTTTTTTTAGCAAATTATTTATTGTGAAAGATTTATATTTTTAGTTAATAATTCATCTCTTTGGTTGAAATTTTAAGTATTTTTTTGAAAACTGATCTTTTTTTATTGAAAATTTAAATTCGTGGGTAAAAAATGAACTGCTTTGTTAAATTTTGTTTAAATGAAACTTTATCGCTTCAGATGAAAATTAAAGTATCACACTTTTTCAAGAATTCATCTTCTTAATTTAAAAAATTTTATTACTTTGTTGATAATTAAAGTATTTTGTTAGTCATCTACTATGAGACATTGTAATTTTTTTGTTTTAAATAAATTAAAAATTGAAACATTTTTAATTTGTAATTGTAGCCAATCGCAGTAAATGCATAAAGTAACTTTAAGCTACCTAAAAAGATACTTTTTCACTTCCTTAATTTTATAATTTAAAAATCAGAATAACTAATACAATAATCCATAAAAACTTAATTAACCAAAAAACTAAAGTCTTAACAATGTAATTTAACTTTCGTTCAAGTAAGTTAAATTGTTAACCAGAAAAGATGAATTAATTAATTTAAATAATTAAATTTTCATACCAAAAATATTAATTTTTAACAAAAAAGTTGATTTTTAACCAAATTTTCTACCATTTTCAAACCGAAATGGTGAATTTTTATCAAAAGAGTAAAATGCAGAACTAAAATGTAATTTTAACTTAATAGTTAAATTTTTATACCGAAAATATTCATTTTCAACAAAGAAGTTAATTTTTAACTAAATGGTCGATGTTTTTTCTATTTTCAAAACAAAAGATATGAATTCTCAACAAAAAATATTTATTTGAAATTATTGATTTCAAAAAATATTTTAATTTGTAAAGTGGAATTCAAAGTAAAATTTTTTTTTTTTAATTCAAAGATAAATTCAACCAATAAAGAGAAATTTTCCACAAAAACATCTGAATGAGATAAATTTTGAAACGAAAAGTCCGAATTTTGAACGCAGAAAAAACAATTTCCACTAAATTATTAAATTTTCAAGACAAAAAAAAATTAATTTTCTAAAAAACAGTTGCAATTTTGAGTTAAACGTATGAACTTACAACTAAAAAGTTACTTCTATATCAAATAGTTGAATTTTTAAACTGATAATATTTATTTATTTTAAAAAAGTAATTTTTAACCAAAAAGTCGAATTTTCTACTATTTTAAAACTATAATATGTGAATTCTCAACAAAAAATATGATAATTGATATTATTTCAACCAAAAAAAAATCTTAAATCAAAGAAGCCGAATTTTGAATTTTCTGAAAATCAGATTAATTTTTCAGAAAAGAGTTAAATTTTCAACAAAAAACATTAATTTTAACCAAGAAGATTAATTTCCTACCCAGAAAGATGTAATTTCCACAAAATATATCAACATCAACTAAAAACGGCGAATTTTGAACTAAAACTGGAATGCTTAAATTTTCAGTGCGGCGAATTAATTTTTTATAATTGTAGGGAATTCAAAAATTTGGTCAAAAAGACTATTTTTGTGTTTGAAAATTCCACTTCTGATATTTTTTCAAAATTTTCAACTTTAAAAAGTTTTTAGTTTACCTATTCAAATTTTTCCCACTTATCTGTATTACATATTAATCACTTGAATTACCTAAATTGTTTCAAAATACTTAGAGTACAATTACCCTCGATTATGGATGGATTACTATGAATTACAAGTGGATTATCTTCATTACTATAAATTATCTAGTATCAGGATTGCTTCGAGTTTACTTATAATTCTGAAGTTAAAAAAAAGCTAAAAAAATTATTTAGTTCTCCCAGCTAAATGTTTAGCTGGATTTCGTCTTTAAAAAAATCTTGCTGTATCACCTACATTTCTAGCTGTTCTAGTTAAATTTGCCATCTAGAAATAATCTAGAAAAATTAGCTAGATAAATTCTAGATGACATATAGAGACGCATAGAGAGCACCAGGAGAAATTAGACTCGGCTAAGCTCGGCAGCATTCGGATCGAGTCGGCCGTTAGTTCGACTCACCGAGGCAGTGTGTGCATCACGAACATGTGAATGTGTGAATTCTCTGTAGTGCAAATGCCCCACGCTTGGCAAAAGATTTTCAAGATTTCTAAGAGTTCCTCAAAGAGTTCTTCTCCTAAGATTTCAAGAGCAGCAATCTGAGATTTCTCAGTAAGTAGCCCCTCGGCTAGGACAGCTTAGCCATTTTTTCAGTGTCACAAGGTATGCCAGGACAGAAAAATGTGTCAAATAGGTTATAAGAGATGCATGATGAAGTGTCACACTGAATGAAGAGACACCTGAATCAAAAGACCTTGGATAATAATGGACCCACAAAGAAAGCTTCACGTGATGACTTTGTGAAGTTCTTCACCTGGGATGATTGCTAAAGAGATTGAACAGTCTCCTCGATAGAATAAGCTGGACAGGCAACACCTTTTTACCAGCTCGGACAACTAGGTGGTCCAGCGGATTAGCAGAGTTGTTTCTCACTCCTATTTTAGTTAGGGATTGCTGGTAGCGTTGAAATTATAAGAGTTTATTAAGTAGGAGTCTGAGAAGGTAGAAAAAAGAAAAAAAGTGGTAGAGGGAGTCGAATGAGGTGGGTATGTCGTGCAGGCTCTATTGAGTATATCCAAGCAAGACGGTCGGTTGCATGTCATATCAGCAATCATCGTTGCTGGATATAGGTATGTCTGTATAATGCTGCGATAGTGGTTGGTGACTGTTAATGTCCTTGTGTGTATATTAACCTCGCATGCTTGGAAACTGATGTGACCAGAGAGACCGCCTCGATGAGACATGCGAGCCAACCCGTACCCAAGGCATATCGCTCCAAACAAATGAAAGATTCGATATTGCCTACTTATACTCAGCTCAACCAATTCTCAATCTCAAGGTTTGCTTGACGATTGCTCACAAAATCCATCATGAATGAAGAAAAAGCACTGTGTTGTTTGGAAGCTACAACCTGCTTCCAAGGATTCTGCCACTTTCGGAAGCACTCATCAAAGTCCCCTTTCGGAATACCTAAGAGCTGATTTTTCTCATGCTATGTTATTTCCTCAAAGTCTTGAAACAGTTTTCCTTTCAGAGGAATCTTCAATTTGGCTGATAGCCAGAAATCAGAGAGAGACATTTCAGGACTCTATGGTGGTAGCCACTTTTCCACAAAGGAGGCAGTTTCTTAGTTTAAAATTTTCGAAACAATAGTTTTTGGAATACCAAGGTCTTCCTCTATCTCTGGCACTTGTGCCTCATTCTGAGGGTTTCGCTTGCTGCGAGTTTACAATATGGAGAGTCATTTTTTACGGAAGTACGGCTGCTTTTAAATTGCCTAAACCAGGTTTTTGACTACATTCAATGAAAATTATTTTTTCGGTGCATGCCGTCATCCTAAAAAGCGACGCGTACGTGGTTAAACGTTTACGCACAGAGGGTCTTTCTGAGTGGTGAATACCCGTTTTTGACTCATTTGACCTAATTACTCAAAAAGGCTTAAAACGAGACAAATTTATATAAGTTTCCAAAAAATAGTGGAATATGCTAATTAGAGACAGTTATACAGTTAGAATTTTATCTTTCTTGATAGAAAATTAATCTTCTTTGGTAAAAAATAATCATCTTTGGTAGAAAATTAATCTTTTCTGCTAGAAAATTAACTCTATTCCGTAAAAAATTAATCGTTTCAGGTAGAAAATTAATCTTCGCTACTAGAAAATAAATCTGCTTGGTTAAAAGTTTATTTTCTTGTTTGAAAATTCAACAACTTGATTTAAAGTTTACCTATTTTCTTAAAGCATTTAATAATTTTTTTAACAAGTAATCCTTTTTGGTTTGAAGGTTAACTTTTTTTTTTTTGAAAATTTGACTTTTCGGTTAAGAAATCAAATATTTTGTTGTAAATTTGACTTTTTTGGCTGAACTCAACTGCTTCTATTTGAAAGTAAAATTTTTTTTGTCAAAATATCAACTATTACATTTTTCATTTGAGAATTTTTTTTGTTTTGTTTAATAATTAATCTATTTTGTAGAAAATTTAACATTTTTGTTAAAAAGTTATTTGTTTGGTAGAAGAATTATAATTTAAATTAAAAAATTCATCTTCAAGTTGAAAATTCAACAATTTTTATGAACACTCTATTTTTTAAATTAATTTTTTAAGCGAAAATTTAATTATTTAATTTTTTGTGCAAAATATATTTTGTTATAAATTTGTCTTTTTTGGTAGAAAATTAATCTTCTTGTTTGAAATTTCATCTTTTTAGTTGAAAATAGCTTTCTCTTTTTGTTAGAAATTATTCAAACCTGCATTATTTAGTTGAATTTTGTTGAAAGCCTATCTTTCTTGTAAAAAATTAATCTTTTTTGGTAAAAAATAATCTTCTTTGGTATGAAATTATTCTTATCTAGTAGAAAATTAATCTCCTTTAGCATAAAATTATCTTCTCTAGTAATAAAGTAATCTTCTTTGGTAGAAAATTAATCTTCTTTGGTGGAAAATTAATCTTCTCTAGTAAAAAATTAATCTGCCTGGTTACAATATATTTTTTTAAACTTCAACTATTTGGTGTAAAGTTGACCTAACTTTTTAAACATTAAAAAATTTTGTTAAAAACTAATCCTTTTCAGTTATATTAAAGAGTTTTTTTTTCGTAGAAAATTCATCATTCTGGTTAAAAATTCATCTTTCTGGTAGAAAATTCAATAATTTTGTTGAATATTCTTTTTTCAAATTAACTTTCGAAGCGAAAATATAAGTATTTAATATTAGTCGGAAATCTGTTTTTTGTAAAACATTAAACTGTGTGATTGAAAATCAATCAATTCTGTTAAAAATTTGTCTTTTTTGGTAGAAAATAATTAGTCTTCTTGCTTGAAATATCATCCCTTATTGTTGTAAATTCAGTTTCGTTTTTGATTTAAAAATTTCAAAATTCAAAATTCCACTATTTGCTAAAAAATTAATCTACTTTGATAAAAATTAAATAATTTTGTCAATAAGTGTCTTTTGCGGTCGAAAAGTCAACAGTTTCGTTGACAAATCGTCTCTTTTGATTAAAAATAAATCTGTAATACATTCAACAATTTTATTAATAGGACATTTTTTTGTTTTTATACCATTTTGTTAGACAGCTATTTTTTTTGCTTTAAATTTATAATTTCGGTTAAAAATTATTTTCAGATGCTTTATTTTAATTGAAAATTTATCCACTGGCTTGCAAACATAACCATTTTGTTAAAAATTATATTTTTAAATTGATAATGAAATAATGTCTTTTTCTCTAAAAGTGTAACTTTTTTGTAGAAAATTCATTTTTTTGATAAAAAATTCAATCATTTTGTTTAAAAATAAACAAATTGATACACAAATTATTTTATAACTGAAAGTTTAATTATTTGGTTGAAAATTCAACAATTTTATGAGAAAGTAATTTTCTAGTTGAAAATATAACTACTTTTTTAGAAAATTAGACTATTTAGTTAACAATTAACTTTTATGTTAAACAATCATGGATTTCGTTGAATATTCTTCCTTTTTGTATAAAATTAATTTCCTGTTAAAAAATTAATCTTCCTTATTACAAATATAAGTTTTTCAATAAAATTCCACTGTTTACTGAAAAGTTAATATAATTCATTAAAAACTGAAGAATTGAGTAAAAAAAGTATCCTTTTTGTAAAAAAGTGAATTACTTCGTTTAAAATTCATTTCTTGGTTTGAAGAATCGACTATTATCTTATACATTTTTTTCTTGGTTGACTTTAATTAATTTTGATTCTACTTTGTAGAAAATTTAACAATTTAATTAGAAGATCATTCTTGGTTGAACAATTATCATTTAGGGGGGTGTAGGGAGAGTAGAGAAGGGAAAGTATTAGAGGACAAGGTTCAAGTGATTTATTTACGTCTGAACAGGCTAGGAAACCCTTTCTTTGTAGGCGCAAGGTCTAGTGCAGGTCCAGAAACGTTAGGGGAAGTTAGGAGAGGGGGACGTAGATGAAGAAGAGGTTCCGTAGAGGGGGGGGGCAATGTTTGAAATTCAGGGAGAGAAAGTAGTAAAGGAGAGAAAAAGTTGGGGAATGTAGGGAAAGTAGAGAAGGGAAAATATTGAAGAGAAACATTCAAGTGATTTATTGGCACCTTAATTGGCTAGTAAAGCCCTTTCTGTAGGCGCAAGGTCTAGTGCAGATGAAGTAATGCATCATAATTTTAAGCAGTCCGAGAGCCAATCCTATGCTCATCACCCCCCCCCCCCCCCCCCCCCCCCCCCCCCCCGCGTGATACTTTTTCCATTTGACTCAACCTGCAGAATAATACTTCAGTAGACCCACGCCGTCCCTAAACGTGTCTCGTATTTTGTGGATTACCGCAAGTGTAAAATATTGATAATAATCTACTTTGTTGAAAAATAAAGAATTTTACTAGAAGGTCTCTTTGTGGTTGAACATTCATCATTTAAGATAAAATGGTGGGAGGATAAGTAGGGGGACTGATGAGAGCCTAAGTATGTAGGCGCAAGGTCAAGTACATGTGGATAAAGCCATCATAATTTTAAATAGTTTAGAGTAATCCTATGCTATCCTATTCTACCCTATGCTATTCATCTAGAAAAAGTTTCGGAAGGGAGGTGTAGCAATGTTTCAAGTTAAGTTTTTGGAAGGTTTAGTCTGAGAGGAAAGAAAAAGTAGGGAAATTTAGGGAGAGTAGAGAAGGGAAAAAATTAGAGGAGAAGGTTTCAGTGATTTATTTACACCTTAATAGGCTACGTAACTCTTTTTTGTAGGCGCAAGATCTATTACAGGTGGAGTAATCCAGCATTATTGTAAAAAGTCTAGAGTAATCCAATGCTGTCCTATTCTACCCTATGCTATCTATCTATAAGAAGTTCCAAAAGGGAGGTGAAAGCAAAGCTTAAAGTCTAGGGAGGGTTAGTAGGGAAGGAGAAAAAAGTAGGAGAATTTAGGTAGGATAGAGAAGGGAAAGTAATAGAGGAGAAGGTGAGAGTGATTTATTCACGTCTGAATAAGCTACGAAACCCATTTTTGTAGGCGCAAGGTCTACTGCAGGTGTAGTAATGGATCATAATTTTAATCAGGCCAGAACAATCCTATGCTATCCTATGCTACCCTATGCCATCCATCTAGAAGATGATTCGGCAGAAAGGTGAAGCCAAGTTTGAAGTGTAGGGAGGAGAAGTAGGGAAGGAGAAGATGAGTAGGAGAATGTAGAGGAAGCAGAGAAAGGAAAATATTGAAGGTAAAGGTTTGAGCGCCTCACTTGCGCCTTCATAGGTCACGAAACTCTTTTTTGAAGGCGCAAGGTCTAGTACAGGCGCAGTATTCCAAGATAATTTTATGCAGTCCAGAGGTATCTTATGCTATCCTATTCTATTCTATGCTATCTATCTGGAAGAAGTTGCGCTATGCTATTTATCTAGAAGAAACTTCGGAAGGGAGGTGTGGCAATGCTTGAAGTTTAGGGAGGGTTAGTAGGGGAGGAAAGAAAAAGTAGGGGAATCTAGGGAGAGTAGAGAAGGGAAAATATTAGAGGGGAGGGTTTCAGTGATTTATTTACGCCTTTAAATGCTACGAAACCCTTTTTTTGTAGGCGCAAGGTCTCGTGCAGGTGGAGTAATCCATTATAATTCTAATCAGTCCACAGAAATCCGATGCTATCCTATGCTACCTATCTAGAAGATGCTCCGGAAGGGAGGGGAAGCAAAGTTTGAAATGTAGGTAGGAAAAGTTAGGAAGGAAACCTTTTTTTTTCGTAGGCGCAAGGTCTAGTACAGTTATTCACGATAATTTCATGTAATTCAGAGTAATCCTATTAATTCGGCAGTAATCTTAGGTAAGCCAAAGTAAATCTCTACGTAGATTTAGTCCAGCGTAATCCGCTACAATCCAGAGTAATCCACTTCCGTTGGACCTTATTTTCACAAGTTGTTTCCCGCTCGGTAATTACGTAATTTACGGTAAGTGTCTATTGGAAGTCTAGGGTGCTGATATAGGTCACACTGAAGTGCGAATTGTCGCAAAGGATTTTAAAATATTGGACTAACGAGAGCAATGATTTGCCAATTAGATTATTGTTAAAAATGGGAAATAGAGTGTTGTGAGTGAATAAAAAGGACGAATGGCGGTGAATTAATGAGGTTAATTGCTCGACTTGTAACTACGTCGCGTCGCCTCGAGGTAGCCGACAGGTCGTACTTCTCACAGAGCGAGTGTTGTTCACTTAATTTTAATTCACGGGATAAGCTAGCAGCGGCCAATAAGGTGGACAGAAACGCCTAGCGTGACTTTCATGTTCCAGGTCAGGACAATATATTTCGTTATTATATTATTACACTCTGCTTGGTGCGGAGTCATTATTTATCGCTTTAAACAATATGAGCACTAAGTACGATGCCAGTAATCTCCCACATCTGCGCACCTATGGAATCCACCACTCAGATATTGATTCATGATTTTGTACTCGCTAAAACTGAATCAGTGAAATTTCCACTGGTTGAATCAGTATTTTTTATTTTTACTGGTGAAACAGTCATATTCTGACTTTGACTGGCTGAACCAGTAAGTAACTCAACTAAAAGAACATTACTGAATATACCAGTGAAGCTAAATGATAGATTTGAAGAGTCCAGTCATCATACGAGTGAACCTCACTGAATAAACTAATGAAGGAATTCCACTGAGTGAACCAGTGAAATTTTACTGATTGCCAGAGATACACTTCTGGCTGCGTCAACCTGTATGATTTCACTAGTACATTTTAACAGAGTAAAGAAACAAAATCTACAACACATCCATTTCATCTGAGAGGGAAACACTCCTTAAAACTGGGCCTGGCAGAAGTGGATTATGCCGGATTATAATCTATATTACTTGAACACTCCAGATTGAATAGGATTACTCTCACAGAAAAACTGAGGTTACGAAATGTTGCAAGTAATCCGTATAGCATGTTGAACGCAACTGGCTACAATAAATTGAGGTAAACTTTCACCACGGAAAGTTCACCTCTGTTCCATTCATTAGCTGAATATTATCCTTCTTGAAGTATTATCGGCAACCTTTTGTACCCTCGATGCATTTTAAAACGAAAAAGTGGATTTCTGTAAAAAAATTTTGAATTAAAAAAAAAAGGATAGATCTTTTGCAAAACAGTTGAATTTTGGACCGAAAAGTATTACTTCCTACAAAAGAAAACGAATCTTAAATCAAATAAATGAATTTTTAACTGAAAAATATTTTTTCTACTACCGTTTAATTTTAACTAAAAAAAAAACGAATTTTTAACAAAATAATTCTTTTTTTCTAAACAGATGAATTTTGAACTAAAATGATAATTCTTCAACCGCAAAAGATTTTAATTTTAAAGAAGAAACAGTTCACGAATTTTCAGTGAATTTGCAGCCAAATAGTTGACTTTTCAACAAAAACAAAAATACTTTTAATCAAAACTTTTTGATTTCGAACAAATTAGATCATTTTCAACTAAAAGCATTATTTTAAACAAAGAATATTAATTTTCTACCGACAAATACGAACTTTCAAACAATAGTTCAATTTTCAACTGAAAAGACAAATTTTCAACCAAAAATTAAATAGTTATACATAAAATTGAGAAAATTTACTTTGAACTGAAAAAAAATAATTTTTAACAAAATAATTGAATTTTAAAATAAAATCAAATATGCGGCTCGCAAGGTTGAGCGCGCCTAGGGCGCACGTCTTTTGAATCTCGCGCTTCACGCTCGATTTTTGACAGATATTTGTAAACATGTTTTGTTAAATCTTTTTTTTCGTAAATCTCGACATTTTTCCACAAGTTTTTTATATTATTTATTTTTCATTTTCAATGTTTTTTTTCGCGAATAAAACAAAAAGTAAGCGTTCTATCAAACAGTGATTTTAACGAAATTATAGATCCTTTTTATGATAACAATTGTTGTTGATTTAACTTTTTTCTTATCCTACATAGTTTGACTACAAAATGAAATTTTTTATTTTTCATTATTTTTTGTGCAATCAAAATTTGAATGTTTGATTTTCCAAGAAAATCAAATATTTTGTTATGATAGAATTTGCGCTCACTTTTTAAATTTTCATTAAAAAATGGGTGGGTAACGAACTCCTACTCTCTTTTAGGAACTAAAAAAAGTGTGCCAAAGATGGATTTGATCCGTTCATTTTTTGCAGAGTTATCGCCTTTAAGGACGGACGGACGGCTGGACGGACTTACAGACAGACAGACGCCATCGTAAAAACTGGATTTTCGGATTTAAGGGGTTTCGAAACGTGGATCCGTGGAAAAATTGTGGTGTTGAATTTCGGACAATTTTAATACTTTCTGAATCATAAATGACGAGAATGTAAAAAGATAACATTTAAATCAAAAATCAAACAGGTACATTTTAAGGTAACGAATAATTTATTCTCAGCCGAAAACGTAATGAATTTTCATCAAAATATTTAAAGTTTTAACCGGAAAGATGAATCGTCAACAGAAAAAAATTAATTTTTAACAAACTTGTTTGACTTTCAACCAAGTAGTTGAATTTTCAGTAAGGAAAATTAATTTTCTACCAAAAAAGACAAATTTGAAACGAAATACCAGAATTATCAAAGAAACAATTGATTTTTGAACCAAATAGTTACATTTTTAACTAAAAAGTATACGTGTACCATAATAAATGGAATATTTTAATTTTTAGTTTAAAAGTTAATTTTTGACCAATAAAAAAGACTTTTCCAACATGTAGATGAATTTTCAACGAAGAAAGATCAAATAAAAAATGCATTGGTAACAATTTTAATTAGGAAAAATAATTTTTACAAAAAA
Source organism: Belonocnema kinseyi (assembly GCF_010883055.1). Lineage (NCBI taxonomy): Eukaryota > Metazoa > Arthropoda > Insecta > Hymenoptera > Cynipidae > Belonocnema > Belonocnema kinseyi. Next base: position 120,267,852 of record NC_046665.1, on the reverse strand, counting down.
TGCAGTTTTAACTAAATAGTTCAATTTTTTTACAAAAAAGTCAATGCTTCAACCAAAAAAGATGAGTTTTCAAGGAAAAATTCTAATTTTCTGACAAAAACTGCAACATTTCAAAGATGGGAAAACGGAATGAATGCAAGAAAATTTCGGAAAAAGTATGCAGACTTAAAAAAAAACTACAATAGCAGGAAGAACCTAGTAAAAAGGATTCACAGTTGGAGGTTTAGAAGAATAAAGAGAATAGAAAAGGAATTGAGAGGGAGAGG
>NC_046665.1:120259277-120267486 GCF_010883055.1 Belonocnema kinseyi | reverse complement strand
AGGGATTGAAAGGAATTTAAAGAAAGGAGGGACGGAGCTAAAAAGGATAGATGCGAAGATAGAAGATGGAGTAAGAAGTGTAGATAAGTGGAGAAGTGGAGATAATAGAGGAAGATTTGACATCGAAGGAAAGGGTGGAGTATGGGAGAATACAGATACAAACTATATAGTGGGATTAGGATGAAGAAACGGAAGAGTTAGTCAAAAGTGAGTGATGGTGGATTAGGAAATAAATGAAAGAGAGAAAAGTCACAAAGTGTAGGGAACAAAAAGGGACCAGAAATTAAAGAAGAGAAGATTGGAGTATGTGCCATCGGAATTAAACAGGCTTAAAAAGAAACTGTACGGAATTGATGAGAAATTTAGAGTAGTGGAATTGTTAGTAATAATGGACACGTGAATAGATGAAAAGGTGTGTGAAAGAGTAAGGGGAAGGTTACCAAGAAAATAAAGATTACAGGTTTGAAATGCATAGAAGAAGAATAAAAAGGCAGAAAAATGAAAACAATAGTGATGGAAATAGGGAAGAAGTGTATAACAGGGAGAAAAAGAAACGTGCTAAAAGAAGAAAGAGAAAGATAATTAATAGAAAAGGATAAGGATTAGGGGAGAAAGGAGAAAGATAGTGGAAGTGTGTATAAAAGGAGATACAGAAGAGATTAGAAGAGATTATTGAAGAACTTGCAAGAGATAGGATGTTTTATCCTAAACGAAAACACATATTCGTGAAGGGGAATAACACTCAGAGGACTTTAAAAGAGTATTGGAGGGGCCTAAAAAAGGAAGCAAGTGAAGGTGATAGTAAAATTAAGTGAGATGAGGAACGTAAATAGAAGAAGGCATTAAGCAAACAATAAAGGAAATGCTGAAAAAAGAGAAGTAGTCGAGAAGAATATAGGGAAGAAGTATACTGAGATGTGTGATAAAATAAGAGTAGAAAATTAAAAGGTTGGAAGAAGAGGGAAAAAAGCTAAAACGGAGAAAGAGTAAAGAAAGCAGGGCAAGTAGGAGATTTCTGGTTGACGAGGAGAGCAAAACTATGTCGTCCTCTGAACTCAATTTTACTTAATATATTAATCGCAGACTTCAAAGAAGAAATTAACTAAAAATGATAGAGAAAAATGTTAATGGGAAAAGAAACATCAGATGTGAAAAATTTAAATTTGAATATAGAAAAGAGAAAGATAATGAACTTAAGAAAAGCAGGAAGAAGAAAAAAATATACTGGCATATGTAAGTATTTAGAAGAAGTTAAGATCATAGAGCTCATATAAGAGATAGGATAAGAATAGCGAGAGAGGTAATGAAACAAATATAAAAAATAAGAGAACATTTTAAAAAAAATTAAAGAAGGAGTATATGCATGGAAGTTTGAGGCGAAGCTACAGAGGTTAGGGGATAGGAATTAGTAAAAAAGTGTTTAAAAAAGATTGAAAAATGAGAGGAAGGGCCATGGAATTAGAAAAAAAAACTTCTTTAGAAAAAAAGGAAGACAATTATTGATGGATGGTAATTGAGGAATCAAAATATAATAAATCATATATAGATAAAAAAGAAGGTCTTCCAAATTATTTAAAAAAGAAATGGAAGGGGAGAAGGTGGATAAGAATAACAGTATTTAGATTGGGAAATGTGTTAAGCGAGTAGTGTATTGAGAATACAAGGAGAAGTGCAAGTGCGAAATATGTAAGAAGAAAGAGAAAAGAATGAAACGTATATGGGAAGGCTGCAGAAGAGAAAACAAGATCAAGGAAGATTGCAAAAGAATGTGGTAAAGGTTTTAGGGAATGATGGATTGGTTTATAAATGGCAAGGTTACAATCATATGAAGTATGCACAGAAGATGATTTTTTTTTTAAATCAGAGATGATGTAAACCCTAATGTAGACATTATAAACTGCACTTCTAGTTAGATTTGGAATTTATTTAGTTTAGTAATTAGATTTGGAAATGTGTTAAGGGAGGAATGCATTAAAAAGAGAAGAAAAACACAAAGATCAAAATATGTAACTAGTTACAGTAAACAAGGGAACGTATATGGGAAGGATTTAGAAGAGAAAATAAAATAAAGGAAGCTTGCAAGTCAATGTGGTATAGGTTTTAGGAGAGGATGGATTGGTTTATAAATAGTAAGAATAAGATGATATAAGATGTGTACAGAAGGTATTATTTTTAAAAATCGGAGATCATCTAAACCTTAATGGGGACATTAAAGACTCCATTCCCATTGAGATTTTAAATTCATTCAGTTTAATATTTGGATTTGGAAATGTGTTAAGGAAGGAGCATATTGAGAGAAGAAGAAGACAAAGATCAAAATATATAAGTAGGAGTGGAAAACAAGGGAAAATATATTGAAAGAATTTAGGAGAGAAAATAAGATAAAGGAAGCTTCTAAGAGAATGTTGTAAAGGTTTTAGGGAAGGATGGATTGGTTTATGAATAGTAAGAATATGATAATATAAAATGTGTACAGAAGGTGTTAGTTTAAGAAATAGGAGATCATCTAAGCCCTAATGGGGACATTAGAGACTTCATTTCCATTTAGATTTGAAACTCATTTAGCTTAATACTTAGATTCGGAAATGTGTTAAAGGGTGGAGTATATTGAGAAAAGAAGAAGAAGACAAAGATCAAAATATATAACTAGGAATGGAAAACAAGGGGAAATATATGGGAAGCAGTTAGGAGAGAAAATAAGATAAAGGAAGCTTCTAAGAGAATGTAGTAAAGGTTTTAGGGAAGTATGGATTGGTTTATGAATAGTAAGAATAAGATAATATAAAAAGCGTACAGAAGGTGTTAGTTTAAGAAATCGGAGATCATCTAAGCCCTAATGGGGACATTAGAGACTACATTTCCATTTAGATTTGAAACTCATTTAGCTTAATACTTAGATTCGGAAATGTGTTAAGGGGTGGAGTATATTGAGAAAAGAAGAAGAAGACAAAGATCAAAATATATATCTAGGAATGGAAAACAAGGGAAAATATATGGGAAGCAGTTAGGAGAGAAAATAAGATAAAGGAAGCTTCTAAGAGAATGTTGTAAAGGTTTTAGGGAAGGATGGATTGCTTTACAAGTAGCAAGAATAAGATAATATGAAACTGCGTACAGAAGTCGTTAGTTTAAGAAATCGGAGATCATCTAAGCTCTAATAGGGACGTTAGAAACTCTATTTCCATTTAGATTTGGAATTTATTTAGTTCAATATTGAGATTTTGTGATGCGTTAAACGAGGAGTGTATTAGGAAACGAAGCAGAAGACAAGGATAAAAATATGTAACTAGGAATGGAAACCAAAGGAAAATATACGGAAAGGGCGTGGGTGAAAAAATAAGATAGAGGAAGCTTGTAAGAGAATGTGCTAAGGGTCTTAGGAGAGGATAGATTGGCTTATAATTAATGAGGATAAGATAATATGAACTATGCACAGAAGGTGTTACTTTAAGAAATCGGAGATCACCTAAATCCTGAGTTAGACATTAGCAAATTTTTAAATTTATATTTGGAATTTATTTAGTTCAGTATTTAAATTTGGCGATGTGTTAAGGGAAGAGTGTATTCAAAGTGAAGAGTGTGATCAAAATATGTAACAAGGAATGGAAAACAAGAGAAAACATGGAAAGAATTTAGGAGAGAAAACAAAATAAAGGCAGCTTCGAAGAGAATATGGTAAAGGTTTTAGGGGAAGATAGATTCGTTTCTAATTAGTAAGGATAACATAATATAAAATATGTCTATAAGGTGATATTTCAAGACCGAAGGAAAGGTTTTTCTGCTTCTAGTTTCATATTGGATAAAAATTGTATTATATTAGAGGGAGCAATTCCCATATAATTTGTTTGGTTGTTTCCTTTTTTTCTTGAAATATCAGTTCGGGAAATTCCGTACACTGGTGCGCAAATCCGCAGGAGTGAATAGGCTTTATGTGTGCTAAGAACTGCAGATAAAAGGCAGGAAAGTAGATAAACTGACGATGGAGCTTCCAGAACTAAGGGCGAATGCTTTAAGTGTTCGAGCATTTCATGTTTCCGCGAAGTCGTACAAGGGCGGAAAGTGAGAGGGTGTAAAAAGGGTGTAAACCTCCTTCTCGAATCTTCGCTGAGGTAATGTCTCAAGTGGTATTGATCAGCTGAAGAAAAAGTACTCCCCACTTAGTATTCGCTTTCAGAGAATATCGATGGTTAGAGATTAAACAAATATAGGATATATTGATTATTTAACGAATCTGCGACCCTAGACTGTTTATTGCTAATTTGAATCAGAGGAATTTTACTGTGAGTCAATGCAGACCTTGGACTGATTTGATTAAATTAAAATAGCGTAAATAGAACACTAAAAAAGTGGTATAGCTGTCTCAGCTAAACGTTTAGCTGGACTTTATCTTCCAAGAAAATATAGCTATGTAGCCTAAATTTCTAGCTGTTTTAGCTAAATTTGCAATCTAGAAAGAATCTAGATAAATTAGCTAAATAATTTCTAGATGGCAAGTTTAGTTGAAACAGCTAGAAATTTAGGAGACACAGCCATATTTTCCTGGAAAAAGAAATCTGTCTGAACGTTTAGCTGGAGCAACTAAACCATTTTTTTAGGTTACCACAGATTTGAAAAAGTAATTAAAAAATAGAAGCGTGGCTTTTTTTGAAATATTAAATCGAGGGGTTAACCATTTTTGAAAATTAGTACACAATATGCTTTTTCCATGAAAGAAAGTGAAATCCTTTCGTATTTTTTGAAGTACTCTAAAAGATTTAAAATCTGTTAGAAGCTTTAAGGAACCCTGAAATATGTTGAAATCCCTTAAAAGCTTATCATTAAAATTTTTTTTTACAAATCCCGAAAATATGGTAAAATCTCCTGATGGCTGTGAAATCCGTAGAAATCCTTAGAAATACCTAGATGTCTTTTTAAATTTGATTTCAATTATTAATGGAAATTCTTTAGGAATCCACTACAATTCCTTGAAAATCTATTAAATATAATAAATATCTTGAATAAGTTTTTCGAGTCCTTTAAAATTTTTAGAAATGCTTCGAAATTTCTTGAAAACCCTTAAAATTTGTTCAATTTTTTCAAATTTTTTGGGATTTTCTCAAATCGTTAAAATCTTTTGATATGGTTAGATCTTAACCTTGATATTTGATTTCATATTTTTATTTATTCTCTAAAACCCTTTAAAATATTTGAAATCAATTGAAATCCGCTGAAATCTTTTCAAAAATATATAACTCCCTTGAAATCCTCTGAAATCCATACAAACTCTCTAGGAATTTTTAAATTCCTTAAAAATGATGAAATCTTTGAAATCTCTAAAATCTCGTAAAATTTTTAGAAATCCCTTGAAATGTTTTCAAAATTATTCATGTCTGAAATTATGTCAAAACCCATGTAATTTCTTTAAATACCCTGAAAGCTTAAGAAACTTATACAATTATCTGAAATCTCTTAAATCAGTAAAATCCTTGTAATTCCCTTGAAATCTGTTGAAAACTCTGAAATCTCGTGAAACTTGAAAAAATCCTTTAAAACATTTTTAAAATGTTTGGAAATTCCTAAAATCAGTTAAAATCCTTTTAAGACCCTTTAAAATCCTTCAAAACATTATGAAGATTTTTGGAATCTTTTCAAATACTTGGAAAGCTTTAAAATCCTATTAAATTCTTTCAAATCCCAAAAATCAGTTAAAATCCTTTAAAACACCTGAAAATCTGTTGAAATCTTTGAAATCTCGTGAAATTTTTTTAAAAATTCCTTTAAAATGTTTTCAAAATTTTCAACATTTTCCAAATACCTTAAAAATTTAGAAATCCTATAAAATGCTTTGAAATAAAAAAAATCAGTTAAAATCCCTTAAGACACCTGAAAATCATTTGAAATCTCGTACATTTTTTAGAAATCCTTTGAAATGCTTAGAAAATTTTTGAAATATTTTAAAGCATAACATTTTACAAAAAAATCCTTTGAAGCAGCTAAAAAACTTTTGAAATTTGTAAAATTTTTAGAACTTCCTTAAAATGTTTGACAAAAATTTGATGTTTTTCAAATTCTCTGAAATCCCTTGCAATCTTTTAAAACACCTTAAAAGTTTAAAAAAAGGATACAATCCTTTGAAATCCCTGATGTCAATTAAATTCCTTTAAAATCTCTTAAAATCGAGGCAACCTTTTGAAATCTTGTATAATCTTTAGAAATCCTTTAAAACGTTTTAAAGATTTTTTTAATCTTTTAAAGTAACTTAAAGGCTTTAAATTTTACAAAATCCTTTCAAATCCCGAAAATCTGTTAACATTTTTGTAAACTACCGGAAATACCTAGAAATGTCGGAAAATTTTCAGAAATCCCTTGAAATGTTTTTAAGACTTTTTCAAAACTTTTCAAATGCCTTGAAATCTTTTAAATGCCATAAAATCTTTTCACATTCAGAAAATCTGTAAAATCGTTTATAGCCAATAGAAATATGTTGAAATGTCGCAAAATTTTTAAGAATTTCTTGAAATGAACTGAAAATTTGTTTAAGCTTTACAAATACCTTAAAAGTTTAAAAATCCTATAAACGTTTCTGAAATTCTAAAAATCAATTGAAATCCTTTAGAGGCCCTAAAAATCTTTAAAAATCATTAGAATCTAGTAAAATTGTTAGAAACCGTTAAAGGGATTTTAAGGAACTTCCCTAAAAAATCCTATTAAAACTTTAAAAATCTTTGAAATCTCATAAAAATTGTATAAATCGATTGTAAAGTTTAAAAAATGTTTAAATCAATTGTGAAAAAGAAGTATTGGTAAGTCTTGGATCCAGTACTTTTTTCGCGAAAAAGTATTGGATTTCCAATACTTATCCGCCAAAAAAGTATTATATCAAATACTTACCAATACTTTTTTTTCAAACGTATCTTTTCATAATCCCTTGAAAGCTTTGAAATCCTATAAAATCCTTTTAAATCCTGAAAATCAGGTAGAATCCGATAAAAACATTGGAAATCTATTAAAATCTCTAAAATTTTCTGAAATTTGTACAAATCCTTCAAACATTTTCAAAATTGTTGAAATCTTTGAACTTCTCTGAAATCCTTTCAAATATTTCAAAGTACCTTAAAAGCTTTAAAGACTTTTACAGACCATTGAAATCCCTGAAACAAGCTAAAATCATTTGAAACCCCTTTAAATCTCTGACATCTCGTGAAATTGTTTGAAATCATTGGAATTTTTTCAAATACCTTAAAAACTTTGAAATCCTATAAAATCCTTTTAAATCCTAAAAATCCGTTAGAATCCATTGGAAATATGTTAAAATCTTCAAAATCTTGTGAAATTTGTTTAAATCCTACAAACATTTTCAAAATTTCGGAAGTCTTTGAAATTCTCTTAAGTCCTTTCAAATCTTTTAAAATACCTTAAAAGCTCTAAGGAATTCTACAGTCCATTGAAAACCCTAAAACAAGCTAAAATCCTTTAAAACCCGATAAAATCTTTGATATCTCGTGAAATTGTTAGAAATCATTGAAATTTTTTCAAATACTTTTAATGCTTTTAAATCCTATATAATCCTTTTAAATCCTAAGAATCAGTTAGAATCCATTGGAAATCTGTTGAAATCTTCAAAATCTTGTGAAATTTATTCAAGTCCTACAACATTTTCAAAATTTTAGAAGTCTTCGAAATTCTCTTAAGCCATTTCAAATCTTTTAAAATACCTTAAAAGCTCTAAAGAATTCTACAGTTCATTGAAAACCCTAAAACAAGCTAAAATCCTTTAAAACCCCTTAAAATCTCTGACATCTCGTGAAATTGTTAGAAATCATTGGAATTTTTTCAAATACCTTAAAAACTTTGAAATCCTATAAGATCCTTTTAAATCCTAAAAATCTGTTAGAATCCATTGGAAATATGTTAAAATCTTCAAAATCTTGTGAAATTTGTTTAAGTCCTACAAACATTTTCAAAATTTCGGAAGTCTTTGAAATTCTCTTAAGCCCTTTCAAATCTTTTAAAATACCTTAAAAGCTCTAAAGAATTCTACAGTCCATTGAAAACCCTAAAACAAGCTAAAATCCTTTAAAACCCCTTAAAATCTCTGACATCTCGTGAAATTGTTAGAAATCATTGAAATTTTTTCAAATACCTTAAAAACTTTGAAATCCTATAAGATCCTTTTAAATCCTAAAAATCTGTTAGAATCCATTGGAAATATGTTAAAATCTTCAAAATC
>NC_046665.1:120254169-120259177 GCF_010883055.1 Belonocnema kinseyi | reverse complement strand
AAACTTTGAAATCCTATAAGATCCTTTTAAATCCTAAAAATCTGTTAGAATCCATTGGAAATATGTTAAAATCTTCAAAATCTTGTGAAATTTGTTTAAGTCTTACAAACATTTTCAAAATTTTGGAATTCTTTGAAATTCTCTTAAGTCCTTTCAAATCTTTCAAAATACCTTAAAAGCTCTAAAGAATTCTACAGTCCATTGAAAACCCTAAAACAAGCTAAAATCCTTTAAAACCCCTTAAAATCTTTGATATCATGTCAAATTGTTAGAAATCATTGGAATTTTTTCAAATACCTTTAATGCTTTGAAATCCTATAAAATTCTTTTAAATCCTAAAAATCTGTTAGAATCCATTGGAAATCTGTTGAAATCTTCAAAATCTTGTGAAATTTGTTTAAGTCCTACAAACATTTTCAAAATTTTGGAAGTTTTTGAAATTCTCTTAAGTCCTTTCAAATCTTTTAAAATACCTTAAAAGCTCTAAAGAATTCTACAGTCCATTGAAAACCCTAAAACAAGCTAAAATCCTTTAAAACCCCTTAAAATCTTTGATATCTCGTGAAATTGTTAGAAATCATTGGAATTTTTTCAAATACCTTAAAAGCTTTGTAATCCTTTTAAATCCTGAAAATCAGTTAGAATCCATTAAAACCATTGGAAATCTGTTGAAATTTCTAAAATCTTGTAAAATTTGTACAAATTCTTCAAAATTTTTGAAGTCTTTGAAATTCTCTAAAATCTTTTCAAATCTTTCAAAATACCTTAAAAGCTTCAAAGACTTCGATAGTCCATTGAAATCCCTGAAATAAACTAGAATCCTTTAAAATCCCTGAAAATCTGTTGAACATTTTGAAATCTCGTACATTTTTTAAGAATCCCTAAAAATGTTTTGAAATTTTTTTTAAATACCTTAAAAGCTTTGAAATCCTATAAAATATTTCTAAATTCTGAAAATCAGTTAAAATTCTTTAAAACTCCTAGACCTTTGTTGAAATCTCTGAAATCTCGTAAAAATTGTATAATTTCTTTGAAATTCTTTCATATTTTTTGATGTGTTTAAAATTCACTGAAGTCCCTTGGGATTTTTTATCATACCTTAAAAGCTTTAAAAACTTATGCAATACTTTAAAATTTCTTAAATCGGTTCAAGTTCTTTATAACCTCTTAAAATCTGTTGAAATCTCTGAAATATGATAAAACTTTTAGAAATCCTTTGAAATGTTTTGAATTTTTTTTTAATATTTCAAACTACCTTGAAATATTTGAAATCGCATTATATCCTGTCAAATCCTGAATATGATTTTGAATTTATTAAAACCCCTTTAAATCAGTTAGATTCTTTAAAATCTTGTGAAATTTGTAGAAATCCATTAAAATGTTTTCAAACTTTTTGAATTTTTTTCAAATACCTTAAAAGCTTGGAAATACTATAAAATCTTTTGAAATTCTGGAAATCAGTGAAAATCCTTTAAAGCCCCCAAAAATTCTGTTATTATTTAAAATATACCAAAGTTTTTAAAAATATTTAAAGGAATTTCTAAAAATTCTTCGAAAAAATTCTTTAAAACCTTTGAAAATCTGTTAAAATCTTTGAAATCGCGTAAATTTTTTTAAAAATCCCTTGAACTGTTTAAAAAGTATTGAGAATCTTTTTAAATACCTTAAAAGCTTTGAAATCCTATAAAATATTCTAAAATTCTGAAAATCAGTAAAAATCCCTTAGAGTTCTTAGAAATCCATTCAAATCCATGAAAAAGTTAAAATCTTCTAAAACGCCTCAAAATCGCTTGAAATCTCGAGACATTTGTCAAAATCCCTGAGAAATTTCAGCATTTTTTAAAATTTTAGAAATTATTCTAAAATTGTTTAAATTCTTTGACATCAATTAATATTTTGAAATCCCCGAAATCAATAAAATCCTCTAAAACCCTTTGAAATCTTTTGAAATCTTTAAAAACTCGTAAAAAGGCCTAGCCGGACTTGGTCCTATGTTTATTTTACAAAATGAAAACTTTGTTATGGAATGTTAAGCCTTTAACTTTGAAGATGACCTTTCAAGGTCACGTGTATAGTTAAACAGTTTTTTGTGTATAACTCGGATTGTTTCTCATGGATTTTAATCAACCTTGGGTCAAGTTAAATATCTTCTTAAAATGCATCTAATAAATTTTTTTAAACCATTTTCGGCGCGAAAATCAAACTTTGACAGACATTCAAATATTCCCAGTCGTATTTTCTCGAGAAAAAAATTCATTAGCGAAATAATTCACACCAGTGACCGTTTACCATTTGTAATAAAAATAGTATTTTAGAATGTTTCCAAAACTTCTGACATCAAAAAAAGATTTTTCTACACGAAATTCTTCTAATTACTATATCTTTAACAATTTATAAGGCTTTATAAGGCTAACCCACGTACCCTCACTGTCCCGATATCCACACATTCTTCGTTAAAGAGGGCCATTCTTAGAAAATTATCCATTTAAATTATTTATTTAGAAAACTGCCACTTTGCATTTTTTTAAACACCTTAAAGGCACAAATTTTAGTATTTTTTACTAATCCTTCAGTAAAAAAATTACTGAAGTTTCTGTAAAACTTACTTCAATTCCAGAATCACTTTTTACTAAAAACTCAAAAGTCTCTAAACAAAATTTCAATTGCATTTTCTACTAAAAGAAACAGTGAATTAAGTCTGAAATCACAGAAAATAATCACTGTTTCTCAGTTAAATTTCACTGATTCCAACGTCCAAAAGTATTTAACTGATTCTTGGTAAAATTTCACCGATTGTCAAAGAATTTTTCACGTAGTCGATTTTAGAGAGTGATAAAACAAATCATAATTTTCACTAATTAGGTATATCGTTGAAATGTTGCAAAAAATACATTTTAACACACATACACATCTAAAATTGCAAAAAAAAGAAAAAAAAATTGCACACTCATAGGTCAGGTGGAGTTGCAGATGAATTTGTTCGAGAAAGGATAAGTGGTAACTAAAAGCCAAGCGTGGGTCGAGTGTATGTGTATCATTGAGTGGGCATTCGGGCAGAAAAACACAACTAAACGCGAGTAATTGGAAGCCAGTGGGGAGACTTTCGACTCACTAATTCTGCGAACGCCCCGTTCCGACAGAGGAATCCGTTTTGATCATGTTATTCTATTAGGGTGGTCCTAGTCAAAAAATCTTACTTTTTTCTTATCATTATTATTATTATTATTATTATTATTATTATTATTATTATTATTATCAGAAAATTCTAATATTTGAGTGAAATATTTTTTGAGATTACGATTTTGATCAGATCAAATTTCTTGAAGAATTTGATTTTAATTATTTGTATCTACTACTCTAAAATTCAAATTTTTCAAAAATTGATTTTTATTTCTAAATTGTGGAAAAATAGCTTAGTGGTTAAAAGCATCAGACCGTCAATCTGATAGACCTAGGTTCATATCCCAGTGAAGTTTGAGTTAAATGTTTCCACAATTTAGAAATGGAAATTGACGTTGAAAAAAATATTGTTTTTAGACCATTAAACAAAAACAGTTAACCTCAAATCATTTAATAAATTTTATCTGGTTAAAACCGTAACATGAAAAATATAAAACATTCAAATATTTGAAAAATTAATCTGACCAGTATAAATAATTACGTCAAAATTTAACTTTAAAACGATGTGTAGAAATTGATTTTGCAACTTTGTAGCTTAGTGGGAAAGAGCATCATGCTGGCAATCTAAAAGACCTGGGTTTGAATCCCAGTGAACTTTGAGATAAGTTTTTCCACAATTTAGAAATGGAAATTGTTATTTAAAAAATACTGATTTTAGACCATTAAACAAAAACAATTAACCTCGAATCATTTAATAAATTTATCTTGTTAAAACAGTAACATGGAAAAATACAAAACATTCAAATGTTTGAAAAATTATTCTGACTAGTATAAGGAATTACGTCAAAATTCAACTCGAAAGGGTTGTGAAAAAATTGATCTCGCAACTTTGTAGCTTTGTGGGAAAGAGCATCAGGCTGGCTATCTGAAAGACCTAGATTCGAATCCCAATGGAGTTTGATAGAAATTTTTTCACAATTTAGAAATGGAAATTGATATTGAAAAAAATATTGATTTTAGACCATTAAACAAAAACAATTAACCTCAAATCATTTAATAAATTTTATGTGGTTAAAACCATACCATAAAAAATATAATATAAAACATTCCAATGTTCGAAAAATTAGTCTGACTAGTATAAGGAATTACGTCGAAATTCAACTAGAAAGGGTAGTCAAGAAATTGATCTCGCATTTCCGTAGCTTAGTGGGAAAGAGTATCAGACTGGAAATCTAAAAGACCTGGGTTTGAATCCCAGTGAACTTTGAGATAAGTTTTTCCATAATTTAGAAATGGAAATTGTTATTAAAAAAAATATTGATTTTAGACCATTAAACAAAAACAATTAACCTCGAATCATTTAATAAATTTATCTTGTTAAAACAGTAACATGGAAAAATACAAAACATTCAAATGTTTGAAAAATTATTCTGACTAGTATAAGGAATTACGTCGAAATTCAATTCGAAAGGGTTGTGAAAAAATTGATTTCGCAACTTTGTAGCTTAGTGGGAAAGAGCATCAGGCTGGCTATCTGAAAGACCTAGATTCGAATCCCAATGGAGTTTGATAGAAATTTTTCCACAATTTAGAAATGGAAATTGATATTGAAAAAAATATTGATCTTAGACAATTAAACAAAAACAATTAACCTCAAATCATTTAATAAATTGTATGTGGTTAAAACCATAACATAAAAAAATATAATATAAAACATTCAAATGTTTGAAAAATTAGTCTGACTAGTATAAGGAATTACGTCGAAATTCAACTGGAAAGGGTAGTGAAGAAATTGATCTCGCATTTCCGTAGCTTAGTGGGAAAGAGTATCAGACTGGAAATCTAAAAGACCTGGGTTTGAATCCCAGTGAACTTTGAGATAAGTTTT
>NC_046665.1:120233141-120254069 GCF_010883055.1 Belonocnema kinseyi | reverse complement strand
CAGGCTGGCTATCTGAAAGACCTAGATTCGAATCCCAATGGAGTTTGATAGAAATTTTTCCACAATTTAGAAATGGAAATTGATATTGAAAAAAATATTGATTTTAGACCATTAAACAAAAACAATTAACCTCAAATCATTTAATAAATTGTATGTGGTTAAAACCAGAACATAAAAAAATATAATATAAAACATTCAAATGTTTGAAAAATTAGTCTGACTAGTATAAGGAATTACGTCGAAATTCAACTAGAAAGGGTAGTGAAGAAATTGATCTCGCATTTCCGTAGCTTAGTGGGAAAGAGTATCAGACTGGCAATCTAAAAGGCCTGAGTTCGAATCCCAGCGAAGCTTTAGGAGAATTTCGTTTAAAATGTACAAATTAAAATTCATATTTTAAAAATATAAGTTTTGGACCGGTGCGCAAAAATAATTAACGTAAAATTATTTATTGGCTGAAAATTCAACTACTTATTTAAAAATTCAACTTCTTGGTTAAAAATTAATTTTTTTGTTAAAAATTCGTATTATTTGGTTAAATTTCCCTTCTTTTTATTTAAAATAAGAATCGTTTTTTATTCTAATATGAACATTTTTTATCTCATTAGTTTAAAATTTCACTATTTTATTAAAAAATAGTTTCTTCTTCGTTGAAAATTAAATTTTTAATTTAAAATTTAACTATTTCAGTCGAAGATTCATAATTAAAGTTAAAAATTCAGCTCTTTGATTAAAAATTTAACTATTTGTTATAAATTCGTTCGTGTTGTTTATTAAAAATTAATTTCTTAAATGAAAATTCAACAATTTAATTTTTGTTGAATATCGTTCGTTAAATATTTCAATATTTTGCTGAAAAATTTTATTTTTTATACAAAAATTTGATATCGTAAATAGAAAATATAAATTCTTATTGTTAAACATGCAGTTATTTATGGTATAAAATTTATATTTTTTGTTGAATTCCACTCTTTTTTTATTACAAACAAACCCATTTTTTGGTTAAAATATCAGCTATTACATTTTGTTTGAGAATTCATATCTCTTTTTCAATTTAAGTTTTTTTAAAAATTGTTGTGTCTTGGCTGATAAGTTATTTTTTAACTAAAAGTTTGTTAACTAAAAATTGGATTATTCTTAAGATTGAGAAAAATTACGGATCAAGAGTGGAGTTTTTCACAATCTTAGAAATAATCAATTTCTAATAATATTGATTGGATCAGTAGCTAGATGGATTAAAATTAAAAATTATTTAGAATTTTAGTTGAAAAGTCATTTCTTTTGTATAAATTTTAACTAATTGTTGAAAATTCGTTATTTTTTGGTTGAAAATGAATTTTTTGGGATTTATTACTCAACTTTTTTGTAGAAAATTTTTCTTTTTGTGAAAAAAACTTAACAATTAAATTGAATATTTTTCAACCATAACATATTATTACCATATTATTGAAAAATGGTCGTTTTTGATTAAAAAATCATTTTAACTAGAAATTTAAATATTTAAATTATATAATACTTAATTACTAATAATAATACTAATACTTAATTTCATTAATTAAATATATGAGTATATAATTCTTTGTTAAAAGTTTGTTCTTTTTTGGCTATTTGGCTAATTATGTTAAGTTACCATAAATTTCCCAAAATTAAATTTAAAAACGTCTATAAATCTTCGGAAATTTATGGAAAATTTCGGTCTTTTATAGTAATTTCACAGATAAATATTTTAAATGACCATAAATCACCCAAAATTTAATTTTAAACATTTTAATAAATTTACGAATATTTATTAATTTTTTGGTAATTTATGGTAATATCATAGGTAATTTATGTTAACTTACGATAAATTGTCCTAATTTAAATTTTAAAATATCTACAAATTTCGCGAAATTTATAGCAATTTTCGTTCATTAATGGCATTTTCACAGGTAAATATGATAAACTACCATAAATTACTTAAAATTCTATTTTTGACATTTTTATAAATTTGCGAAGATTTATGAAAGTTTTGGTAATTTATGGTAATATTGCAGGTAATTTATGGCAACTTAACGTAATTGCCAAATTTTCAATTCTAAAATATCTACAAATTCATGGAAATTTATGGCAATTTTCAGTCATTTATGGTAAGTTTACGGGTTAATATGATAAATTACTATAATTTACCAAAAATTCAATTTTGAACATTTTTGTGAATTTCAGAAATTTACAGAAATTGTTAGTAATTTATGGTAATATTACAGGTTATCTCTGGTAACTTACTATACATTTTCCAAACTTCGATTTAAAATCGTCTATAAATTTTTCGGTAACTTATGTAAATTTCCGGTCATTTATAGTAATTTAACAGGTAAATATGTTAAATTACCATAAGCCACGGAACTTTAATTTTGGGTGCATTAATTTAATTTACCATACTTAACTGTAAAATTAACATAAATGATCGAAAATTGCCATAATTTTCCAGAAATTTGTAGATATTTTTAATTTGAAAATTTGCTAAATATGGTAACTTAAAATTAATTACCCAAAATTCAATTTTGAACATTTTTATAAATTTCCCGAAATTTATGGGAGTTTTTGGTCAATAATGTTAATTTTACAGGTAAGTATAGTAAATTATCATAAATTACCCAAAATTCAATTGAAATTTTTTTATAAATTTTCGGTAATTTACAGTTTTTACGGTGTGTGGGTTGATTCTTTTAACCCTCTAAGGGCATACTGGGTGTAAAACACCCAGCGACTTATTTGCGCACTAAAAAAACGTACCAAATTTAAGAAAATGGAACATATCGCGCCAGATTAACAAATGACATAAAAACATATTTTTCTATGTCATTTTCAGATAATTTTGATTTTTATCATTTTTATACGCAGTTTAAGATCAATAAAATCGTTTAATTGCGCAAAGTACGGTGTTTCATTTTTAATTGAATTGAAACTTTTATTTTTTTAATAAATACCTTATTTGGAATGAACACTATAAGACTAATTTTATTTTTGAAGCATCGCATCTCGGAAGTATTCAGGTAACATTTTAAATGAAAATATAAAAAACTTAAAAAGTTATGAGTTTTTGAGTGAAAGAAGTCATTTCTTAAATTTGTTTTCCAAAAAGGATTTTTTAACTACTTTAAATTTCAAAAACTGTTATGAAACCTTTTTCTCCTTAAACTAGATAGATTAAACATAATTAATTGATTTTCTATTGAAAAACTATCCAATACCGTCGGCACAGCACACGTTTGAATACCCTTGGGTACCGAACACCCAGTATGCTCTTTATGTAATTTTACGGAAGTGTGCCCTTCAATTGTTAAAATGCGAGCTCACAGATGTATAATTTTCATTATTCTCCTCTAACGTCACTTTCCACTCCCTAGGGAGTAAAAAAAACATTTTTATAAATTTGCGAAAATTTATTAAATTTTTGGTAAACTATGGTAATATTATGGTAATATTAATGGTAATTGTGCAGGTAAATATGATAGATTACTATAATTTACCCAAAATTCAATTTACCATAGGCAACCCAAAATCACCCGAATTACCATAAGCAACCCAAAATTTAAATTTTAATATTTTCATAAACATCTAGAAATTTATTTAATTTTTGGTAATTTCTGATAAAATTATAGAAATTAATGCTAACTTAACATACATTGCCCAAATTTCAATTTGAAAATAACTAAAAATTTCTGGAAATTTTCAGTCATTTATGGTAATTTTACAGGTAAGTATGGTAAATTACCATAAATTACGCAAAATTCAATTTAAAAATGTCTCAATTTCTAGAAATTTATGGAACTTTTCGGTCAATTTTGGTAATTTTACAGGTTAATATGATAAATTACTCTAAATTCAATTTGAAACACTTTGATAAATGTCCGAAAATTTATGGAAATGTTTGGTAATTTATGGTAATATTACAGGTTATTTCTGGTAACTTACTATACATTTAAATTTCAAAAACTGTTATGAAGCTTCTTTCTCCTTAAACTAGATAGATTAAACATCATTAATTGATTTTCTAGTAAAAAACTATCCAATACCGTCGGCACAGCACACGTTCGAATACCCTTGGGTATCTAATACCCAGTGTGCTCTTTATGTAATTTTACGGAAGTGTGCCCTTAAATTGTTAAAATGCAAGCTCACAGATGTATAATTTTCATTATTCACCTCTAACGTCACTTTCCACGCCCTAGGGAGTAAAAAAGTACGGTTTACTTCCCAGGGAGTAAAGAGTAAAGCTTTATTCACGCTTCTGAGTGAGAAGATCCAGAAGAATTTTATTTAAACCAAAGTAACCATATGCATTTCGGATCAATCTTAAGTAATCCAGAGTAATCCGAAATAATCCGCAGTAATCCATTTCCGCTAGAGCGCATTTTTAAAATTTATTTCTTTTCTAGAAATTCTTGTAAGCAGTATAAAATTGCAAGAAAGGTGAATGAGATTAAACCCCAAATAGAGAATCCATTAGCACTGAAATAAAAAAAGAAAGCGCCCTCAGCTCTGGGCGTTAATGCATTTTTGATTATTTTTTCCTCGCGAGCCAAACGGGCTTCCTTCCTCGAGTTTCGCGGTTCGCCTTTTTGCGGCCTAGCACCTCTATCCGCTTTTTCTTTTATTCTAGTATTTCGCAAAACTGCGAGCTCAAATTATATAACGAGTTACGAGCAGCAACTCGAGAAATTTATACATAACAGTAAAAGCTCCTTCCACTGTGTATGTAAATCATTAAAGCTCAACCGAGGCAATTCGCTTCGTCGCGTCGCGTCGCATCGACGAATTTTACGTTTTAAGCATTTTCGACACAATTTCTCTTTTCGAATAAACCGTGTAGAGGCGAGGAAAATAAAATTAATAAAAGATCACAAGCTGACTTATTGATTTAATAAAAATAAATTTAATAACAAAACTTTTTTAAAGAATGCGCATTTTTTCTAACGGAACAATGAAACTACGTCTATTTTAATATCAATGTAAGTTATGAATTACAATAATATACATTTATGGGAATGATATAAAATTTCAGGGATAAACTCGAGTGCGAAGCACGAAATACGTGATGAGAATGTGTTCGTTAAAGCCAAAGGAGCTTTAACAAAAGAGAATTCACAATCACCAAATTACTTTTGGCGATGCTTTCACTTTTAGTTTGAACAAAGATCGAGCGCGAGAATCAATACTCGCGCGCACCAGGCGCGCTCAAACTTTTATTTATATTGTTTATTATATATATTATTATTATATATATTATTATTTATATTTTTAAATTATAAAATTAAGGACGTGAAAAAAGTATCTTTTTAGGTAACATGAAGTTACTTTATGTAGTTACTGTGATTCGTTAGGACTATTAAATTTAAAATTTATTTAAAACAAACAAATAATTTTTGTCTTTTATTTTAACAGGTGCCAGTTTTACTTGAAGTTTCCCATGTAAAATCAATGGGGAGAAATTACTTTTTTGACTTTTAGAATAATTTTTTAAGGTTTGAAAAAATGTGACTTTTTGAAAAATTGAATTTTTAAACAAACAATATGACTTTTTAGCAACAAATTAATTTTCCAGGAAACTAGTGGATTTTTACCCAGCAAAAATAAAATTTTAACCAAGAAAATTATTTTTTCACCAAAAAAGGAGAATTTTAAACCAAAGAAACGCTTTTCCACTAAACAGTTGAATTTTCAACCAGAAAAAAATAAGCCTTTAATAAAAAAAAATTTTAATGAACTTTAACTTTTACCCAAGTAGTGTTTTGTTGAAAATTTACTTTTTGTTTAAATTTATCATTTTTGTGTTAAAAAGAGAACTGAAATCTTTTCTTCATGAAAATTCAACTATTTAAAAAAATATATCAATTAAAAATTCATCTGTTTTGAGAGAAATTTAATCTTACTTGAATAAAAATGCAACTATTTGGTTAAAAATTCTACTATTTAGTTAAAAGCTCATACTTTTTATTTAAAATCCTAATGCTTTGTTAAATATTTAACTATTTCATCAAAAATTTACTTTTTGTTTCCAATTTATGTTTAGGTGTTGAGAAATGAACTTTCTGCACGAAAGTTCTACTTAAAAAAAATATCCTTTTTTATTAAAAATTTCTCTGCATTAGTACAGATTTCATCTTTCCTCGATACTAATGCAACTATTTTGTTAAAAATTTATTCTTTTTGGTTGAAAAAATTTGTATTTTTGAATCAAAAATTAAAATTTTTTAATAGAAACTTATTTTTTGTTGAAAAATTCATATTTTGATCTTGGAAAGTTAACTGGAATCTTTTTTTAATGAAAACTGAACCTTTTTTTTTTAAATCAACTTTTTGCTAAATAAAAATTCATCTGTTTAAAAAATTTAATTTTCTTGGTTAAAAATTCGAATTCTTAAATTAAAAATTCAATTTTTTTGTAGAAACTAATTTCCAAATTCATATTTTTATTCATATTTTTTATTTTTGTAGATTTATATTTTCAGTTGAAAATTGATCTGTTTGGTTAAGAGTTAAATTTCTTTTTTTCAAAATTCATCTGTTTGAATTGAAAATCAAACAACTTGGGTAAAAGTCAAACAACATTTATAAAAAAAATTTTTTTGATTGAAGGATTTTCTTTGGTTTAAAATGTTACTGTTTAGTGCAAAACCCCTTTTTTGATTCAAAATTAATTTTTTGCTAAAAAATTATATTTCTTGTTTGAAAATTTAATTTTTGTAGAGAAAATTCGTCTTTTTACTTCAAGATTCAACTTTTTAGGTTTGAAATTCAAGTATTATTTATATTATTCATATTCAACTAAATTATTTTTTTTACCAAAAAAGGAGAATCTTAAGTTTTTACCTAAAAATTGAATTGTCAATCGAAAACGATGAATTTTTTTAACCAAAAATATGTATTTTTAACCAAATAGTTAAATTATCTACCAAATAGTTGAATTTGTATCCAAGAAAGATAAATTTGTACCAAAACAGATGAATTTTGAACAGAAACGGAAAAAATGTTTTTTAACAAGTTGAACTTTTATCCAGGGAAGATTTTAGTTCATTTTTCGACATGAAAATATAAATTTTAAACAAAGAGTAATTTTTCTATAAAATATTCAAATTTTTAACAAAACAGAATTTTCAACTAAGCAATTGCATTTGTATCCAAGGAAGATACCATTTTCCTTATAGATTTTTAATTAACATTTTTTTTAAAGTTGAATTTTCATCCAGAAAATATTTCAGTTCATTTTTTAACACCAAAATATTAAATTAAAACAAAAATTGAATTTTCTATAAAAAATAGTAAAACTTTCATCTAAAGAAATTTCCAGTTTATTGCCCAACGCCCAAATGAAAATTGTAAACAATAACCTAATTTTCTGTTAGATAGTCAAATTTTTAGCCCAAAAGTATGACTTTTTAAAAAGTTTGTCAAATTTTGGAACAAAAATTTGCATTCAATTGAATTTTCAACATAAAAAAAAACGAATTTTAAACAAAAAGTAAATTTTGTACGGAATAGTTTAATTTTTATCAAAATGGTTGCATTTTTATCGAAGAGAGATGCAATATTTCTATTAAAAATATAAACTTTTGAATAAAAAAAATTTCATAAAGAAGAGTTTTAATCCAAAAAAATCTCAGTCGACTTACCAGCAATAAAATATGAATTTTCAACAAAAATTTCAAACAATATTTTATATTTACATATCACATATCGTACATATCGTTGAGCACTTTGAGTTCATTAAAGATTTTTAAATAAATGAAATTTGTTTAAATAATTAAAATTCATCGTTTTCGATTAAAAATTCAATTTTTACGTAAAAACTTATTTTCATTTTCTTCATGAAAGTGCAACTTTTTAAAAATTATTCTTTG
Organism: Belonocnema kinseyi; assembly: GCF_010883055.1. NCBI lineage: Eukaryota > Metazoa > Arthropoda > Insecta > Hymenoptera > Cynipidae > Belonocnema > Belonocnema kinseyi. The sequence goes on along the minus strand of NC_046665.1, from coordinate 120,246,189 downwards.
CTTGATTATCGGACTATTTTGTTTGAAAGATTTGGTTGAAGCATTTTGCTGAGAAAAAAATTTTTAATATTTTTATTTTTAAATACATCTCTTTGGTTGAAAGCTTAACTATTTTGTTGAAAATTAATCTTTTTTAATTAAAAATTCAACTACTTGGTTAAAATTTGAAGTACGCTTTTTTTTAATTTATTTTTTTCATTAAAGCCTTATGCCTTTGGTTAAAAATTTAACTGTTCAGTGAAAAGCGTTTTTTGGTTTAAAATTCTCCTTTTTTGTTAAAAAAATAATTATCTTGGTTAAAATTTTATTTTTGTTGGGTAAAAATGCACTAGTTTTTTGGAAAATTAATTTTTGCTGAAAAGTCATATTTTTGTCATTGAAAATTCAATTTTGGTGGAGAAAATTAGTCCTTTGGTTTCAAGGCTTAACAATTTAGATCAACTTTAATTTCTTTCTTGAGTAAAAAATCTTTATTTATTGTAAATTTGTCATTTCGGTTTTAAAATTATTTTTTGTTGTATAAATTTCTTCTTCTTTTTTTAATTAAAATGTAAAGTAAGGTATTTTTTTGTTTGGGACTTAACTTTTTAGGTTAAAAATTCAAATATTGTGTTAAAAATTTAATTATCTTGTTAAAAAGCTTTGTGCTTCCGATTTATTATCCCAAATTTTCAACTCGATGTGGCGCTTCGTGTGAAAATAATTTAGGAAATAAAAAAAGTGGCGGTAAAGTAGAAATCTGGTCACGTGACCCACTCGTCACATGGCCTTAAGAAAATTGTTGATTTTTCAACCAAATAATAAAATTTGTAACTAAAAAGATAATATTCAAGAGAAAGTTTTTCTGAATTTTCAAACATTAGGTAAAGGAGTGAAGGCCCCCCCCCGCCCCTTCCAAAAAATCGTAACAAAATGTCTCGACCCCCCCCCCCCTCGATATTTTAAATAATTTAAGTATGGTCCCTCTACAAATTGTTATGCCGCAATAAATCTTTGGGACCACAGTTTACGTTCTTCTCAGAAACACCAAAAGTCAGAAAAAGGGCATCTCCAATTTCAGAGGATCGATCTACTTCTACTCTACTCAATCTACTGTTTCCAAAACAGCCCAAAATTTTACAACCAGTTGTCACGTTCAAACCGATCGTTAAATTTCGATGTTCTTTTTTTTATACTTAAATGTATGTAAAATCCAATTATTAAAAAGTGAATAGCATTATTTTTATTTATTATTTCGAAACTAAAAAAGAAGTAAACATTGGTACGTGGGTTAGCTCTCGCGGACGGTAAGGTTTTCATGACAGAGTCAATCGAAGACTTGGAAAGAATAACAAACTGAATAAAAGCATGAAGAACATTGATTTCAAAATTAACGTAAATTAATTAAAGTGAATAAAAGGTACAAGAAAATAACAGAATAAAGGAAAAGGGAAGAAAACGTAGCTAGAAGTAAACTTTGGGAAGTCCTTTAAAAGTACGGAGTCAATGCATGGCTCCTTTAAGCAATTAAAACAATGTAAGAATGGTCCTCTCTGACGAAGAAGGTGTGGATTTCGGGACAGGGAGGGTACGTGGGTTAGCTCTGACGGATGAAAAAAGTTGTTATGGCAGACTCAATCGAATAATTTCAAAGAATGTTGAACAAACTGAATACAAGCATTATTAGAATGAGGGTTAAAACGAACGGAAATAAATTGACGTAAATAAAAGGTTAATGAAAATAACAAAAGAAAATATGTGGGAAGACAACTTGGATAAAAGTAAACTTTGGGAAATCCTTTATAAGTAAGGAGTCAGCGCATGTCTCCTATCCTATAAGCAATTAAAATAGTATAAGAATTCGACGTAAAAGATGTGAATGTTAAAACAGTAAAGGTACGTGGGTTCGTTCTCGCAGACGATAAGTTTATTTTTGTAGAGTAAATCGAAGACTTGCGAAGAATGTTGAAAAAAATGAATACGAGCATGAAGAGCATGAGCTTTAAAATTAACCCAAATAAATTTACGTAGACAAAAGGGTAATGAAAATAAAAGGAGAAAAGATATTTGAAGTTCAAAGTAATGTTATGTTCTGTTATGCTATGCTTTTTTGTTATGTTTATGTTCTCATGGCTATTTATTATATTTACGGGCAAGTTTCTGAGATTGGCCCTCTTCGACGAAGAAAGTGTAGATCTCGGGACAGTGAGGGTACGTGGGTTAGCATTCGCAGATTACGAAGTTTCAAAACCAACCAAAAAGATGAATTCTCAAGAGATAAAGATTTTTCAGTCTAGAAAAGAAAGTTTATCTAAATTCTTGAACTTCCAAAATTAAACACGATTTTTTCGCATACAAAAAATTAAAAAATTAATTTTTAACCAAAAACAACAATTTTGCAATGACATAGTAAAGTTTTCAGTCAAAAAGAAAAAAAATTAATGTCAAGCTAAATTCCATGAAAAAAAATCCAATTTTTGACAAAATAGTCATCATTAACCAGATTAGAATAATTTGTAACGAGAGTGTGTCTTGAAAGTAAATTGTTTAACTGAAAATTTAACAATTCCATTTCATATCGTAAATTTAGTTTGGTACAAAATGAATCTTCTAGCTTGTAAATTTAATTTTTATTTAACATAAGTCTTTTTTGTAAATTAATCATATCAAGTGAAAATTTAACTATTAAATTTTTTATTTTGTAAATTTAATTTTTATGTGAAGAAATTTATTTTTAAAAAAGGAACAACGAATTTTTAATTAAATAATTCATTTCGAACCAAAGAGATCAATTCTCGACGAAAACCATGCATTTCCAACCAACAAATGAATTTTTAACTTTCTACCAAAAAAGACAAATTTTTAACAAAATACATGAACTTAGAATATATATAAATTTAAATAAATTTTAAATAATTAAATTTAATTATATTTAAATTCAATTTAATTATATTAAATTATATTAAATTAATTTTTAAATAGTTAAATTTTCAATCGAAATAATTAATTACAAAAAAACACTTGTGTTGAATAAAAAAATTAATTTACAAGACAGAAGATTTATTTTGTACCAAGATAAATTTACAATATGAAATAAAATAGTTACGTTTTCAGTCAAACAATTCATTTTTAACAAAAAAATAACGATTTTCCAACAACATTTATTAAATTTTCGACCAAAGATAAATAATTAATTTACAAAAAAAGACTTATGTTCAATAAAAAATGAATTTACAAGCAAGAAGATTTATTTTTTACCAAGATAAATTTACAATGAATAATGAAGTAGTTAAATTTTTCGAAAAGAAATGTGAACTAAAAAAGATATTTTTTAACAAAAAACAACGATTTTCCAACAACATTTATTAAATTTACAAGCAAGAATATTTATTTAATAACAAGGCAATATAAAATTGAATAGTTAAATTTCCAGTTTGAAAAGTTATTTCTCATCAAAAACAAAAAAGAATTTTTAACAAAATGATTTAATCTTTCACATAAATAGCTCAATGTTCAACTAAAAAGACTAATTTTCACCAAAATTAAAAAAGTTAATTTTTCAGTTAAGAAGTCAATTAAAAAAAAAAAATTAAAAAAAATAGTAAAATTTGCAAACAAAGGGCTAAATTTTTAACAACAAAAAACAAATTTCCAACAAACTATTTAAATTTTGTAACCAAGCGGATAATTTTCTAATTAAGATAAAGAATCTTCAAACAGAAAAACGAATTTTTAAGAAGCTACCTTATTTTGACCAAGCAGCTGAATCTTAAAATAGAAAATATCAATTTTCAAATAAAAATGGAATATAAAGTTAAATTTTCAGGTAAAAACAATTTATTAAAGAAAAATCAGTTTTCTACCAAATTATTTTAATTTGTATCGCCCAAAGACGAATTTTCAACCAAAAACTAACTTTTTACAAACATTTTAAATTTATTTTAAATTAGATTAAATTTACACTTAACAGTTGAAAGTTTCAACCAAAAACATAAATTTTGAAGGAAGAAGAATACCTAATTAATTAATGAATTTTACACTGAAAAACACGAATTTACAGTCAAGTACATGAATTTCCAATTAAAGATTTGTTTTTGACCAAACATAGCATTTGAACTTTTGACTATTTTTCTCAACATTTGTTTTTTTATTTATTAAAACTTAATATTTTAAATTGAAAATATAATTATTTAAGGTTTTTTTGGTTAAAATGAAAAATCATAGTTTCTTCGTTAATAATTTATTTTTAAACTAATTATAATTAATTTTTTGTTAATGAAAATTCCATTATTTTGCAGAAAGTTTGTATTTTCATTACAAAAATTCGACAATTTAATTGAATTCTTTTTTTTAATGAACAATTTTGCTTGTTTTAAAATTCAGCTCTGGTTGAAAATTATTCTGGTCTGGTTGATGATGACTTTTTTTTAAAACTTCGTCTTTTTTATGAAATTAACTTGACATTACATTTTTTTACTAAAAATTTAGCTATGTTTTTGAAAAATGGTCGTTTTTGGTTAAAAATTAATTTTTAATTTTTTTGTGCAAAAAAATCGTCTTTCGTCAAGGAAGTTCAATAATTTCGAGACATTTTCTTTTCTAGATTAAAAATTCTTTATCTGTTGAGAATTCATCCATTTGGTTGGGTTTAAGCTCTCGTAATCTGCTAACGCTAACCCACGTACCATCACTGTTTCGGTTATCTGTCTTAGGCGAAATATTTGTTTCATAGATTAGCTTCCTGACGTAAATCCACTTTGGACGTCAATTATCTTTTTTTTGTTGTTTTTATTACCCTTTTATCTATGTTAATTTATTTACACTAATTTTGAGGCTTATGCTCTTCAAGCTTGCATTCAGTTTTTTTTGACATTCTTTGAAAGTCTTTGATTAAATCTGCCTTGAAAACCTTATTATCTGTGAGAGCTAACCCACGTACCCTCACTGCCCTGACAGCCAAACCTTCTTCGTCGAAGAGCGCCATTCTCGTATTGTTTTTATTGCTTCTGGGAGCCATCCATTGACTCCGTACTTTTTCAGGACTTCCCAAAGTTTACGTCTACCCACCTTGGCTTTCAATATCTTTTCTTTTGTTATTTTCATTCATTGGTTTGTGTTCATTTTAAGCATCATGCTCTTAATGCTTGTATTCAGTTTACTCAACATTCTTTGCAAGTTTTCAATTGACTCTACCATGACAACCTTTTAATCCGCGAGAGCTAACCCACGTACCCTCACTATCCCGAGATCCAGACCTTCTTCGTCGAAGAGCGCCATTCTTGTATTGTTTTTATTGCTTCTAGGAGCCATAGATCGACTCCGGACTTCGTAAGGACTTCGCAAAGTTTACTTCTATCCAACTTGTCTTCCCAAATGTTTCCTTTTGTTATTTTTATTACCATTTTATTTACGTTAATTTTGAGATCCAAGTTCTTCATGCTTGTATTCACCCAGCTACGCCGCGACAAATCTCAGAAGAACAAAGCCTGGAGTCCTATTTCGCTATCACCTTTGTTACATTTCAAGATGATATTGATCGAAACTAAGTTTCAATCTAAATTCAAGATAACCTACAACTTCCTCAATTTGTCCTCTAGTTGAATTAGAAGCCAGAAACCGGAATCATGCGAGCATAGGTTTAATTATAACCGTGTTATTGTCGCGATTATATGTTATAATCGAGTCTCCTAAGCACATCTAGAGAATTCGTAAAAGCGGGGTGTAGGAGAGCGAAGTTGGAGGAGTGCGAGGTTGGAGGAGCGCGCAGTTTGAGGAGAGCGGGGTGAAGGAGATGCTCGGTTTTGAGTAGAGCAAAGTGATTTAAGACCTCACCCCTCGCCCTCATCATAGCTCCTTGAGTTGGAACATGCAACCAGATTCCCTGCGCATCGTCCTAGAACGTTTCAACATAGGAGGGTGTTCACTAGCTGTTCGTGGCTGCCGTTGGCTTTCGTTGCGGCTTCGCGGGGGATGTTTTCATCCCTTACGAATGACGTATCTTTATACCCAGTATTCACCCGCTCTCTAACATCTAACTCGAGCAAGCTCCTCGACCGTAGCATATTACTTCCGTGGCGTGGCCCACCGTGGTTGTGCCTTCGGTAAACCCTCCAAGCCATTCAGTGATTCAAATTAATCACAGCCACGAGCCGACCCTAACTTGTGCCTATATACATCCCACCCCCTATCTCACAATCTCAATATTCCTCTTCCATCCGCTTCCTTTCTCCTATCCGGATTTGACAGCAGTCTTGTTGCTCCATTTAAATAATTACCAAAAATTAAATATCTGCGAAAGCTAACCCACGTACCTTTAATTTTGTGAGTCTTACGCCTTCTGCGTCGAAGAGGCCTGCGGATTTAAGAGCAAACCTCTGGTTGTTCCATTCAAATTATGAACAAAAATTGAATCAATCCATTTATTTAACTTAAAGTACCCATTTAAGAGTCATGTATGTGATGGGTTCATGTATATAGCAGAAAAATTTGTTATCTTGTTAAAAACGGTAATCGTTTTTGTTTCTGGTATAAAAACCTTTTTTCGTCAAAGAGTTCCAAATTTGATACAACAAATTTCATTTTATGTTAACATCTTTTCAAAATATTGATCAACAGAAGGTCTTTCATTCATTACTCATACATACGAATGATTTACTACCAACAAGTAGGCCCACATTTTTCATGCTTGTATTCAGTTTGTTCAACATTTTTTGCAAGTCTTTGATTGATTGTGCCATAACAACCTTATTATCGTCGAAATATAACCCACGTACCTTTACTTTCTCGAGATCAGCACTTTGTTTGTTGAAAAGACCCATTCTTAGACACTTGTCCATACATTTTTTGCAAGTCTTTGACTAAAACAGCCGACTTCACAACCTTATCATCTGTGGAAGCTATCCCACGTACCTTAACTTTTTCGACCTTTACACCTTCTTCGTCAAAAAAAGCCATTCTTGGACACTTGTCCATAGATTTTCTTTAAGTTTTCTATTGACTCTGCCATGAAAACCGTATGATCGACGAAAGCTAACCCACGTACCCTCACTGTCTCGAGATTCACATCTTTTTCTTCGAAGTGGGCCATTCTACTACAATTTGTCATGAACATTATAAATGAACAGAAGGAATAACAAACCTAAAACGTCTTCTATTCACCTGCTCTTTGCAACCAAATAGTTAAATGTTTAATAATAAAATTAATTTTTTACAGGGAAAAACTCATTTTTAATACAGTTGTTCAATTTCTGAACAAAATAATGAACTTTAAAATAATTCACCTTAAAAACAGACTTAAATTTTTAAAATAAAAAGCTTTTTTCATTTTTAATGTAAAGGTTTTTAAACAAGTAAATGTCTTTAATGATTTTGATGCTATTTCATTTTTGCCTACTGCTCTAAAAGTAAAACTTTCAAATATGGATTTTTTTAAATCTCGAAAAAAATAAATTTAAATTTAAATTTAAAAAAATTAAGCTGCAAAGAGTAATTTAGTGCTTGATACTTGATTCAAGAAGATTTTAATGTTGAATCAAAAACAATTGAATTTAACCAAAAAAGACAAATTTTTAAGCCAATACTTGAATCCTAAAAAAGCAGATTAATTTTTAACGACACAGTCACTTTTTTCACCAAAAAAATGTATTTTCTAATTAAAAAAGACAAATTTTTAACAGAATACATAAACTTTCAAGCCAATAGTGAAATTTGGAATCCAAAATGTATGATTTTTAAGAAAATTAAGAAATATAAATTTTGAAAAGTCAAATAATGTGACAAACTTCTACAAAAAGGCTTAAAAAGAATGAAGCTTCCAAAACTCATTTTTCTAAAAAACATTCACTAAATAACTTCAATAAAAATACATGCTTTTAAGATTCATCATTTCAGCTGAAAATTTAACTCTTTGGTTAACAATTGAACTTTTTTGCTAAAAATTCGTTTGGTTTGGCTTAAAATTAATTTTTTGCTGGAAACGAAATCTATTCCATTTTTGGTTTAAATTTGACCTTTTCTGGTAAAAAATGAATCTATTTTATTAAAAATTCGTCTTTTCTGCTTAAATTCAACTCTTTTGGTTAAGAATTAAATTTTTCTTGTTGAAATATTAACTATTACATGTTTTGTTGAGAATTCATTTTTTAAAAAAGTATTTGGTTTAAGATTAAAATTTGTTTTAAGAAATTCTTGTTTTTTTGTTGAAATTGAAAGATTGATAATTTTGCTCAAGAATCAACTATTTTGAAAATCCATCCTTTTGAATGAAGTACTCATCTTTTACCTCCGAAAAGTCAACTTATCAGGTTGAAAATTATCAAACCTTATCAAAAATTTAACTTCGTGACTTCAAAATTGATCCATGTGGTTGAAAATTCGACTGCACCAGAACCCCGATTTTATAATCCCCGGTTTTGTAATTCCTAGAATTTTGCTGGCCTTCGCAGTTTTTCAGAGGGCAGGACAAAAGACGTTTCCGACTCGTCTCAGAATGGCCGCAGTGCGCGATTACTCAGTTGATTATATTGCGCAATATTATGCACTCCCATTAGAAGCGGTTCAGGTGGCCCTGACTTTTTGCGTTTCAATTTCCCTGATTTAGTAACGGATTTAAATTCAATTTTTTTGACCAGAGAACACTGTGTTACGTTCGAGTAGACCCCCCCCCCCCTCTACTGCGTAACTCAATATATGGAAGGTGCTAAACAGAATTTCAAAAAATTGGTCCTTCCAGTTATCATTCTCATATTATCAATTCTATCCTAAGAAAAAATACACTATTGTAAGAAATTTATCGATATCACGTGCAACCTTCAGAATTCCTGAAAACGTATTTTTCATTCACCACGACACGGATCGTCGCGGTCTGCTGAATATTTTTGTCATCTGGCGTCTGCCCGCTAGAAAGGGCGTAAAAAAGTCAATAAAAAAAAGTGAGTAACGAAAATGAGTCAGAAAATATAATAGTACAGATGCCAAGGGAAACAAAGGCAATACCATCGAATCACGGATTTTCCCGATTTCGTAATTTTGCTTCTAATTTTTATTTATTACCGAAAAAAAGCTGCTTCCTTTCTAAAACTCTAAATTGTCAATTCCTCAATTTCTTCCTCTAATTAATTCTTTCGTCTTCCCAAAACGTTGGTCTTGGGGCGTAATAAAGTTCGCATTTCCCTCTTCTCTCCTCCTTTCCCCTTTCCCTTTTTTTCCTTTTTCTTCCTCTCCTCGATGAATCCGCGAGGCGTCTCATCACGCAACATTACACCCTCTGCCGCTGCTTCGCGACCACCGCTGCCAACTCTCATTTCTCTCTTGCCCTCATCTTTTTTTCCGTCTTCTCTACCCACTTTCACTCCACGACCCACACCCCCATTCTCTTCATTTCTCTCGACTCTCAGAACTCTGAGCAACCCTTGGATCCCGGCCACGCAACATTAAGCCCACTCCTCCGTATTTTTCCTCAGATTCTATAAAGTCTTTTCTGAAACCTGCGGAAAGAGCGACGCTCCACATACAATTGATCTCTCTCTTCTCCACCCCTTTATAATTTTCAGACACGTGCAAAAATAATCCTTCATAATTTATTGTCTTAGTACATTAAAACAGCCTCGCAGGCCTCGCACTACTTTCAGTTTTTTTTTAAAGTTGAAAATCTAGACCCTGTGTCTTAAAAAGCAGCAAGGAGTGGCTCAAACTTTCCTGAAAGTAGCACACAGTCAAACCAAACCCACGTACCATCTTTAAAATCTTCTGCCGAATTCGCTCCTTCTGTCTATTGTGATTATTTCTCTCTATTTTACTTTCAAGGGACCAGCTTTAAGGGACCAGCAGCACTATGATTGAGGAGAGTAAAAAAAGACAACTTTCCGATATTTATTATAAAACTAAAAATGCAGAAATAATTCGTCTTCTAATCATTTCCATCCTCAAAAAGTGCATCCTAACCCACCTTTTTAAATATCTTCAACCAAATTCCTTTTTCAATGCCTTCCTTCTATGTTCTGTGATTGCTTTTTTTACCTCTACCCTAAAAGCCTTGATGGACAAGGAGGATCATGTTTGATTAGAGTGAGAAATACACCTTTCTCTTTATTTAAATAAAAGCAAACATGAATAAATGATGCGTCTTCTATAAGAATTTCCATATTTAAACAGTCTATCTAAACCTGCCATCTTTGAAAAGTGGTTGCAAACCCACGTACCTTCTTTGAAATTTTCTGCCAAATTCCTTCCTCCTATCTGTGATTCTTCCTCTCTTTCTTACAACCAACCTAAAATTTTAGAAGGATCAGCAGCACCATACTTGATGAGGGTAAGAAGTACATCTTTCCAATAATTAATATAAAACCCAGCAATAAAATATAATTTGTTTTTTGCACCTTGTCATCCTTTAAATGTGCATCCAACCAGAAATTTTAAAAATCTTTCATGAAATTTCATCCTCCTATTTATTGTGATTCTTCTTCCTTTTTTACTTCAATTCCTAAAGATTTGAGGGATTGGCAACATCATACTTAAGGGTTAAAATAAAAATTTCTGATATTTAATATTAAATCAAACATACAAAATAATGCCTCTTTTAAACCTTCTACTATGGTTCTTTCATTATTTTTTACTTCCACCCCGAAAGCTCTGAAAACCCAGCAGGATAATGCTTGATGAGAATAAAAATTGCACTTTTCCCAAAATAAACACTAAACCAAACATAAATAAATTATGTGTCTTCTAGAACAATTGACATCTTTAAAAACTGATTTCAAACCCACGTACCATCTTTGAAATCTTTGACCAAATTTGTTCCTCCTATATATTGTGATTATTTTTCTCTTTTTTACTTCCAACACGAAAGCTTCTAGGTCCCAGCAGCATCATGTTTGATGAGGGTAAAAAAGACAGCTTTTCCATAATTAATATAAAACCAAACACGAAGGAATAATGTGTCTTCTATACCTTGTCATCCTTAAAAGTGCATCCAAACCAAAAATTTCTTTAATCTGATACTAAATTCCTTCCTCCTATCTCTATTATGATTATTTGTCCCTTTTTTACCAACGTTCTGAAAGCTTCAAGTGATCAGCAGTATCATACTTGATGAGAGTTGAAAACACACGTTTGCTTATAGTTGATATAAAATCAAACATAACAAAATGATGCGCCTTCTAAACTTTTTCATTCTCAAAAAGTGCATCTAAACCCACTTTCTGTAAAATCTTTAACGAAATTTTTTTCGCGATGCGTTCCTCCTATCTGCTGTGATTCTTCCTTTGTTTTTTACATTCGTCTAGAAAGTTCTAGAGGACCAGCAGCATTATCTTTGTTGAAAGTAAAAACTATACCTTTTCCATAATTAATATAAAACCAAACATAAATAAATGAGACGTCTTCTGTAACAAATGCCAACTTTGAAAATGTAATACAAACCCACGTACCATCTTGGAAATCTTCTACCAAATTCGCTCCTTCTATCTATTGTGATTCTTTCTCTCTTATTGATGCGGGATAAAAATAAACCTTTCCTTTAGTCGATATAAAACTGAATAATAAGTAAATAAAGCGTCTTATAAAACTTGAAATCCTTAAAAAGTGCATCCAAATCCCGCTTCCTATCTGCTGTGATTATTCCTTTGTTTTTTACTTCCACCTTGAAAGCTCTGAAGGACCAGCAGCATTGTGTTTAATGCGAGTAAAAAATACACCTTTTCCATAATTAAAATTCAACTAAACATTAAACTAAACATAAATAGGTGATGCATATTCTACAACAATTGACATCTTTGAAAAGTGGATCCAAACCCACGTACCGTCTTTAAATCCTCTGTCAAATTCCTTCCTCCTATCTGTGATTCTTCCTCTCTTTTTTCACCTCTCAGCCAAAAGATATAAGGGACCAGTATCATCTATAATCAAAGTAAATGTCTGTTATCCGAACTATGCATCATAGTTTAAATTAATTTTCAATTCAAGCCTGGAAGAGTCCTAGGGAATTGCAAAAAGTGACTTTTTTGTTAATCCTCAATTTCATCAATAGTTCCCAGAAGTGAAAAGATTTAAATTTCAACATCTTTCCCATAATTATCATTAAACCAAACATAAATAATGCTTCTTTTATATCTTTTAAACAAAATCTTTTTCCTTAAAAAGTGCATCCAAACCTACCCTTTTTTAAAAATCTTTTTCAGTATAATTTCCCAATGCCTCCCTCCTATCTACTGTGATTATTTCTATCTTTTTTAACTCCACCTTGGAAGCTCTGAAGGACCAGCAGAATTATGTTTGATGAAAGTAAAAAATACATCTTTTCCATAGTAAACTTAAAACCAAACATAAATAAATTATGCATCTTCCATAACAATTGCCATCTTTGAAAAGTGGATCCAAACCTGCCATTTTTGAAAGGTGAACCCAAACCTGCTATCTTTGAAAAGTCGATTATAACCCACGTACCATCTTTAAAATGAAATGTCAAATTCCTTTCTCCTATCTGTGATTCTTCCTCTCTTTTTAACCTCCTAACCAAAAACTTTGTAATCAAAAAGTGTATTCAAATCCACCATAGTTAAAATCTTCTATCAAATCTCTTTCTCCTTTTTACTATGATTCTTCCTCTCTCTTTAACCTACGCCCTTAAATCAATTTCCATCTTTAAAAAGTGGACCAAACCTGCCATTTTCAAGAGGTCGATCCAAACCTGCCATCCTTGAAAAGTGGCTGCAAACCCACGTACCATCTTTAAAATTGTCTGTTAAATTCCTTCCTCAAAAAGTGCAACTAAATCCACCATCTTTCAAATCTTCTATCAAATCTCTGCCTCCTATTTCCTGTGATTCTTCCTCTCTTTTTAACCTCCAAACTAAAATCTCTGAAGGACCAGCAGCATCGGGACGAGAAGAAGGGTGAAATGGATGCTGGCAAATGCCATGAAGAAGATGTGGATTCCGGGGGGTGGGAATGGCGGGAGGAGCTCGTCGACTCGTCCCTCGTCGCTCCAGGGGAAGAGGGTGGAATGTGAGGTAAAGAGGAGAGGTAAAGAGGTCTCGTCTCGGTGTCTCTATTGATCCTCCGAAGAGGAGCC
>NC_046665.1:120226658-120233041 GCF_010883055.1 Belonocnema kinseyi | reverse complement strand
AAGGGTGCATGGTCTCAAATGCACTCCCGAGTACCTCACGTACTTGTCTCGATCGCAATGCGGACTCGGTTTTTGGAACGGTGCAAGCGGAAACGAAGCGGATTTTATATATAATGAAGGGCCCAGGAAAGGTAGGAAGAGAGTCTATGATTTTTAGTGACTGATGAGTTTCTTGACTTTAATTGATGATTTTTTTGACTGATAAAAATGAATGCTAAAAGGTTCCGATGATCAGATTTTGTTAAATTTTTTTTTAATTAGTAGGTAATGCTAATTGAAAAGTGCTTTCAAAATTTTGTATAGCTTCAATGATTGGTTTAGAAGAAAAAGAATTTAAATTAAAATGGTTGCTAATAGAAATAGAGTGAATTGATTGAGATCCCATCAAACTTTTTTTTATTTTAATGAAATAAATTATCAGAATTTAATAAAATTGAAAAGACTTTCGGTTGAAGGTTGTATAAAAAACTTCTCCAAAAGACATATTGGTCACGAGTCTCCCATTCGTGAAAAAGTTTCAAGAATAAAAAAATTTTTGAAACGGCATTGAAATTATGAACAAAATGTCTAAATGAATTAAATTTCAATCCTTAAATCAAATTTTTATTACTATATTATTCATTTATAACAATTTTTAAACTCATATTTTTTCATCCGAATTTATTTCATAGGAAAGTAAATTTTCAAGTAAACAGTTGATTTTCTACCATAGTGTGAAATTTTCAAACTTATAAGAAGAATTTTTCAAAAAACTGTTGAATTTTGAAGACGAAAATTTTCATTTAAAAAAAAAACAGTTTCTTTTTCACAAAATAGTTCAATTTAAAAACAAAATGGTTGAATTACCATCCAAAATAAATAATTAATTGAATCTTTAACCAAGAGAAATGGTTTAACAAAATTGTTCAATTTCTCAGAAAAATAGAGGAATTTTCTTCAAACGAGTTTGATTTTTAACCCAAAAATGTAAATTTTAAACAAAACAGTTTATTTTCCAAAAAGTAGTTGAATTTTCAAACAGTACAATTTTTAACCCGAAAATATAAATAAAAAAGCTACTTTTCAAATATTCAAATTATCAAACAAAATAATTGCAATCTGCAACAAAATAATTGAATCTTCAATCAAAATAAATTAATTTTTCACAAAAAAACAACAATTTTTTTACAAAACAATTAAATTTTCAAGCCGACAAAATAAATTTTCAAACAAAAATCATTATTGACCAAATAGTTTAATTTTCTACCAAAACGATCAATTTCAAAGTCAGAAATATGTATTTTCTCCAAAAAAATTTAATTTTCATCCTGGAATTTTAAACAAAAAATTTATTATTATACAAATAATTAAATTTTCAAAGAAAATTGTTTAATTTGTAACAAAAAATACACGAATTTTCTACGAAAAAATTTTTATAAAATATTTCGATTCACTAAATTCTAATCCATTTTTGAATTTCTAAGCCAAGAAGATGAAGGTTCTACAAAACGAGAAAATTTTATAAAGAAAAGGTAATTTGCAACCAAATTGTTGAAATTTTTACCAAATTGCTAAATTTTTAAACAAAAAAATCAAATTTTCTACAATATAGATAGATTTTCAACTTGCTATTTTTAGTTTTTAACGAAAAAATTCATTTTGAACCAAATTGTTGAATTTTCAACAAAAATAGTTCAATTTTCAACCTAAAAAAAAATTTTCTCAGCTTAATGTTTGACCATGAAAAACTCATTTTCTACCAAAATTATATCATTTTCATTGTGAAAATACGAATTTATAACAAAAAAGTTAATTTTCAACATAAAATATAAAGTTTTAAGAAATTGAATCGCCTCTGAACAAAATCGTTGCATTTTTTATGAAATTAGTTTAATTTTCAACCAAGAAAGATTACTTTTATTCCAAAGTAGATTAACTTTGAACCCAAAAGGGCGAATTTTTTATCCAAAAGGACGAATTTTGAACAAAGCAGTTGCATTTAGGAACACAAAATATTAAGCTCTAACCCAAAAAAATAACGTCTTCAACCAAAAAGTTAAATTCTCAATCCAAATAGATGGATTATCTAGGAAACAATTGAATTCTTAACAAAAAAAAGTATAAATTGAAAAAAAATTAATTTTCACCAAATAGTTTAGTTTTCAACAAAAATCTTAAATTTATACCTGAACAAATATATTTTTTAACCAAAAAGATAAATATTCAACCATAAACATTAATTTTCTACCAAAAAAGCTAAATTTTTAACAGAATACATGAATTTCAACTTCAAATATATGCATTTTCTATCAAAAACGGGCGAGTTATATTTTCGGAAAAAAAATAAAATAATTTTTGGACATAGTTGTTAAATTTTCAATAAAATAAGAAATAATATTTTCCAACCAAAAATACGACTTTTAAGCCAAAAAGTTAAGTTTGTTGGTATCCGATAGATGGCACGAAAAAAATGTACAGTCGGTAAAAGTTTGAAATATAACCTAAAAACTGTTACATTTTATGTCCATTATCTTTCTTTTAATAATGATTAATCTCTATAATTAAAGTTTCTTTATTGAACTTGTGAAACCTTTAAAGTGCGTCGAGGCAAAAAAAAATGTTTTATACAAAAAGTCTCTATTAGAAGCCATATATTGGGTTCCTTTGGAACAATTTATTATTTTTGGTTCCTTTTCAGCAAGCGGCGTTCCTTTTTTTGCAACTCCTTTGGAACCAGAAATCGGTTTTAATAGAAACCCCAATTTTTTCTCTGAAGAGTAGTGTATCATGGATCGACAAATTCTGTAAGTCCCTAACTTACCGACGCCAGTTTGCAAGTGGTTAAATTGTGAATGCACCTTCATTTTGTTATATTCAAATGTCTCTAAAGGAAACAATTTAGGTCTCCAAAGGAATCCTTTTTGGTTTGCAAAGGAACCCTTTTTGGTCTCCAAAGGAACCCTTATGGTTCTCCAAAGAAAGCATTTTTGATCTCCAAAGCGATCTTTTCAGGTTTCCAAAGGAACCCTTTTTGATCTCCGAAGGAAGCTTTTTTGGTCTCCAAAGAAAGCGTTCAGTATCTCCAATAGGAAAACTTGTTGGTCTCCAAATGACGCCATTAGGTCTCCAAAGAAAGCCTTATGGGTCTCTAAAGGAACCCTTTTTGGTATCCAAAGGAACCCTTTTTGACTTCCAAATAAAGTGTCTCAGGTTTCTAAAGGAACCCTTTTGGGTCTTTAAAGAAACCCTTTTTGATATCGAAATGAATCCTTTTAGACCTCCAAAGGAAGTCTTTTGTGTTTCTAAAGAAACCCTTTCGGGTCTTTAAAGGAACGCTTTTTTATCCTTGTGGTCTCCAAACAAAGCTTTTGGGTCGTCGAAAGAACCCTTTTTGATCTCTAAAGCAACCCTTTTAGGTCTAAAAAAATAAACCTTTAGATATCCAAAGGAACTCTTTTTGACCTATAAAGGAAGTCTTTCGTGTTTCGAAACTCTTTTAGGTCTTTAAAGGAACCTTTTTTGGTTTACAAACGAAGGCTTTTGTGTCTCCAAAAGAAAGCCTTTACGTCTCCAAAGGAACCCTTATTGGTCTCGAAAGAAACACTTTTTGGTCTCCAAAGGAACTCTTTTTGACCACCAAAGGAAGCCTTTTGGGTTTCTAAAGAAACCCTCTTTAACCTACAAAGGAAGCCTTTTTGCTTTCCAAAGAATGCCTTTAGGTCTCCAAAGGAACCCTTTTGTGTATTTAAAGGTACCCTTTTGGATCCCCAAAGGAACCCTTTTTGATTTTTAAAGCAACCCTTCTAGGTATCCAAAGTAAGCCTTTAGGTCTCCAAAGGAACCCTTATGGGTCTCGAAGGAAACACTTTTTGGCCTCCAAAGGAACTCTTTTTGACCTCCAAAGGAAGCCTTTTGGGTTTCTAAAGAAACCCTCTTTAACCTCCAAAGGAAGCCTTTTTGCTTGCCAAAGAATGCCTTCAGGTCTCCAAAGGAACCCTTTTGTGTATTTAAAGGTACCCTTTTGGATCTGCAAAGGAACTCTTTTTGACCTCCAAAGGAAGCCTTTTGGGTTTCTAAAGAAACCCTCTTTAACCTCCAAAGGAAGCCTTTTTGCTTTCCAAAGAATGCCTTCAGGTCTCCAAAGGAACCCTTTTGTGTATTTAAAGGTACCCTTTTGGATCTCCAAAGGAACCCTTTTTGATTTTTAAAGCAACCCTTCTAGTTATCCAAAGTAAGCCTTTAGGTCTCCAAAGGAACCCCTTTTGATGTCAAAAGAAAGCCTTTTTGGTCTCCAAAGGAACTCTTTTTGACCTCCAAAGGAAGCCTTTTGGGTTTCTAAAGAAACCCTCTTTAACCTCCAAAGGAAGCCTTTTTGCTTGCCAAAGAATGCCTTTAGGTCTCCAAAGGAACCCTTTTGTGTATTTAAAGGTACCCTTTTGGATCTCCAAAGAAACCCTTTTTATTTTTAAAGCAACCCTTCTAGGTATCCAAAGTAAGCCTTTAGGTTTCCAAAGGAACCCCTTTTGATGTCAAAAGAAAGCCTTTTTGGTCTCCAAAGGAACTCTTTTTGACCTCCAAAAGAAGCCTTTTGGGTTTCTAAAGGAACCCTTTTGTGTATTTAAAGGTACCCTTTTGGATCTCCAAAGAAACCCTTTTTATTTTCAAAGCAACCCTTCTAGGTATGCAAAGTAAGCCTTTAGGTCTCCAAAGGAACCCCTTTTGATGTCAAAAGAAAGCCTTTTTTGTGTCCAAAGAAAGCCTTTTTTCAAAAGGAACACTTGTTGGTCTCCAGAAGATACCATCAGGTCTTCAAAGGAACCTTTATGGGTATTCAAAGAAATCCTTTTTGGTCTCCAAAGGAACCCTTTTTGACCTCCAAAGGAAGCTTCTTTCGGGTCTCTAAAGAAAGTCTTTTTGGATTCCAAAGGAAGCCTTTTTCGTCTCCAAAGAAAGCCTTTTTTCTCCAAAGAAAGTCTTCTAGCCCTGAATGACTGTCAAAATTCGTATCGGTCGAAATGAATGATTTGCTTGTCTTAAATGGATGATTTTAAAATACAGGTTTTATTAGAACATTATTGGGAAAAAAATTTGTGGGAAGAATTAGCAAGTGATTCTAAATACGGATCAATCCAGAACCAGAAAAGACTAACACGTATATCATTTTATCAGTTGGACACTTTTGATGAATTAGACTCGTTTTACGAGCTTGCCTTATAGTTCAGATTTAGTACTTTTTTATATAATCTGCTCAAGTCCTCTAATTTTCTGTTATTTTTATTCTCATTGATTACAAATGGTATCTTGTCGTCAGCATCAATGATGAGGGAACAATTGTAATTACTTTGTCATACTTCATAAAATAGCTCGGACTCACAACAGCAGAAAGAAATTCTTTTGAACTTACAAGCAGCATTGCGCGAGTACTCAGTTGAGTATATTGCGCAATATTGTGTATTTCAATTGAAAGCGGTTTCCGCTTTAAAATTCTACTGGTTTGTGGAAAATTCGCCCTTTTGGCTTGAAACTTCAACGAGTTGGTAGAAAATACAACTTCTGTGTAAAAAAATCGTTTTTCTAAATTGAAAATC
Organism: Belonocnema kinseyi; assembly: GCF_010883055.1. Classification (NCBI taxonomy): domain Eukaryota; kingdom Metazoa; phylum Arthropoda; class Insecta; order Hymenoptera; family Cynipidae; genus Belonocnema; species Belonocnema kinseyi. The sequence goes on along the minus strand of NC_046665.1, from coordinate 120,227,474 downwards.
ATTGTTTTTCAATGAACATTTATTAATTCCATTTTTTGTTAAAAAACGATATTTTTTAGTGTAAATATTTAACTATAATCTGTTCAGAATTCACCTTGTTTGCTTAAATTATATTGTGTTCTGTTTTAATTAAAATCTCTTTCAGAAAAAATATCAACTCTTATTTTTTTAACTACTTTCTTAAAAATCAATTTTTTTTTTGAAAAATCATCATTTTAGTTTAATTTTGAACTTGTTGAAAATTGAACTATTTTGTTGAATTTTCTCTTTTTGAACATTCAAAAATTAGTTAGAAAATTCAACTATGTGGTAAAACTTTGAACTATTTTATTTAAAATTAAATTTCTTTTAATCAAATTATTTTTTGTATTTTTTTAAATTTCTAACCAATTTTCCGAGATTAAAATGTTTTAAAGTGTTTTTCAAGAAATTCCTAGAATTTCAGAAGATTTCGAAGGATTTAAAAATGCCATCCAGGATATCAATAATATTAAAATTTTTTTTAAGGAATTCCCATTAGATTTCCAGAAAAATTTACGGAATAAATTAAAATAAAATTTCCAGGAAATTCTACGGATTTCACCAAATTTATTTTTTTTTTATTTCAAGGGATTTCAGAAGATTTTAGGCCTTTTCATTTTAATTTAAAAACATTTTTGCCAGTTGCCAAAATTTTTAGGGCTTTTTGAACAATTTCGAGTAAATGAAATGAATGAATAAATGAAATGAAATTTTAAGAGATCCGTTAGGTTTTCAACAAATTGATGAGATTTGATCAATTTTAAGGGATTTCAAAGGATTTTAAAGAGCTTTATC
>NC_046665.1:120224806-120226558 GCF_010883055.1 Belonocnema kinseyi | reverse complement strand
ATTTTTATGCGATTTCAAACAATTCCGTAGGATTTTATAAAATGCCAAAGAATTTAAAAAAGATATCCAGCAGAACATCAATTATATTTGAAGGATTTTAAGGGATTTTAAAGGATTCCACAAATTTTACAAAATTTACACATTTTTATGAGTTCTCAAACATTTTCGTAGGATTTCAGAAAATGCCAAAGAATTTTAAAAAGATATCCAGCAGGACATCAATTTTATTTAAAGAATTTTGAGGGATTTAAAAGGATTTTAAAGAGCTTTTGTTAATTCCAAGAAATTTACGAGATTCCACATTTTTATAAGTTTTCAAACATTTTCGTAGAATTTAAAAAAATCCAAAAGATTTTAAAAAGGTACCTAGCAGGCCATCAATTATACTGAAAGGGTTTTAAAGGATTTCAAAGCATTTTAATTAGCTTTTTTTCAATTCCAAGAAATTTCACGAGATTTCCAAATTTCATGAGTTTTCAAACATGTTCGTAGGATTTCAGAAATTTTCATAGAATTTTAAAAAGATATCTAGATTTTAAGGGATTTTAAAGGATTTTCAAGAGCTCTTTTTAATTCCAAGAAATTTACGAAATTCATAATTTCATGCGTTTTCAAACAATTTCGTAGAATGTTAAAAAATGTGAAAAAATTTAAAAAGGTACCCAACAGGATATCAATTATATTTAAACGATTTTGAGAAATTTCAAAGGATTTTAAAGAGCTTTATTAACTTCTAACAAATTTTACAAAATTTTAAGATCTCAATGGGTCCTAAAAGAATTTCGTAGGATTTCAGAAAAGCAAAATGATTTCAAAAAAATATCCAGTAAGATATCAATAATATTTAAAGGATTTCAAGGGATTTCAAGAGATCTTGTAGAGCTTTTTATTAATTTCAAGAAAATGTACGAGATTTCCAAATTTCATGAGTTTTTAAACAATTTCGTGCGAATTTAAAAAATGTGATAGTATTTCAAAAAGGTATCCAGCTGGACACCAGTGATCTTGAAAGGATTTCAAGGGATTTCAAAGAATTTTAAAAAGCTTTTTTTTTAATTGCAAGAAATTTTACGAGATTTCCACACTTTTATGAGTTTTTAACAAATTTCGTAGGATTCCAAAAATTTTAAAAGATTTTAAAAAGATATCTAGCAGGACTCTAACCATATTTGAAGGATTTTTAAGAATTTTAAAGAATTTCAAAGAGCTTTTTTCAATTCCAAGAAATTTTAAGAGATTTCCAAATTTCATGAGCTTTCAAACATTTTCGTAGGATTTCAGAAAATGTAAAAGATTTAAAAAAAAATATCCAGCAGAAAATAAAATATATTTAAAGGATTTTTAGGGATTTTAAATGATTTTAAAGAGCTTTTTTTAATTGCAAGCAATTTTACGAGAGTTCCCCACTTTTATGAGTTTTCAAAGAATTCCGTAGGATTTCAAAAAATTTGAAATATTTTAAAAAGATATCTAGCAGGACTCTAACTATATTTGAAGGATTTTAAATGATTTCAAAGGATTTTAAAGAGCTTTTTTTAATTCCAAGAAATGTTACGAGATATCCTAATTTCATGAGTTTTCTAACAATTTCGTAGGATTTTCAAAAATTTCAAAGAATTTTAAAAAGGTATCTATCAGGACATTAACTACATACAAAGGATTTTAAGAGATTTCAAAGTATTTTGAAGAGCTTTTTTTAATTCCAAGAAATTTTAAGAGATTTCCAAATTTCATGAGCTTTCAAACATTTTC
>NC_046665.1:120209274-120224706 GCF_010883055.1 Belonocnema kinseyi | reverse complement strand
ATTTCAAAGTATTTTGAAGAGCTTTTTTTAATTCCAAGAAATTTTAAGAGATTTCCAAATTTCATGAGCTTTCAAACATTTTCGTAGGATTTCAGAAAATGTGAAAGATTTTTAAAAAAATATCCAGCAGAAAATAAAATATATTTAAAGGATTTTTAGGGATTTTAAATGATTTTAAAGAGCTTTTTTTAATTGCAAGTAATTTTACGAGAGTTCCCCACTTTTATGAGTTTTCAAAGAATTCCGTAGGATTTCAAAAAATTTGAAATATTTTAAAAAGATATCTAGCAGGACTCTAACTACATTTGAAGGATTTTAAATGATTTCAAAGGATTTTGAAGAGCTTTTTTTAATTCCAAGAAATTTTAAGAGATTTCCAAATTTCATGAGCTTTCAAAAATTTTCGTAGGATTTCAAAAAATTTGAAATATTTTAAAAAGATATCTAGCAGGACTCTAACTATATTTGAAGGATTTTAAAAGATTTCAAAGGATTTTAAAGAGCTTTTTTCAATTCCAAGAAATGTTACGACATTCCTAATTTCATGAGTTTTCTAACAATTTCGTAGGATTTAAAAAAATGTCAAATCATTTAAAAAAGGTATCCGCTTTACATCAATAATATTCAAAGGATTACAAAGGATTTCAAAGGATTTTAAAGAGCTTTTTTTTAATTCAAAGAAATTTTACGAGTTTCCAAATTTTATGAGTTTTCAAACAATTTCGTAGGATTAAAAAAAAATGTTAAAAAAATGTTAAAAGGTACCCAGCAAGATATCAATGATATTCAGACGATATCGTAGGATTTCAAGAGTTTAAAGAGCTTTATCAAATTCTAAGAAATTTCACAAAATTTTAAGATTTCTGTGCATTTTAAAAGAATTTCATAGGATAACAGAAAATCGAAATGATTTGAAAAAGTTATTTGGTAAGACATCAATCATATTTAAAGGATTTCAAGTAATTACAAGAGATCTTATTGAGTTTTTTTAATCTCAAGAAAATGTACGAGATTTCCAAATTTCATGAATTTTTAAACAATCTCGTGAGATTTTACAAAATGTCAAAAAACTTCAAAAAGGTATCCAGCTGTATTTTAGTCATATTGAAAGGATTTCAAGGGATTTTAAGGGATTTTAAGAGCTTTTTTCAAGTCCAAGAAATTTTACGAGATTCCAAATTTCATGAGTTTTCAAACATTTTCGTAGGATTTCAGAAAATTCCAAAGAATTTTAAAAAGATATCCAGCAGAACATAAAATATATTTAAAGGATTTTTAAATTTTTTAAGAATTTTAAAGAGCTTTTTTCATTCCAAGAGATTTACGAGGTTGCACATTTTTATGAGTTTTCAAACATTTTCGTAGGATTTCAGAAAATCCAAAAGATTTTAAAAAGGTACCTAGCAGGCCATCAACTATATTGAAAGGGTTTTAAGGGATTTCAAAGGATTTTAATGAGCTTTTTTTAATTCAAAGACATTTTACGAGATTTCTACATTTTTATGAGTTTTCAAAGAATTTCGCAGGATTTCAGAAAATGCCAAAGAGTTTAAAGAAGATATCCAGCAGAAAATAACATATATTTGAAGGATTTTAAGGGATTTTAAAGGATTTTTAAGATTTTAACGATTTTGTGGGATCTCAAAGGATTTTAAAGAGCTTTATCGAATTATAACCAATTTTCAGAAAAGATTTCATAAAAGCAAGATGATTTCAAAAAGTAATTTAGTAAGACATCAATCATATTTAAAGGATTTCAAGGAATTTCAAGAGATCTTATAGAGCTTTCTTTTTATTCCAAGAAAGTGTACGAGATTTTTAAATTTCATGAGTTTTCAAACAATTTCATGGAATTTCAAAAAATCTAAAAGATTTACACATTTTTATGGGGTTTTAAAGATTTGGTAGGATTTCAAAAAATCCCAAAGATTTAAAAAAGGTATCCAGTAGAACGTCAATTATATTTAATGGACTTGAAGGGATTATAAAGGATTTTAAAGAGCTTTTTTTTAATTTCAAGAAATTTTACGAGATTTCCGCATTTTTAAGAGTTTTCAAAGAATTTCGTAGGACATCAATGTTATTTAAAGAATTTTAATGAATTTCAAAGGATTTTAAAGAGCTTGTTTTAAATGTAGGAATTTTCCGAAATTTCCACATTTTTATGGGATTTAAAAAAAAAACGTATTTAATTAGATTTCTAGAAAGTAAATCAAATTTATCGGGACACCAATGGATTTAAAAAGATTTCGCAGATTTTAAGGGATTTCATATTTAACCCTCTGTGGCATGGTGGGAATACCGTATTCCCACCTTTTTTCATATAATTTTTTGCGATTTCAGAGTAGTTTTTATTGGATTTTACACAGGTTTTTTCAAATTTCATGCTCGCAGGATGATAGGAAATTAAAATTTTCATACGAAGGGTCTACATTTTTAAAATAATTTGTAAATACTTATAAACAAAGATGAAAAAAAGCCATTTTTTGTTGACAAAATTCGTTATTGAAAAAACTTTGCATTATATTCTCATGAAAATGGGTACTTAAGGGTTTTTGAGGTGGCTGAATACGAATCTAGACTCAGATTAAAAAATTCAAAATGGCGGATTCAATATGGCTGCCGAAATTGGGAATATTTGTTTATTTTATCTGAAAATTGGTATACAGGGGTTTTTGGGGTCAGTGATCACGAATATGAACTCAGATTTTGAAAATTTAAAATGATGGATTCAAGATGGCGGTCAAAATAATAAAGTTTTCTAGATTTTTTTTAAAAATTAGTATACAAGGATTTTTGGAGTCACTGATCACGAATTTGAATTTAGATTTCGAAAATTCAGAAAATTGGTACTAATCCATGTTTTAGGTGAGTAGGTGTATATTTTTTCAAATCTTAATATTCTAAATATTTGTCGTTTTGAATACAGATTCAAGATCAGCGACCAAATTTTGCCCGCCATATTGGATCCGCCATTTTGAATTTTCAAAATCTGAGTTCGGATTCGTGATTAGCAACTCCAAAAAACCCCTGTATACCAATTCTTAAAAAAAAATCCAAAAATATTCCAAATTCAAGTCGCCATATTGGCTCCACCATTTTGAATTTTCTAAATCTGCATCCAGATCCGTGATCATTGATCTCAAAAACCCCCGTATAACAATTTTCAGAAAAAAATATGCCAAACGTTAGCCGCCATATTGGACCCGCCATTTTGAATTTTCAAAATCTGAGTTAAGATTCGTAATCAGCGACCCCAAAAACCCCTATGTACCAATTTTCATGAAAACTCGTTTCCCTGAAAATGTATGCCGGAGACTTCTACTAATATCAAGGGATGAAAAAATATTGATGAATATTTAATTATTTTTTAAAGTCTCTCAACTGCTATTGACACTATTTTGAAATTATTAAATGAGTCCGAGGCCTGAAAAGTACCAAAAGGTGATTTCACCGCTCCTCATTATGTTGCCATTAAACAAAGGTCACATTTTTAGTGAGTGGTTTCTTCTGAGAATGCAGCATTCTTTTAGAATTTTTACCAAGCCCGGAATTTATGCACATTGCTCATGAATAAACGTCACGAGCCATACATTTTTTTCTTTCTCTCTTCGCTTTACTGTGTCTGCGGTAATGACGTTGGGCCATTATGGAGGCCAGTTATAGCCCGATGTATGACAGGATGTATGACTAACAGTTTCTGCTATTCTGGGAGACAGAGCCGACGGAGAGGACGTCGAACGCTTGGCAAGTACTTTAAGTTTGCATACTTTAGTCCCTCTATCCTGAGGCTGCACGCTGTGTTGATTATGGGGGCTATGATCCCAAGATATATTCTTGGGGCAATAGCAAACAATTAACAATTTACATACTCCATTTCGGAATCCAATATCAATTCCAAACAAGTTTAATCAGAATGCTTTTTGCATCCTAAATCCGCAAAACAGTTTTTGAATCAACCACATATCGAAAGACAATATTGAATTTCAACCAGTTCAATCATTATGATTAAAATGATTTTCTGCATTCTGGGCCCGGAAGAATTCTTTTGGGTTTAGAGTGTCAAAAAGCTTTTCAATCTACTGCGGTACATTTATCGGTACATTGCTGATTCAGATTTAGAGAGTATTAGCCAATGAAGACAAGATCAAACAATGATGATTTAGCGAGTGAAAACAATATCAAATTATGGTAATGATTCAGATAGTAAAGGACAAATCAGATGATGATGCTGATGATAATCATAATTATCTGACCAATGAAGACAAGATCAAACAATGATGATTTAGCGAGTGAAAACAATATCAAATTATGGTCATGATTCAGATAGTAAAGGACAAATCAGATGATGATGCTGATGATAATCATAATTATCTGACCAATGAAGACAAGATCAAATGATGATGATAATATAGCCAGTGAGGATAGGAGCAAATTATGATCATGATAATCCATACTATAAAGGCAATATCAAATGATGCTAATGGTCTAGCTACTAAAGGCAAGCTCAAATGATGATGATTGAAGGATGACAATGATCCAGCCTGTAAGGGCAATATCAAATGATTATAATGATCCAGCTAGTGAAGACAAGATCAAATAATGATTAGAATCAGGCCTCAAAGACACTATCAAATGATGATGAATTGAGCCTGTAAAGGCTAGGTCAAATGATGATAATGATCTGACCATTGAAGACAAGATCAAACGATGATAATAGTCTAGTCAGTAAAGATAAGACGAATGTTAATGATAATGATTTAGCCAGTCAAGACAAGATTAAATCATGAGAATCTAGCCAGTCAAGATAAGAATAAATGATGATCTAGCCAGTGAAGACAAGATTAAATGATGATGATCTAGCCTGTAAAGACCATATGAAATTACGATAATAGTCCAGCCAGTTTGATCTTGCTGATGCTCCAGCCTGTGCAGGCAAGCTTAGATGATAATGATTATTCAGCCAGATAAGACAATATCCAGTGATGATGATAATCTAACCTGTAAATGAAGATAAGATCAAATGCAGATAACGACCCAGCTTGTAACGGCAAGATCAAACAATGATGATGATGATTTTTCCAGTGAAGACAAGATCAAATGATGATGATGATGATCTAATCTGTAAGGACAATATCAAATGATGATATTTATCCAGGTAGTGAAGGCAAGATCAAACAATGATTATGATTTAACCAGTGAAAAGAAGATAAAATGATGATCATGATTCAGCTAGTAAAGTCAAGATCAGAGGATAATAAAGATGATAGTCTAAACAGTGAAGACAAGATTAAATAATGATGATGACCCAGTCTTAAAGACACTATCAAATGATGATGAATTTAGCCTGTAGAGGCTAGGTCAAATGATGATGATAATACTCCAGCCAGTGAAAATAAGTCGAATTTTAATGATGATGATCTAGCCAGTCAAGACAAGAATAAATGATGATGATCTAGCCTGTAAACACAATAGGAAATTATGATAATAGTCCAATCAGTTTGATCTTTCAAGATCAAATAATGATGACTATAATGATCTAGCCAGTTCAGACAAGCTTAGATGATAATGATTATTTGGCCAGATAAGGCAATATCAAATGATGATTATGGCCCAGCTGGTGAAGGCAAGATCAAATGCTGATGATGATGATCTAGTCAGCGAAGACAGAACCAAACGATGATGGTCCAGACAGTGAAGACAAGATTAAACAATAATGGTGATCCAATCATTTAAGACAAAATCAAATGATGATCTAGCCAATAAAGACAAGATCAAATTATGGTGATTATGATATATCCAGTGAAGACGAGATCAAATGATTATGAGAATCCATCCTGTAAAGACAATATCAAGTGATGATGACGATCCAGCCGATGAAGGTAAAATTAAATGATGATGATGATCTAGCCAGTAAAGAAAAGATCAAATGATGATAATAATTATCCAGCTAACGATCTAAGATCAAATTATGATGATGATTATCTAGTAAGTCAAGAGAAAATCAAATGATGATGATCATCCAGCCTGTAAAGAAAATATTAAATTATGATATTGGTCCAGCGAGTGAAGGCAAGATCAGATGATTAAATGATGATGATCTAGCGAGTAAAGACAAGATTAAATGATGATTAAGATCCAGCTCATTAATACAATGTCAAATAATGATAATGATCCAGACAATGAAGGCAAGATCGAAAAATGAAGATGATGATTGAGGAAATGCAGACAAGATCCAATGATGATAATGATTCAGCTAATGAAGGGCAGATCGAATGATGATGATAATGTTGAAAATTTGGCCAGTGAAGACAAAATAAAATGATTATCTAGGTAATGAAGACAAGATCAAATGATGATGCCCGTGTAGAAATTCAAATGGGGAACTAGTCTGGTTCCCGACCATTCGACCCCACTTAAAGTCGGAGGCTATTCGGGTCATCTGACTAGCCCCCGACCACTAGCGTCGCGGTAGATTAGTCGGGGGCTAGTTAGGTGACCCGACTTATCCTAGTCGGGGCCTGATCGGGTACTAGTAGGGGTCATATAATAATACATCCGCGTGGAATATTAACCAAACTCCCCAGAATTTGTGGAACATCCCCTAAAAGTTTGTCAAAATACTTATTGTTTACGGAATTCTCCATAAACTTTTTTGAAACATTTAAAAGTGCTCCAATTTACCCAAGATTTAATGGGGAACATATCCTACGCTTAAAAATGCATAAATTTATGTAACTAAAATTTCCCAAAATTTGTGGAATATTAATTTAAAAAAAAAATTCAGCTGGAACGCAGCAATGGAAGAGCTTCGCTCTGAAGGAACCGCCATGTTAGTCACAGTAGTCTCTGCTCCAAGTAATTATGCTTCGTTACGCGTGAACTGCTGTCTTAAACACTCGACGCGTCATTTCTGTTGCGAGAGAGGCGACCGTCGCGCCCTTGCGGATTTTCTTTAAAGCTACCAGTCCAGAACCGTAAGACTCAAATTAAGGTGGTAGCGAAATCTGAACTGTACCGTGCTTAATAGTTTACTACTGTCTTTTCCAAAATGGATTTTCTTAAAATTCCATACAAAGATATTTATAAATGTTCCTAGAAATTCGCAATTTTCTAAAAAATACTACAAAAAAAATAATATTACGTCTTTTTGAAGATTTTGATCGTTGTTTTTATAAAAAGTTGATTTTCGTACAAAATTATTAATTTAATAATTACTTATTAAGTATATTTGAGATGAATTTAACATTAATAAATATTTTCTCCAAAAAAACGTTGTAAAATTATTGTGAAATATCTTCTTAGAGTTTTAGAATCAAAAAATCATTACGCTTTTTTAGATATTACCTCATTTGATAAAACCTCGCCGAAAACTCAAACATAAGAACAACCCGACTAGAGCCCCACTAGCTCCCGACCAGAGTCTGAAGATTACCCGCACGGAAATAAATGGACAAAAAGGTCCGGCTAGCCCTCGACCAACGACCGACCAGGCCTCGACTGAAATTTTGACAACAAAAAGCCCAACTGGTCCCCGATTAGTCCCAGACTGGGTACTTTGTCAAAATGCATAACCCGACTAGCCCCCGATTAGTGCCCGACTTGTAATAGGGTTATTTCCACACGGGCAGTTAAGACATGATCAAAAAATATTGAGGATGATTTAGCGAGTAAAGATAAAATCAAATGATGACAAGGATTCAACTAGGCAGGAATTCAATATAATCCTTTCGGATAAACAATTCAAAACGCAAAAAGTTCTCATGGTTCGAATTGAAAGATCTCGTTTCAGATTTCGATTCGGAACCACCATTTTGGCTGACAAAGGGGTCGAGTGATCGAGGGAGAGCGCGCAGCCGCGAAGATGAGCAGAGATGCTACGGTAGTGACCAATAGTAGACTGCGGATGCTTCCCTCGGACCAATCCGCAACGGGGGATGCCACAACGCGTACTATTGAGCCAGACTTCGAGGGATACATGGCGAGAGGATGGCTCGCTCATGAGAGAGACAGTGAAAGGAGGGACAAGCACTGGCTCGGTTGGAACGACCAGGAACCAATCGGCGCATTTCCAGCAAGAGATAACGAAGAGTGCAGGAGGAGGGGACCTGGAAAGATAATGTCTGACTCCCCAGCATGCTCAGTCTAAAGCATTTCAGAAGAATCGTTCAAATTCTGGGAAGAACCTCAATTATTTCTCAGATTTCTTACAAGATTTTTAGAGGATGGTGATGGAGTTGAAAATTGGTTAAATGATAATTCAGATCAGAGGAGTGTACTTGTGAAGATCCTAAACTCTAGCAGAAGAAACTGAGGGTTCAATAATGTCTGCGGCTTAAGTAAAATTTGGCATCCTTTAGAACCCAAGTTCTAAAGGATGCCAAATTTTACTGAATTGGCGGGTTTCAACGTTTTTAAATGTGCATGTCCCAAAAAGCATAGGCTTATTCGATTTTTTTTTTTTTAACAAATTAAATTTAATAATATAACTATCTAACTTGTTTAAAAAATTTAATATTAACGTAATATTGCGAGAGTATGCCAGTGCAATATTAAATATTTACAATTCTTTGAAATCTTTTGATATTCATTGAAATGTTTCAGATCTCTTTAAAATCCCTCGGAATCTTTAAAAATAGCGAAAACTCTTTCAAATCCTTTAAAATCCTTTCATTTATTGAAAGCTATTGAAAACTCCTTGGAGTATTAACATGCTCTTAACTATTTTTAATTCTTTGAAATTTGTTAATATCTCTTGAAATTTTTCTTATGTTTTTAAATCGATTTGAATTCCTTTAAAATTCTTGTAAATTATTGAAATCGATTGAAAAATCTTTGAGTTTTAAAATGACCTAAAATATTTTTCAACTTGTTTGAGATTTTTTTGATGTCTAATGAAATCTTTTAAATCCTGTAAATTACCTTCAAACTATCGAAATCGATTGAAAAATTTTAAAGTTTTAAAATACCCTTAAAAAATTTAAATATGTTGAAATCTTTGTATATCCTTCGAAATCTTAAAAAATCACACAATATCTTTAAAATACTTTAAAATCCTTCCATTTATTGAAATATATCGAAAAATTTTGCAGTTTTAAAATAGCCTCAAATATTAAAAATGTGTTGAAATTTTTTTATATTCTTTGAAACACCTTTCAAATTTCTTTTAAAGGCCTCGGAATCTTCAAAAATCCCACAATATCTTTAAAACCCTTTTTTTTAAATACTCTTTTAAATTTTTTTTTTAAATACCCATAAATATTTTCAATTTTTGAAAATCTTTTTATATTCTTTGAAATATCTTTCAAATGTTTTTTTAATTACTCGGAATCTTCAAAAATCTCACAATATCATTAAAGTCCTTTAAAATCCTGTAATTTATTGAAATCTATAAAAAATATTGGAGTTTTAAAATAGCCTCAAATATTTTTAAAAAAATGTAATCTTTTTATATTCTTTAAAATTCCTCTGAATCTTCAAAATCCCACAATATCTTTAAAATTCTTTGTTTTTAAATACTCTTTTAATTTTTTTAAATACCCTTAGATATTTTTAATTTTTTAAAATCTTTCTATATTCTTTGAAATCTTTTGCAAATTCTTTTTAAATTCCTCGGAATCTTCAAAAATCCCACAATATCTTTAAAATCTTTTAAAATCCTTCCATTTATTGAAATCTATAGAAAAATATTGAATTTTTTAAATAGCCTAAAATATTTAAAAATTTTGAAATCTTTTTATGTTTTTTGAGATCTCTTTTAAATTGTTTTAAAATACCTCGAAAGCTTCAAAAATCCCAGAATATCTTTAAAATCCTTTAAAATGAAAAACCCATGAATATATTTAAAATACCTTAAAATCATTCAAATTTATTGAAATCTATCGAAAAATCTTACAGATTCAAAATAGCCTCAAACATTAAAATTTTTTTGAAATCTTTTTACATTGTTTGAAATCTCTTTCAAATTTCTTTAAAATTCCTTGAATCTTGCAAAATACCACAATATCATTAAAATTCTTAAAATCCTTCGATTTACTGAAATATATAAAAAAATTTAAAGTTTTAAAGTAGTCTCAAATATTTAAAAAACGTTGAAATCTCTTTCAAATTTTTTTAAAATTTCTTGAATCTTCCAAAATATTACAATATCTTTAAAATCCTTAAAATCCTTTGATTTTTTAAAATCTATAAAAAAATATTGAAGTTTTAAAATAGCCTCAAATATTAAAAAAAAAAGTAATTCTTTTTATATTTTTTGAAATCTCTTACAAAATTTCTTTAAAATTCCTCGGACTTGTCAAAAATCCCACAATACATTTAAAATCCTTTAAAATCCCTTTAATTTATTTAAATCTATCGAAAATATAAGAGTTTTGAAATAACCTTAAATATTAAAATTTTTTTAAATCTTTTTATATTCTTTGAAATCTCTTATAAATTTCTTTCAAATTTCTTGAATCTTCCAAAATACCACAATATCTTTAAAATCCTTAAAATCCTTCGATTTATTGAAATCTATAAAAAAATATTAAAGTTTTAAAATAGCCTCAAATATTTTAAAAAATTTTAATTCTTTTTATATTTTTTGAAATCTCTTACAAAATTTCTTTAAAATTCCTCGGACTTGTCAAAAATCTCACAATATATTTAAAATCCTTTAAAATCCCTTTAATTTATTTAAATCTATCGAAAATATAAGAGTTTTGAAATAACCTTAAATGAATAAAATTTTTTTTAATCTTTTTATATTTTTTGAAATTTCTTTCCATTTTTTTTTAATTCTTCGGAATCTTCAAAAATTTCACAATATCTTTAAAATTCTTAAAAATTTTTCCATCTATTGAAATCTATAGAAAAATATTGGAGTTTTAAAATAACCTCAAATATTTAAAAAATTTTGAAATATTTTTATATTCTTTGAAATCTTTTTAAAATTTCTTTAAAATTCATTGGAATCTTTGAAAATTCCACAAAATATTTTCAAATCCTTCCTTTATTGAAATCCATCGAAAAATATTTGAGTTTTAAAACACCCTGAAATATTTTTAATTCTTTTAAATATTTGTATATCCTTTAAAATCTATTTCAATTTTTTTTAATTCCTCGGAATCTTGCAAAATCCCACAATATCTTTAAAATCCTTTAAAATCCTGTCATTTATTAAATTCTTTAGAAAAATATTGGAGTTTCAAAATAGCCTGAAATATTTTTAAAAATTTGGAATCTTTTTATATTCTTTGAAATCTCTTACAAATTTCTTTAAAATTCCTTGATATCTTAAAAAATCTCAAAATATCTTTAAAATCTTTCCGCTTATTTAAATCTGTCGAAACACCTTGGAGTTTTAAAATACCCTTTAATATTTTTAATTTTTGGAAATCTTTTTATATATTTTAAAATCTGTTTCAAATTTCTTGTGGAATCTTTGAAAATACCATGAAATCCTTTAAATTCTTTAAAATCCCTTGAAATTATTGAAATCAATTGAAAAATCTTGGAGTTTTAAATCACCATCAAATTCTTTTTTTAATTCTTAAATTTTTTTTAAATCTCATGAACTCTTGTAAATACTTTAAAATATCTTTAAATTATTGAAATCGATTGAAAAATCTCGAATTTTTAAAATACCCTCAAATATTTAGAATTCTTTAAAATCTGTTGATATCCCTAAAAATATTTTCAATTACTTCAAGGTTGTTTGGAATCCTTAAAAATACCATGGCATCCTCGAAAACATTTAAAACACCTACAACTTATTGGAATCGATTGAAAAATAGCGTACTTTTAAAACACCCTCAATTATTTCACATTCTTTGAGATCTCCCGATATCCCTTAAAATCTTTTAAATCTCTTTTACATTCTTTAAACTCTTTTGATATACCCGCAACTTTTCTTATTCTCTTTAAGGTTACGGAAATTTTGAAAATACCATAAAACCTTTGGAATACTTTAAAAATCTTTTAATTTATTGAAATCGATTGAAAAATCTCGGATTTTTAAAATATCTTCAAATATTTAAAATTCTTTAAAATCTTTTGATATCCCTAAAAATATTTTAAATCACTTCAAAATTGTTTGGAATATTTAAAAATATAATGCTATCCTCGAGAACATTTAAAATACCTACAACTTATTGGAATCGATTGAAAAATACTGTACTTTTAAAACACCCTTAAATATTCCACATTCTTTAAGATCTCCCGATATCCCTTAAAATCTTTTAAATCTCTTTTACATTTTTCGAACTATTTTGATATAAAAATCTTTTAATTTATTGAAATCGATTAAAAAATCTCGAATTTTCAAAATATTCTCAAATATTTAAAATTCTTTAAAATCTTTTGATATTCCTAAAAATATGTTAAATCACTTGAAATTTTTTTGAAATCTTTAAAAATACCATGGCATCCTCGTAAACATTTAAATACCTACAACTTATTGAAATCGATTGAAAAATAGCGTACTTTTAAAACACCCTCAATTATTTCACATTCTTTGAGATCTCCCGATATCCCTTAAAATTTTTTAATCTCTTTTAGATTCTTTGAACTCTTCTGATATACCTTCAAGTTTTTTTATTCTCTTTAAGGTTACGTAATCTTTGAAAATACCATAAAATCTTTGGAATTTTTTTAAAATCTTTTAATTTATTGAAGTCGATTGAAAAATCTCGGATTTTTAAAATACCCTCAAATATTTAAAATTCTTTAAAATCTTTTGATATTCCTAAAAATATTTTAAATCACTTCAAAATTGTTTGGAATATTTAAAAATATAATGGTATCCTCGAGAACATTTAAAATACCTACAACTTATTGGAATCGATTGGAAAATACTGTACTTTTAAAACACCCTGAAATATTTCACATTCTTTAAGATCTCCCGATATTCCTTAAAATCTTTTAAATCTCTTTTACATTTTTTGAACTCTTTTGATATAAAAATCTTTTAATTTATTGAAATCGATTGAAAAATCTCGGATTTTTAAAATATCTTCAAATATTTAAAATTCTTTAAAATCTTTTGATATTCCTAAAAATATTTTAAATCACTTCAAAATTGTTTGGAATATTTAAAAATATAATGGTATCCTCGAGAACATTTAAAATACCTACAACTTATTGGAATCGATTGGAAAATACTGTACTTTTAAAACACCCTGAAATATTTCACATTCTTTAAGATCTCCCGATATTCCTTAAAATCTTTTAAATCTCTTTTACATTTTTTGAACTCTTTTGATATAAAAATCTTTTAATTTATTGAAATCGATTGAAAAATCTCGGATTTTTAAAATACCTTCAAATATTTAAAATTCTTTAAAATCTTTTGATATTCCTAAACATATTTTAAATCACTTCAAAATTGTTTGGAATATTTAAAAATATAATGGTATCCTCGAGAACATTTAAAATACCTACAACTTATTGGAATCGATTGGAAAATACTGTACTTTAAAACACCCTAAAATATTTCACATTCTTCGAGATCTTCCGATATCCTTTCAAATCTTATAAATCTCTTTTATATTCTTTGAACTCTTTTGATATACCTGCAAATATTCTTCTTCTCTTTAGGGTTACGGAATCTTTAAAAATACCATAAAATCTTTGGAATCCTCTAGAATTCTTTTAATTCATTAAAATCGATTAAAAAATGTTGGAGTTTTTAAATAACCTTAATTTTTTTTAATTGTTTGAAATATTGTGATATCTCTTAAGATCTACTTTTTCTATTTAAGATTCTTTGGAATCATTGAAAATACCATAAAATCTTTGAAATCCTTCAAAATGCCTTTAATTTGAAATAGATTGAAAAATCTTGGAGTTTTAAAATACCCTTAAATTCTTTAAAATCTTTTAATATCGCTTGAAATCTCTTAAAAATTCCTTGGAATCTTAAATAGTACAAAATCGTTTTAATCCTTTAAAATCCTTTTAATTTATTGTAATCGATTAACAAATCTTGAAGCTCTAAAACACCCTCAAATACTTCGAACTCTTTATAATCTTCTGACATCCCTTGAAGTATTAAAAATTTCTTTAAAATTCCTCGGAATCTTTAAAAATAACAGAAAATCTTTAAAATTCTTTAAGGTCGTTCAAATTATTGAAATCGATTGAAAAATCTTGTTTTAAAATAATCTCAGATATTTCAAATTCTTTTAAATATTTTGATTTTATCTTTGAAGTAAGTCAAGGAAGAAATGACAAAAAGGTTCTTTTAGAACGGTTTAAATACATACTGTGGGTTCCTTTAGAAACAATTTTTCAATTTTCGGATTCTGTTTCAGCAAGATAGGTTCCTTTTTATTGCAGCTTCTTTGGAATCAAAAATTGGTTCTAAGAGAAACCCCAGTTTTTCCTGCGAGGCTTTTAAAGATATCTTGATTAAAATCCAACATGTCCAGAAAGCGAAACCAATAATCATTTTGAGAAAAGCATAAGCAAAAGCAAGTACTATCAACATCATTTTTTCTCGTTTCACTATTTATCTTCGTCTTGCCTTTCTTGGAGCACAGACTACATCATTTCAAAAAAATAATTTAAAACTATAACGAAACACAATGTTTTCCTATGTTTTTTATAATTTTCTTTTAGAGAACGATGATGAAGTTAAAATTTGCTTCAACAATTCTAGTCAATAGACCTTCAAAATCTGTTTCTTTATCAATGGATCTAACTCTATCAGTTAGTCCTAACTCTCTATGGTTGAGCAGATTTTAGTATGCTTCTAAAAAAAATCCAATATGTCCAAAAATCCAAACCTATAACCATTTCAAGAAAGGCACAAGCTACAGCAGCTAGCATCTAAATCTGCTCTTTTTCTCCTACTAAAATTTATCTTCGTCTTTACTTTCTTTGAGTACAAACTAAATCATTTCAACAAAATTGAAATTATAAAGAAACTCAACTTTCTCTTTTAAAGAACGATGCTAAAGTTAAGATTGTATTCAACCATTATGATTGGAAGACCTTCAGAATCTATTTCTTCATCTTCGGATCTATCTCTAGCAATTGGTCCCATAGCCCTCTACAAGTCTTAGCAGATTTTATTAGGCCTCTAAAGATATCTTGATCAAAATCCAACATGTCTAGAAAACGAAACCAATAACAATTTCGATAAAGGCAGAAGAAACAACAGCTAGCATCTAAATCTTTTCTTTTTCTCCCTCTACCATTTATCTTTGTCTTGCTTTTCTTTGAGCACAAACTACATATAATTTCAAAAAAATAATTTAAAACTATAAAGAAACACAATGTTTTACTATGTTCTTAGTGTCCCCTTTCAAAGAACGATGATGAAGTTAAGATTTGGGTTAACAATTATGATCAGCAGACCTTTAGAATCTATGTCTTCATCAGTGGATCTATCTCTAGCAATTGATTCTAGTCATCTAAGTTTCAGTATTTTTAGTATGCTTCTAAAGA
>NC_046665.1:120186188-120209174 GCF_010883055.1 Belonocnema kinseyi | reverse complement strand
TGTCTTCATCAGTGGATCTATCTCTAGCAATTGATTCTAGTCATCTAAGTTTCAGTATTTTTAGTATGCTTCTAAAGATATCTTGATCAAAACCCAACATGTTCAGAAAGCGAAACCAATAACCATTACGAGAAAGGCACAAGCAACAGCAGCTAGCATCGACATCTTCTATTTTTCTCCCTCTACCATTTAGCTTCTTCTTTTCTTCTTTTGAGCAAAGCTCTGGTATCGTGATAGCCAGGACGCGAGGGAGCTCGAGAGAGATGGTATGATAATCGGAGATGGTGGAATGGGTAGAGGAGGTGAAAAGGAAGAGGAGAAGCTGGAGGACGATGGTTGGTGGGTAGGGAAAGGGGGGATGGTTGCCATGGCTACCTGAAACCGCAGCCGCCGCTACCGACGATGCGAGAGGTGTCACTGACTCCTGGGTAGCGCAAAGCGACGTTACACACTCTCTTCCCTTTTCTCTAGGTATATGCGGAACAGCATATGTGCACGTGAATGAGCTCGCCAGTAAGTACCCAATGCCGACCCGACGACTCGCTTTGCATCGGCTTTTGCAGCTGTGACGAATTCGGCCTTTGCGAATGCTAACTTTAATCCTTGTGGAGAGTTGATTATCTGGGATATAACCTTCCACTTGTTTGAGATGTGGATAATTGGTTGGGAAGTGACTTTTTCCTGAGAATAGAGGATGTTTTGATTATGTTGATGTTGTTTGATCTTCATTTAATTGTATTGATGTTGATGACAGAAAAAATGGGGCTTCTCTTAGAACCAATGTGCTGGAAAGGAACTCAAAATGATAAATGATTTCTAAAGGAACCCAAAATGTAAATTTGAACAGTTCTAATCGAATCTTTTGGTCACTACTGTCTTGACTCAATTCGAAGATTTTACATATAAAATATATGAAAATATTTCGAAGAATTTGAAATATTCGAGGGTATTTTAAAACTCCAAGATTTTTTAGTACATTTCAAATTAAAGGTATTTGTTAATATTTCGAAGAGTGTCTAATAGATAAAAAATTTTTAAGGGATATCAAAAGATTTCGAAGAATTTAAAAAAATGTACGGGTATTTTAAGATTTCAAGGATTTTCAATAGATTTTAATAAATTAAAGGGATTTTAAAGGATTTCAATGATTTGGTATTTTTTGAGATTCCTTGGAATTTTTACGAGATTTCAAAGGATATCTAAAGATTTCAAAGAATTTGAGGGTATTTTTAAACTTCAAGATTTTTCAATCTATTTCTAATTGAAGCCTTTTTGAAGGATTTCAAAGATTTTATGATATTTTTGAAGATTACAAGGAACCTTGAAAAGAACAACAAGTTTTTAAGGGATAACAAAAGATTTTGAAGAATTTAAAATAGTAAGGGTATTTTAAGAGTGAAAGCATTTTTCAATCGATTTCAATAAATTGAAAGATTTAAAAGGATTTTAAAGAATTTATGGCATTTTTAAAGATTTCGAGGAATTTTAGAGAGATTTCAAGGTATATAAAAAGATTTTAAAGAATTTTAGGGTATTTTAAAAATTCAAGATTTTTCAATCTATTTCAATAAATGAATGGGATTTTAAAGGATTTCGAAGATTTGTTATTTTTAAGATTCCACGGATTTTTTAACAGATTTCAAGGGATTTGAAAGGATTTGAAAGAATTTGAGGGTATTTTAAAACTCAAAGATTTTTCAAATTAAAGGCTTTTTAAAGGATTTCAAAGATTTTATGGCATTTTTAAAAATTACGAGGAACCTTAAAGAGAATAAAAATAATTTGAGGGATATCGAAAGATTTTAAAGGATTTGAGGGTATTTTAAAACTTAAAGATTTTTCAATTGAATTCAATAAATTAAAGGGATTTTTAAAGAGATTTCAAGGAATATTAAAAGATTTTAAAGAGTTTGAGGGTATTTTAAAACTCAAAAATTTTCTAATCGATTTTAAATTAAAGGCCATTTGAAGGAATTCAAAGATTTTATGGTATTTTTCAAGATTACAAAGAATCTTCAAACTAGATTAGAAAAATTTTAAGGGATATCAAAAAATGGCTAAGAATTTAAAAAAAAATTACGGGCATTTTAAGATTTCAAGGATTTTTCAATAGATTTCAATAAATTAACTGGATTTTAAAGGATTTCAAAGATTTGTTATTTTTAAGATTCCTCGGAATTTTTAACAGATTTCAAGGGATATCAAAGGATTTCAAAGAATTTGAGGTTTTTTTAAAACTGAATGATTTTTCAATCGATTTCAAATTAAAGGCCGTTTGAAAGATTTCAAAGATTTTATGGCATTTTTAAAAATTCCGAGGAACCTTAAAGTGAATAAAAATAAATTGAGAGGTATCCAATGATTTTAAAGGATTTGAGGGTATTTTAAAATTTAAAGATTTTTCAATCGATTTAAAAAAATTAAAGGGATTTTAAAGGATTTCGAATATTTTGCATTTTTAAGATTCCTGAAAATTTTTAAGAGATTTCAAGAGATATTAAAACATTTCAAAGAATTTAAGGGTATTTTAAAACTCCAAAATTTTTTAATCGACTTCAAATTAAGGACCATTTGTAGGAAATCAAAGATTTCATGGTATTTTTAAAGATTATAAAGAATCTTCAAACTAGATTAAAAAAATTTTAAGAGGTAACAAAAAATTTCTAAGAATTTAAACAAATTTACGGGTATTTTAAGATTTCAAGGATTTTTCAATTGATTTCAATAGATTAAAGGGATTTTTGAAGGATTTCAATGATTTGGTATTTTTTAAGATTCCTCAGAATTCTTAAGAGTTTTTAATCAATTTCAAATTAAAGGCATTTTGAAGGATATTTCAAAGATTTCATGGTAGATTGAAAGATTTCGAAGAATCTTAAAAATTTTTTTTAAGATTTCAAAGGATATCAAAAGATTTTGAAGAATTTAAAATAGTAAAGGTATTTTAAGAGTGAAAGCATTTTTCAATCGATTTCAATAAATTGAAAGATTTCGAGGGATTTTAGAGAGATTTTAAGGGATATCAAAAGATTTGAAAGGATTTGAGGGTATTTTAAAACTTAAAGATTTTTCAATCGATTTCAATAAATTAAAGGGATTTTAAAGGATTTCGAAGATTTTGCATTTTTAAGATTCCTGGGAATTTTTTAAGAGATTTCAAGGGATATTAAAAGATTTCAAAGAATTTGAAGGTATTTCAAAACTCAAAAATTTTCTAATAGATTTCAAATTAAAGGCCATTTGAAGGAATTCAAGGATTTCAAGGTATTTTTAAAGATTCCAAAGAATCTTCAAACTAGATTAGAAAAATTTTAAGAGATATTAAAAGATTTCTCAAAATTTAAAAAAGTTAAGGGTATTTTAAGATTTCGAAGATTTTTCAATAGATTTCAATAAATTCAAGGGATTTTAAAGGATTTCAAATATTTTGCATTTTTGCGATTCCTGGGAGTTTTTAAGAGATTTCGAGGGATATCAAAAGATTTTAAAGAGTTTGAAGGTATTTTAAAACTCCAAGATTTTTGAATAGATTTCAAATTAAAAATATTTTGAAGGATTTTAAAGATTTTATGGTATTTTTAAAGATTCCGAGGGATTTCAAAGAGATTTTAAATATTACAAGGGATATCAAAAGATTTCAGAGAATTTGAAATAATTTGAGAGTGCTTCAGAAGTCCAATATTTTTCAGTCGACTGCAATAAATTCCAGGGATTTTAAAGGATTTTAAAGATTTTAGTGTATTTTAAAAGATTTCGAGGAATTTTAAAGAGATTTCAAGGGATATCAAAAGATTTAAAAGAATTTGAGGGTATTTTAAAACTCCACGATTTTTCAATCGATTTCAAATTAAAGGCTTTTCGAAGGATTTCAAAGATTTTATGGAATTTTTAAAAACTCCGAGGAACCTTAAAAAGAATAAAAGGAATTAGAGGGATGCCAAAAGTTTTCGAAGAATTTGAGGGTATTTTAAAACTTAAAAATTTTTCGATGGATTTCAATAAATTGAAGCGAATTTTAAAGGATTTCAAAATTTTGGCATTTTGAAGATTCCTGAGAATTTTAATGCGATTTCAAGAGATATTAAAAGATTTCAAAGAATGTGAGAGTATTTTAAAACTCCGAATTTTTTTATCCATTTCAAATTAAAGGCATTTCAAAGAAATTCAAAGTTTGCATGGTATTTTCAAAGATTCCGAGGGATTTTAATCAGATTTTGAGAGTGTTTTATAAGTTTAATATTTTTTGATCGATTTCAAGAATTAGGAGGTATTTTAAAGGATTTCAAAGATTGTGTGGTATTTGGAAAAAATTTCAAAAATCTTAAAAAGATTTTATGAAATTTTTAAAGATTTCGAAGAATTTTTAAGAGATTCAAAGGGATATAAAAAAATTCGAAAGAATTTTAGGGAATTTTAAAACGTTAAGATTTTTCAATCCATTTCAATAAATGAATGGAATTTTACAGGATTTCCAAGACTTGTTCTTTTTTAAGATTCCTTGAAAACAGATTTCCAAGAATTTAAGGGTATTTTGGAGAATTAAAGATTTTTCAATCGATTTCAATAAATTAAAGGGATTTTCAAGGATTTCAAAGATATGATATTTTTTAAATATTCCTTGGAATTTTCAAGAGATTTCAAGGGATATTAAAAGATTTCAAAGAGTTTGAAATAGTTAAGGGTATTTTAATAGTCCAGGATTTTTCAATAGATTTCAATAAATGGAAAGATTTTAAAGGATTTCAAAGATTTTGTGTTATTTTTAAAGATTCCGAAAAATTTGTAAGAAATTTAAAAAATTTCAAGGGATTTTATAAGATTTCAGAAAATTTGCAATAATTTCCGAGTGTTTTAGAAGTCCAATTTTTTTAGTCGATTTCAATCAATTAAAAGAATTTTAAAGGATTTCAAAGAATTTTTGGTATTTTTAAATATTTCGAGGAATTTTTGAGAGATATAAAGGGATATAAAAAGATTTAAGAGAATTTTATAATATTTTAAAACTTCAAGATTTTTCAATCGATTTTAATAAATGAATGGGATTTTAGAGGATTTCAAAGATTTAGTATTTTTTAAGATTCCTCAGAATTTTCAAGAGTTTTCAAGGGATATCTAAAGATTTCAAAGAATTTGAGGGTATTTTAAAAATTCAAAATTTTCAATCGATTTCAAATTGAAAACTTTTTGAAGGGTTTCAAAGATTTTATGGTATTTTTAAAGATTCCGAGAAACCTTGAAAAGAACAACAAGATTTTAAGGGACTTTTCAATAGATTTCAATAAATTGAAGAATTTTTAAGGATTTCAAAGATTTCGTGGTATTTTTGAAGATACCAAGAAATTTTGAAGTGATTCCAAAGATTTTTTTAAAAATTAAAAAATTGTACAGAATTTGAAATATTTTAGTGTATTTTAAAACTCGAAGATTTGTCAATAGATTTGATTAAATTAATAAATCAATCGATTGCAGACTGAAGAATTTTTGAAGGCTTTCATAGATATTATGTTATTTTTAAAGATTCCGTGGAATTTTAAAGAGATTCTAAAGATTTCAAAGAATATGAAAGGATTTCAAAGAATTTGGATTATTTAAGGGTATTTAATAAGTCCAATATTTTTCAATCGAATTCGAAAAAATAGAGGGATTTTAAAGAATTTCAAAGATTTTATAGTATTATCAGTGATTTCGAGGAATTTGTAAGAGATTTCAAGGAATATGAAAAGATTAAAAAAATTTTGAAATATTTAGGGGCATTTTAAAACTCGAAGATTCTTCAATCGATTTCAAATTTAAGGAATTTCAAAGGATTTCAAAGATATTATGGTATTTTTAAAGACTCCGAGGAATTTTAGAGAAAATTTGAAGATTTCAAAGAATTTGAAATATTTGAGTGTGTTTTAAAAGTCAAACATTTTTAAATCGATTTCAATAAATTAAAGAGATTATAAAGGATTTCAAAGATTTTAAGAGATATCAAAAGATTTCAAAGAGTTTGAAATATTTTAGGGCGTTTTAAAAGTTTTATATTTTTTAATCGATTTCAATAATTTGAAGGTATTTTTTAAGATTTCAAGAAATTTTAAAGAGATTTTAAAGATTTTGTGGGATATTATAAGATTTAAAAGAATCTTAAATATTTCAGGGTGTTTTAAAAGTTTTATATTTTTCAATCAATATTAATAATATAGAGGCTTTTTAAAGTTTTTCAAAAATATTGTGGTATTTTTAAAGATTCCAAAAATTTTTAAAGAGATTTAAAAGATTTTTAAGAAGGTCAAAAGATCCAAGAGAATTTGAAATAGTTGAGGATATTGTAAAACATTAAAATTTTCATATTGTACTTTATAATTCTGATTAAATAGTATTAAACTAGGAAAAATTTAATAAAGAAGTTAAGATTATAGATATTAGTTGATCCTGAAAGGAAAAAAGTAAACATGAAATGTGACAGTTTTTAAGGAAATACTGCGCGATTCTAATTGGAATTATATCATTTTATTATATTATAATATTAGGATTTAATTTTTTAAAGAAGTTATGTATTTCTATTATTAATATTAATTTGTTTGAAAAAAATAAACAAATACATTCGTCAATATGGATATGTATGATTATTTATAGTATTTGTTGATTTCGAATAAGCCCGCGCTTGTTGGCACATGCGCAGTTGAAAACATCGGCACCCGCCAACCGCCATCTATCGGATATCAGCGAACTAAAAGGGAACCCTCAAAAAGAGTTCCTTTAGAGCCTACGTTCTAAAGGATGCCAACTTTTACTTGAACCGCAAAATTATACTGAACCCCCCCCCCCTCTTTTTGTGAACATGATCTTGAAGAGGATCTTGATAGTTAAGGTTAAGAGAAGTTCAACCCGATTTTTTCCTCAAGTTCAAAAGGACCACCCGGATTTTGCAGCAGATACTTCAGAAACAATTGTCCTTTGGACTTTGCGATCGTGACTCAAAAAGACGATCACGACCAAGCCAGCGGCAGGAAACAAAAGATCTCGCTTAAACGCAAGTGCTCTCTTTTCTCTTCCTGCGTGCAACCCATATTCTTCTTTCCAACCAGGGCCGCAAGAACGAACTAACAAATCTTAAAACCATCTTTACGTTCACAGTTCGAAATTTAACTAAAAAATTTAACTACAGTGAAACCCTTCAATAGCCCTCCCTTCTATAGCCCTTCCGAGAATTGATACCTATTAAATCTAATTTCACCTCAATTTACAGCAAATGCTCTTTAAACGTAATATTCTGATCAGTAGGACACTATCTATTACGATCTTCAATTATTGGCAAAGAACCTTCTGGTACCATTGAATATGTGGATCTCATTTTAGGGTATAGATTATAGCGGTGATGCCCGACTCGCATTTATACCTTCTTAAGTATACCCCCACCACAGCGATGCCCGATTCGCATTTTGACCTGCTAAGGTTACCCCCACCATTTCACTCAGCGCTTTACCCCTCGCTTAGGAAAAGGCTGGCCTACCTGAGATATTTAAACTGGACATTGTGAACAGAAATTGTAAATTTTATTTTCTGGTTTCGCGACAATAAAATTAAGCTGTTTTCCTTTTTGGTTCCACTTTAGAAATTTAACATCGAGTTTATTAGGACTGTAAAATTCTGAAATATTCTGCTTCAAAGACGCGTGAAAGGAATTTAAATTAAAAAAATTATTACAAACAATCTTTAAGAAAAATGGAAATGTTTGGTTGAAAATTCAACCCGTTTATTCAAAAATCGGCTCTTTAAGTTTTAAATTAAAGTATCTTAATGGAAAATTTACTTCTTATTAAAAACTATTATTCTGATGCTAAAAAATTAAACTTATTATTTTTTTTTACAAAAATTTAACTATTATGTTTTTAATTTAAAAATGCATCTTACTTGGTTAAAAATTCAACTCTATTTGTGTAATATTCGTCTTTTTGGTTTGAAAATTCATTTTTTTAGCAGAAAGTTTCTATTTTTTGATTAATAAGACAGGTTTGATAAAAATTTTTCTGTTTTGGTGGAAAATTGTACTATTGTGTTCAAAATTCGTTCTTTTTTACTTAAAAATTAATTTTTTACTCGTCTTATGTTTGAAATTTAAAAAAATGAAAACTCAACTATTTGGTTGAAAATTAAACTATTTTCTTGAACTGAAAATTAATTTTCTTAGTTTGAAATTAATTTCTTCCGAGAATCATGTAACTGATTTGTGGAAAATTCGTCGTTTTTTGTCTTAAATTAATCATTTTGGATAAGAATTCCATTTTTAGTTAAAAATTTATTTGGTTCAAAATTGAACTACAGTGAAACCCTGCAATAGCCCTCCCTTCTATAGCCCTTCCGAGAATTGAGGCCGCGCCCCAGGTAGGTGTAACAGGGGCTGCGCGGAGGCCACAGGGTCTTCGGTTGTCACTCAGGCGAGCACTCAAGCATGAATAAACAAAAGCGGAACTGGCTATAACGAGTTTGTTTCCACCCACCGTCAGCCCGTAAATCGGCGCTATAGAAGAGTTTCACTGTATTTTGTTGAAAAGTCCTTTTTTTCCGTTAAAATTAATTTTTTAAACTTCAAATTGAACTATTTCGTTCATGGTTCTTGAATTCAAAATTTAAATTTTCATTGAGAATTTATATTTCAGGGTAGTAATTGGATTATTTTGTATAAACCCCATCATTCACCTTAAAATTACATTTAAAAAGATTTAAAAAGATTTTCAACATTATACAAAAACTAATGATCTATAAGATTTTCAGGAATTTTTTTAATTGTGCAGGTTTTATTAAAAATTGTAGAAAAAATTCGAATAATTTTTTTAAATTAAAATTTGAAAAATTAAAATTAAATTTAAACTAAATAATAAATTAATATAAAAAAATTAAAAATAAAATTAGATTCGAAAATTTTATTAAGATTCCTATCAAAATTAACAATGGTATTTTATCTTTGACAATTAATTTTCAACTAATGTTTAAGAAGATTTTTAAATATTTTCAAAATTATAAACAAAAATTAGAAAAGTTTTCTAAAATCAAAAAGGTAAACTGAATCAAACTGAATTTTTTTTTTATAAAAACTCAATTATTTTGTTTCTAACTTGTCTGTTTAATTTAAAAATTCATCCAGTTTCGTAGAAATTGCATTTTTCTTGGTTCAAAATTCAAATTTTTGTTTAAAAATTTATTTCACATAAATATTTATATTCAGCTATTTGGTTAAGAAGTAAACTGTTTTCTTGAATTGAAAATCAATCATTAATCTTAGATGTATTTTAGAAAAGATTTTAAAATATTGCCAAAATTGTAAAAAAAATAATCTGGAAGATTTTCAAGCATTTTTTTAATTTTTGCAGGTTTTATTAAAGATGGTAGGTAAAAGTCGAATCATTTTAAACGATATTCAGCAGTTTTGAGAGATTTTCAAAAATAATTTGAAAGTTTTTTTAACTAAAAAAATTAAATTTTTTCAAGAAGATTAATTTTTAACAAAAAACAACGAATTACTACAAACTAGTTATATTTTTGTCTAAATAAATAAATTTTGAACTAAGAAAATCAATTTCCAACCAAGATTATGGATCTCACAAAAAAGACGAATAAAGTTTTAGTTAGTGAAAATTAATTATAAAACAAAAACAAGAACGAATTTTTGACCAAATGGTACAGATTTCCACCAAAACAGATTAATTTGAAATTGAAATTACCCCCCCTAATCAGACTAAAGATTTTCATATTTATCAAAGATTTTTTATAATCTTCAAATTTGAGAGTAATAAACTCCATGTGAAATTTCTAAAATGAAACCAAAAGGTACAATAGGTTAATTTTAATGTCGGCAATCCGGAAAATAATATGTACTATTTCTGTTTGAAAATCCAGTTTAATTATTCCAGGTACGTCAGCTTCCTAAGTCTAAGATTTAACTAATAATTATAAATCAACCCTGATATAAAAGTTAGAAAAAATTAATTTATCTTTTTCAATAATTAAATAAATTTCTTTTCCAAAACTAAAAATGATTATTAGCGAGAACAAGCAAGCGAGGGGTAAAGCGCTGAGTGCAGTGGTGGGGGTAACCTGAGCAGGTCAAAATGCGAGTCGGGCATCGCCGTGGTGGGGTTATACTTAAGAAAGTATAAATGCGAGTCGGACGATAACCAGATTATAGATGATACTATTTATCTTGCATGTAATGATTTTAAAAATGAGCTTTTAAGCGGCCCTGTCTCTAAAGTCCCTCCCTTGTACTAAAGTCTTCTACTCTCTCTCGAGAATGAAATTAAGGCTTCCGAAAATAAACCAGCGACATTCAATTGTTTGCGAAGCAGAACGACATCGCGATGGCAGCGGTCGAGTGGAAGGCACTCGTAGCTTTTTTAAGAGAGCGAGAGAGAAGGAGAGTACTCGTAAAAGATGAGAAACGATCCACAAGATGGCCGTTCGATCCTCAGGATACCTTGGGGGATCGGAGGGACCGGCGAGAGGTTGCAAAAGTCGAAGGAGAGGGTTTGAGAAAGGGAGAGAGGGACAGACAGGTGGACTTATACAACCTCCTGACTACTC
The DNA here is from genome assembly GCF_010883055.1 of Belonocnema kinseyi. Taxonomy (NCBI): domain Eukaryota; kingdom Metazoa; phylum Arthropoda; class Insecta; order Hymenoptera; family Cynipidae; genus Belonocnema; species Belonocnema kinseyi. The sequence goes on along the minus strand of NC_046665.1, from coordinate 120,198,608 downwards.
GATCGTTTCTCGATGCAACATTCCAGTCCAGTTTTCCTCCTTGTTTTATCAATAAAAAATATTTACGATCAAATTTTATCATCTTAAGCGAGATATTCGATCAATTTCAGTTCAAATCGTGCAATATTTCAATAAAAGTCTAGGTAACATTGCGAAAAAACTGGGGTTTCAGAAATGTTGCGGCTCAATTAAAATTTGGCATCCTTTAGAACGTAGGCTCTAAAGGAAGTCTTTTTGAGGATTCCTTTTGTAGTTCGTTCATATTCGAAAGACAGACCATTTGTTTTATCAGTAAAAAACATTTTGGATCAAATTTAAATATCTTAAGCGAGATATTGAATCAATTTCAGTTCAAATCGTGCAATATTTCAAGAAAAGTCTAGGTAACATTGCGAAAAAACTGGGGTTTCAGAAATGTTGCGGCTCAAGTAAAATTTGGCATCCTTTAGAACGAAGGCTCTAAAGGAAGTCTTTTGGAGGGTTCCTTTTTAGTTCATTCATATACAATAAATGGATGGTTTTCTTTATCAGTAAAAAAATATTTTGGATCAAATTTAAATATCTTAAGCGAGATGTTGAACCAATTCCAATTTAAATCGTGCAATTTTTCAACAAAAGTCTAGGTAACAGAGAAAAAACTGGCGGTTCAGTAATAATGCGGCTCAAGTAAAAGGTGGCATCCTTTAGAACGTAGGCTCTAAAGGAAGTCTTTTTGAGGATTCCTTTTGTAGTTCGTTCATATTCGAAAGACAGACCATTTGTTTTATCAGTAAAAAACATTTTGGATCAAATTTAAACATCTTAAGCGAGATGTTGAACCAATTTCAGTTCAAATCGTGCAATATTTCAAGAAAAGTCTAGGTAACATTGCGAAAAAACTGGGGGTTCAGAAATGTTGCGGCTCAAGTAAAATTTGGCATCCTTTAGAACGTAGGCTCTAAAGGAAGTCTTTTAAGGGTACCTTTTTAGTTTGTTCATATCCGATAGATAGATGGTTTGTTGTATCATTAAAAAACATTTTGGATCAAATTTAAATATCTTAAGCGAGATGTTGAACCAATTCCAGTTTAAATCGTGCAATTTTTCAACAAAAGTCTAGGTAACAGAGAAAAAACTGGCGGTTCAGTAATGATGCGGCTCAAGTAAAATTTGGCATCCTTTTGAACATAGGCTCTAAGGGAAGTCTTTTTGAGGGTTCCTTTTTAGTTCATTCATATCCGATAGATGGATGGTTTGTTTTATCAGTAAAAAAAACATTTTGGATCAAATTTAAACATCTTAAGCAAGATGTTGAACCAATTCCAGTTTAAATCGTGCAATTTTTCAACAAAAGTCTAGGTAACAGAGAAAAAACTGGCGGTTCAGTAATGATGCGTCTCAAGTAAAAGGTGGCATCCTTTAGAACGTAGGCTCTAAAGGAAGTCTTTTAAGGGTACCTTTTTAGTTTGTTCATATCCGATAGATAGATGGTTTGTTGTATCATTAAAAAACATTTTGGATCAAATTTAAATATCTTAAGCGAGATGTTGAACCAATTCCAGTTTAAATCGTGCAATTTTTCAACAAAAGTCTAAGTAACACAGAAAGAATAGGGGTTCAGTAATGTTGCGGCTCAAGTGAAATTTTTTTTAATTTGGCATCCTTTAGAACATAGGCTCTAAAGGAAGTCTTTTTGAGGGTTCCTTTTGTAGTTCGTTCATATCCGACAGATAGATGGTTTGTTTTATCAGTAGAAAACATTTTGGATCAAATTTAAACATCTTAAACGAGATGTTGGACCAATTCCAGTTCCATCAATGAATTCACTGAATTCCATGAATTTTATCAATTAGACGTTTTCCGCGAATTTCGTACATCCCAAGAATTTCGTGTATTTCGTAAGTTCCATAAACTCCATAAATTTAATAAATATAGCGTGAATTCCGCAAATCCAGTGAATTCCGTGACTTCAGTGAATTCCTTGAATTCCGTTGATTCATTTCCATGAATTCTGCGAATTCCATGAATTCCGTAAATTTCATGAACTCCGTAAATTCCACAATTTTCTGTATTTTGTGAATTCTATGAATTTTACAAATTCCTTGAAGTCTCCAAATCCAGTGACATTCTTGAATTTCCCTAATCCAATGAATTTATCGAATTCCCCAAATCCAGTAAATTTCGTGATTTCAGTGAATTCCTTGAATTCCATAAATTCCGTGATTTCTTTCAATTCCACGAATTCCATGAATTCTTCGAATTCCATGAATTCCGTAAATTGCACGAATTTCGTGTATTTTGTGAATTCTATGAATTTTGCGTATTCTTTGAATTCTCCAAATCCAGTGAAATTCTTGAATTTCGCGACCCCAATGAATTTCGTAATTTTAGTGAATTCCTTGATTTCCATAAATTCCGTGATTTCATAAATGCCGTAAATTTCGCGAATTCTTTAAATTCTATGACTTCCGTGATTAGCATGAATTCCTTAAATCCTAGCAATCCCGAAAGTTCCATCCATATTGTGTATTCCTTGAAATTCATGAATCCTGCAAATTCCGTAACTTCTGTAAATTTCATCAATCGGCGAATTCCGTTAATTCCTTGAATTGTGAAGATTCCGCGAATTACATGAATACCGTGCATTCTGTGCGTTACATAAATTCTGTAAATTCAGCACAATTCCGCGAATTCCTGAAATTTCACGAATTTCGTGTATTTCGTGAATTCTATAAATTCGATGAATTCCGTGAATTCTTCAATTCCAGTGAATTTCGTGATTTTCGTAAATACCATGATTACCTTCAATTCCACGAATTCCGTGAAATTTGCGAATTTCATGAATTCTGAGAATTGCGTGAATTTCATGAATAACGTAAATTTCGCGAATTCTTTTAATTCTATGAATTCCGTAATTTACATGAAGTTTCGCGAATTCCTGCAATTTTTTGAATTCCATACATTGCGTCAGTTCCTTGAATTTCATAAATTCTGCGAATTCCGTGACTTCTGTGAATTTCATGAGTTCCGCAAATTCCATAGATTTCGTGAATTTCTTCATTTCCATGAAATCTGTGAATTCCGTGCATGTCACGAATTCCGCGAATTTCTTGATTTCCGTGTGTTCCATTAATTTGTTGATTTCCTTGAATTCCATTAATTCCGTGATTTCCTTGTACGTGATTTTCGCCTTACAAACATTTGTATCGCAAATCCATTTCAATGCGACGTTTGCAATTTTACCTTACAGTGTATTTTCAACAGCGTAAACGTACGCTTCGAATTTCAAGATGACGGAACGCACCGAACAAAGAGTGAGCATTCAATTTTGCCTAAAACTTTGACATTCGTGTTCGGAAAACATCGTTTTCATTTGAAATTAAATTGTGATTGTGTAAGTGATACTCTAATCAAAAAGTTGTTTAGGCGATTTAAAAGTGGCTCTACTTCTGAAGAATGTGATCCTAACTCTGGAAGGCTGTTTCCCAAATTGAAGTATCCTCTACAAGGAAACCAATTTCAAGACCTTGAGAAAATAAAATAGAATGCGACAAAGAGCCTGTGAGCTATTCCGAAAGGTGACTTTAAGCAAAGATCTTTGCTTTAAGTAGTGCTTCTGAAAGTGGGAGAATCGCTAGAAGAAGGTTATGGCTTGCAAAGGGGAGTGCTTTAAAGCAGTGACGGATTAACATTTTTCGGGGCCTGGGGTTAAACCTCAAAGGGGTCCTCTTAAGGGCAGAGAAAATTCCAATTTTTCTGTAAACTTTATTAATTTTCTGGGGTCAGGGGCCCCTCGGCCCCTGGGGCCTGGGGCACTAGCCCCAACGTGCCCCTTGGCAAATCCGGCACTGCTTTAAAGAGAATATTATCGCCATTGACCAGAATTAAATTTTTCTCTTTGTTCAATACAAAAGGTCAGAAACCTTCCGGACAGACCTTGTAGTAAAAAAATTTTTTATTTAAACAAATGGTTACAAAATCTTAATTAATTATCTAAAATATCTGAAAAATCCGGATATATAGAGAGGAATGTTATAAGTTTTATTCAATTTAAAGAATAATAAATAATACGAAATTCTAGAAAAAATAATTCATGTTTATTTACTTAATTTACATAAATTCTTGAATATATGAGGTAACACCCAAACCCGAATTTATTGATTGAAACTGAAAATATTTCAAAAATAATTGGGTTATAATCAAGTAATAAAATTTTACATTATAATCATATAACAATTAAATATCCTGAAATACAGTTTTTTAAATATTAACCCAAAAATAAATTAACTATTTTAACATTTTTGAACAAATTTTTGAACTGAAATAAATTATGATTATTGCATTTCTAATTCAAAGCGTTGAGAACTGAACAAGTTTGTTTTTAATTAAAAAATCTCGAAATTGATTAATATCAGATTAAAATGTCGCAAAAAAGAAAAATTTCAAAACGTTAAGAATGGAATATTTTCCCGCTAGAATTTTCAAAAATAGTTCATTTAAAAATCAGAGGAATGAAAATAGTATTATTTTGAAATAAGAGCAATTAAAATTCAATAATTTAAAAGTGCGAAACTTTGGAATTTTAATAACTTTCATTTCGACCCAACAAAAAAATTGACAATTTTAATTAAAAGTTATTTTGAATAGGAAATGTAAAAAGTTTTGAAAAAATTAAAAGTCAGCAAGTTTTGTGTGTTTTAAATTAAGATCCAACTATTTAGAATATTTGAATCTAAAATTATTAAATTTGAAACTGACAAAAATTGAACTGGTTGAATTTCGAAAAGTATAATTAACAATTTGAAAATTGTTAATTTCTAAACGATTAAATTTACCTAAAGTAATATGAATTGTTAAAGGTTTAAGTAAAAAAAAAGCTTAAATACCACAATTCTTTGCAACTATTTTTTTCTAGTCTTAAATAAAGTCGGAATTTGTTTAAGTTTTGTAATATTTCCCATTTGTAATCACTTATTATTTTTAATGTTTTTTTAAATAGAATTATTCAGTTTTCAAGGTACATGATTAAAAAATGGTTCATTTGAAATGGAGGATATAAAGGTGAATTAATTGTTTGTTTTTAGAAAAGTTTAAACAATCAATTTTTAAGTTAAATCATAATTTTCATAATTTAATAAAAATTTAGATTATTACAATTTTAGAAGCTTTTCAATCAAAATATTTTATTTAGTTTTCAATTTAATTTGCTTTCTAATTAAATTGCCTGAATTATAAATTTTTATTTTGAAAGTTTTGAATTTCGGAAGCTTCAATTAGAAATTTTTTAAATTTAAAATTGTACAATTTTAAACGGATTTATTTATTCAGTCGACCTACTTTATGGTAAATAAGGGAAAATTAATTCTCAAATTTAACTATATTTTTGGATCTTCGTAAAATCAGGTGCAGTAAAGTTTTCACATCGAGATATCTATTTTCACGATTTTCACTGACAGTCTAAGTTTACTTTGTTTTCTCTTTTTTTTATTTCAGTGTACATAATCTCAAAATTGAACTAAGCATATCGATATCGATATTCTACATTATATTTTCCACTTTAAACAAGTGAAATAATTAGAAAATAGTTATTTATGATACAAGTGCGTAAAATAGGTGATTTCCCATTTACACAAAATTCTATGAATTTCTTTGTTTCCGTGAATTCCCAGAATTTCAGGAATTCTATGAATTCTGTTAATTCCGGGAATTCTATGAATTATGTGAATTACATTAATTCAATGAATCCACGAATTCTGTGAATTCCAGGAATTCTATACATTTCAGGAATTCTATGAATTCCTTAAATTCCACGAAATAGACAAATACCACTCATTCTATGAATTCCGCAAATTTTATTAATTTAAGGAATTCATAGAATTCCACGAATTCCGTGAACTCCGCGAATATAATGAATTATAAAAGTTCCGCGAATTCCATTAATTTTATTATTTTTGTATATTTTGCGAATTCCATGAATTCCATCAATAACAAAAATTCAATAATCTCGAAAATTCTATAGATTACGTGAATACCACAAATTTCACGAATTCCACGAATTCAATAGATTCCAAGAATTCCATGAATTCAGCAAATTCCTCGAATTCCACGAATTCAGAAAATTCCTCGAATTCTACGAATTCCGGAAATTCCAGAAATTACAGGAATAACATGAATCCGTGAATTCCACGATTTCTGCGAACTCTATGAATTCCCAGAATTCCATGATTTCTGTGAACTTTATGAATTCCGAGAATTCATTAAATTCCATGAATTCTGTGTCTTCAATAAACTTCAGAAATTCCACGAATTCAATTAATTCAGCGAATCCAAGAATTCCATGAACTCCGTGAATACCATGAATTTCATGAATTCCAAAAATTCCACAAATTCCACGAATTCCATGAATTTTGCAAGTTTCATAAATTCAATGAATTTTGCAAGTTTCATAAATTCCATGAATTTTGGGAATTCCATGATTTTCATGCATTTTATGGATTCTATGTATTCCACGAATTTCACGACTTCCACAAACTTAATTAATTCCGTGAATTCTGCGAATTTCATGATTTCCGTGTATTCTATGAATTCTATGTATTCCACAAATAACATGAATTCTGCAAATTTCATTAATTCCGTGAATAACATACATTCCGAAAATTCCATGAATTCCGCTGATCCCGCGAATTCTGTGAATTCTGTGCATTTTATGAATTTTACGTATCCCACGAATTCCATGAATTTCGTGAATTTCGCAAACTTCATTGATTCCGCGAATACCATGAATTCTATTAATTCCGCAAATTCCATGATTCTCGTAAACTCTATGAATTTCATGAATTCCATGAATTTTGCAAATTCTATTAATCCCGTGAATTCCATGAATTCCATGAATTATATAATTTCCGTGGATTTTATGAGTTCTATGAACTCACTAAATTCACTACTTGCCAAATCTTGCAGTTAAAGGCGTATTCCCAAAATTGGGAAATAATTATTTAAAAAGTAATTTAACAATGTAAAAATTTTTTTTAATAATCAGGTGTATCTTTTCTTCGCAATTCTAACGATACAAAAAACTCATTTTTCGATTTTTTGCAATTAGCAGTGTTTTCTCAAATCACCGCAGTACGGCTCTCTCCCAAATCACGACTCGCCAAATCTTGCCGTTAAAGCCGTATTCCCTAAACTTAGAAATAATTTTATAAAAGTAATTTAACAAGTTTGAAAAACTATTTTAATAATTAGGTGTATTTTCTCTTCACAATTCTAACGATACAAAAAAACTTATTTTTCTATTTTTTGCAGTTAACGGTAGTTTCTCAAGTCGCGGCAGGAAAGAGATGTAAAAATGAAGAAACAAGTTTAACGAAATATTCCATGCTCAATTTTCCTTTAATACGAAAGAATCTTTTCCAGGCTTTCCCTTCGAGGACTTTGATTCGTACTGTGGGTTAGTGATAGAAAAAGGGGTGGGGGGAGGGAGGGAGAAAAAGAAGGAAGTTGAAGGTGAATTACGGGAATGGCGATGCTCTTACCACGCCGCGTCTCCGTCACTTATCGCCTGTAGGTCCGACTCACTTCGCGGTTTCCATGGAAACCCACGGAAAAACCTATCGATTCTCCCTTTGCTTTGGTCTCTTCTGAAAGAGAACTCTTTCAAGAATCCCCCGGCCCTTTTTCGTTCTTCTACTCACTATCGCAACTTTTCTTATTTTCTCTCTCTCTCTCTCTCTCTCTCATTCCTTCTTTTCGATTTCGAACCAGTTCACCCACTTCTCTCTCTCTCTCTCTCTTTCTCTCTTTCACAGGTCGTACACTCAAACCCTTTTCGGGGAAGAAAATTCTCAGCAGCGAGGACCGTTAAAGAGGTTTATTTCGCTAATAAGACCGGACCATGCCGTGCTTATTGAAACAATAAAGAATCTCCCGCACCCTCAAGATGGCGGCTGCATGCCTGGTCACGACAAATACTTTTGTTCAGAATACGTGGATGGAATAAGGAGTGCCGACTGATCAGCTCTCGATGAATTTACTGCTCACGATATTAGTACAGTCGAATCTGGATTTCACACTTAGATTCTCGCAAGTTTTTTATTTCTTGAGTGTTTCTCTCTCTGGTTTGTCACGCCTGATTGAACATCGAACTTCTCGCAGCAGCGCCGCTCATTCATCCCCGTGGCGCAAAGTGTAACCAACACGTGTTGAAATAAAACAAAAGCAATTTTGTGACGGACCCAAAATTTTTGTCAATTCAAGGAATTCATGGAATTCATATAACGCTCAGAATTCCATGGATTTCATGGAATTCACAGAATGCACGGAATTAAAGGAATTCATGATATTCAAAGAATTTATGTAATTTTAAGAAATTACGAAATTGATAGAATTCATGGAATTAATAGAATTCACGGAATTTGTGGAATTGTTTGAATTCACAGATTTTACGGAGTTCATGGGATTCATGGAATTGACGGAATTCATGGTATCGAAGCAATTTATGGAATTCAAGGAATTAATGGAATTCTCAAGATTCTCTGAATTCACTGGATTCATTTAACTCACGGAATTCACGAAATTTAAAGAATTTACGGAATTCAATCAATTCACGGACGTCACCAAATGAATAAAGTTTTATTAATTCATGCACTTTCGTGAATTCCGGGGATTTCTTGAATTTCGTGAATTTCACGAATTCGCGAAGAATTATAAGCATTTCGTAAATTCTATTTTTTCCAAAAATTTCTTGAATTGCTTGAATTATATAGATTCTTCGAATTACATCAATTCCATTATTTTGTACATTACTTTAATTTCTTAAATTCCCTGAGTTCCGGGGGTTACATGAATTCCATGAATTTCATGAATTCCGTAATTTCGTGATTAAAGTCAATTCCGCGAATTCCTTGAATTTCATTAATTCCGTGAATTACATGAATTCAATCAATTCCATGAATTCGTTAAATTCAATTAATTCGATGAATTTCATAAATTCTATAAAATTCGCTAATTCCATAAATTTCTTTAATTCTATGAATTCCACGAATTCCGTGATTTTCATATATAGGTTCAATTCCTTGAATTCCACTAATACCATAAATTTCATGAATACAATCAATTTCGTGGAATCCTTCAATTATATGAATTCCATAAATATGATAAATTCCTTGAATGCCATAAATTTAGTGAATTCCTTGAATTCCGGAAATTCCTTAAGTTTCCTGAATTCGGTAAATTCACTAAATTCGGTAAATTCACTAAATTCGGTAAATTCTGGGAATAGCTCGGATTCCTCGTGCAGAATTTTCGCTTTACAAACATTTTTAACAGTGTAATTTCAACTTGGCCAATCCAAAATTTTTTATTTAACAGCAAAATAAACAATATTTTTATCCTAACATTTTAGTTGTACCTTTTTTATGCGATCTGCGAATTGAGTAAAGAAGAGCCTCAATCGGTGTAACTACTGTCTAGCAGTAGTTTTCAATTTCTTAGAGTAAGATACACATTTTTTACAATGTTTTAAACAAATTAATGAACAAAAGCCATTTTTTGTGATTCGCAATGATTAGTTGTTTAAAATTCACAGTTTTTATATAGAATATGGTAGGAATGTATACCTAATTATGATCTTTTAAAAATATTTTACAGCATTATTTAAACAATTTTTATAAACAAATAGACAATTTTCATAAAACACAATGAATAGGCTCTATTTTTTTGCAGAATCGACCAAAAATGTCTTGCCAATGGCACCTTGCTGTCATTTTTTTCAAATTAACAACAACTGGTAATTATTTAAACAATATTTATAAATAAATTCACATTTTTAACATTTTTCCACGAATAGGACCGATTTTTTTCGAAACCCACTAAAAATTAATCGTTAATGACTCCTAGCTGTAATTTTATTCATATTGATAAGGGGATGTACTTAAATTATATAACAGCTCAAGGAAGATTATCTTTTTAGTTATAAATTTTATTATTTTGTTGAAAATTAACAATTCTCTCAACAGAAATCCTTTTTGGTTGCAAATTCCACAGTGCTTTTAAAACGTTGTCATTTTCGGTAAAAAATTCAGTTCTTTCCGTAGAACATTAATCTTTTGTTTCAAATTCATATTTTGTTGCTAAAAATTCAACTAAAACCTTTTTTGATGAAAACTATTTTTTCTGAAAATTTGTCTTTTTGATTTAAAAATTCATCTGTTTAAGTAGAATTTTCAATTTACTTTGACAAAAATGTAAATGTTTTGTTAGAAATTTAACAATCTTCTCAAAAAGTCATATTTTTTCGTTAAAAATTGGACTATTTAACAGAAAATTAACTTATTGTTTAAAATATTTATTTGAAGCTGGAAAGTGAACTGGAATCTTCATCGTAAAAAAATGAAAATTTAGAAAAAAAAATTTTTTTAATTCATCTGTTTTACACGAAATTTCGTCTTTCTTGAATATAAATGCAAATCGTCGGATGAAAAGTCAACCTCTTTGTTGCAAATTTTTCTTTTGAATTTTAAAATTCAAGTTATATCTTTCTTGAATAAATATGCAACTATTTTTTAGAAAATTCAACAATTTTGTTGAAAAGTTCTACTTTTTGTTTAAATGTAATATTGTGCTGTTAAAAAGAGAACTGAAATCTTTTTTGGATAAAAATTCACAGTTTTTAAAATTTTGTTTCAAGAAAAAATTCAGCTATTTTAAGAAAAATTTTATCTTTTTTGAATAAAAATGCACATTTTTTGTTAAAATTTAAACTATTTTGTTCAACAGATAAACTTTTGGTTGAATTTTCCACTAATTTGTTGAAAATTTAACTATTATGTGGTAAATTCACTTTCTTTTTAAATTTATATTTTGATGTAAAAAGAAATAAATCTTTCTTGGGTGAAAGTTTAACTTTAAAAAAGAGGTCTTTTGTTATTAAAAATTCATCTGTTTTAGTGAAAATGTTGTCTTTCTTTGATCAAATTGAAAATGCAACCATTTGTTAAAAAATTAAACTATTTCGTTAAATTTTTATCATTTTTGATTAAAAAAATCTTTCCATTTTGGATCTAAAAGCAACCTTTTAATAGAGAATTCAACTATTTTGTTAAAAATCAATTGTTTGTTGTTAAAAATTCCTCGTGTCTTCGGATTGGAAATTAAATTTTTTTGTAGTAACTTATTTCTTGTTTAAAAATGCAGATTTTGAATGCGGAAAGTCAATTGGAATTTTTTTAAACAGAAAATTCAACTGGTTTTACAAAAGTTATCTTCTTAATTTAAAAATTCCTCGCTTTTAGTAGAAATATCATTTTTTTTAATGAAATGGCAACTTTTTGGTTAAATTTATTCTTTTTTGTTTGAGGTTTAAAAGAATTGCATTTGTTGATAACTAAAAACCCATCACACCTTTGACTAATAAATAAAATTTATTGTTGATAAATGTTCAAACTATGAATTTGTTTAAAAATATTGTATAAAAAATCAACACTTTTTCCTAATCATAAAAATTTGACAAGAAGGAATAATTGGCAAGACATTTATTGTTGATTACGCAAAGAAAATTAATACTTTTCATAGAAAAATGGTCAAACTGTGCATTTCTCAATAAATATTGTTTAAATAATTAACAGTTCTTGTTAATTAGACAAACAAGGCAACAAGGAGTCATTAGTAAGATATTTCTAGATTACTCCAGGAAAAAAAGCCTTTTTCTGCAAAAGTAACCAAAATGTAAATTTGTTTATGCAAATTGTTTAAATAATTAACTTTTCTTATCCGTGGGCAAAGTATAATAACAAAGACCTATTGAAAATACATTATTAGTTGATTTCGCAAAGAAAATGAAGCCTATTCTTAGATAAATGGTAACATATACATTTGTTAATAAAAAATTGTTTATAAAATTAATGTTTTTTTATAAATTTTCACCAAATTTACGCCTAGCAGTCACAAAAGATTCATTTTTAGTCGGTTGAGCAAAAAATTGGCTTTATTCGTAGAATAATTTTATAAATTTAAATTTGTTTATAAATAATGTTTAAATAATTTTCTTTTTTTTGATAATTTGAAAAAAAATTCTTCATAACAACTGTGAATTTCAAAAAACTTATCCTTGCGAATCACAAAAAATGGCTTTTGTTAATTAATTTGTTTAAAACAGAAACCATTTTTTTCTTTACTCCTACCTGTTTAAAAATATTACTAGATAGTGATTACACTGACTGAAGCTCTTCTTTAGTCAATACGGAGTTCTTACAAAAAAAGCTACATCTGAAAAGTTAGGATAAAAATATGGTTTACTTTGTTGTTAAATACAAAATTTTGTTTCAACAAAATCCAAATTTTTGCACGGACTCGATATGCCCGAAAATCGAGTGTCTCGAAACTTTTTTGTTTTTTCCCGGTTCTCTCTCTCTCTGTTTTGTCACGCGTGAGTGAACGTCGAAC
>NC_046665.1:120178152-120186088 GCF_010883055.1 Belonocnema kinseyi | reverse complement strand
CCCCCCCCCCACCAAGTTTCCATTTCCAGAGAATGGAATTTCGTGATTTTTTTTTTGAAATTCAAATATTAATACGTGCCACTGGGGTCCTCTCAAAATTCCATTCAGGAAGAGTGTCTACGAAATAAAAGCATGCTAATAACTTTCATTCCTAGTCAACCCCACCCACCCCGCACCCAAAAATTAAAAAAACTACATTTTACGTACTATTTTTACTTTTTAACAATTTCCGTCGTCTTTTTTATACAAATATTTATTATACACAATTTAAATATATCCTATGACTTTTTAAACAATTTTTAATTGTTTAAACAAATGCTAATTTTTCAAAACGATTATTTATTTCCAAAAAACTTTTAAAAAATAATCGTATATTCTTATTGAAATGAAAGTTTTTTTTCTTTGTTTGAAGTAGTAAATTTTTGTGAAAATATTATGTAATTATTTAAATAATTATTTATACTCTGTTTTCTAAATTGAAAAATTTAAGCAATAACTAAAATTTTTATTTATTTATTATTTTAAATAATTTAAAAACCGTAATTAATTTTATGTCTCCTACATTATTTTATTTTTTAGTTATCGAAAAATAACTGCTTGAGCAAGTAAAGAATTATTTCAACAAATAGAACTTTGTTAGACATTAGAAGAAATGTATCAAAATTATGTAATTATTCAACAAAAAGTAGCATAGGATATCAATTTGAAAAAAGTGAATGTCTCTGGATCAATTCCTTGAAATTTTGAAAATAAACAATACTACGTAAAAATGTAGTTTTTTTATTTTTGGGTCATATTTGGGGCACTGCGGGAATGGTGGGGGTGGGTTTGAAATGAAAGTTATTAATATGTTTTTATTTTGTAGATACTTCTCTTTAATTTCTATAAAACTTGGCACGTTTCGATGAAATCCTGGAACATGAGTTCAATTTTTTTGAAAATTCCCAATTTCTCCATGTTAATCCTTCGAGTACACACTGGGTCATATATACCCTGTCACCGACTTTCACTGAAAATAGAGCCTAGGCGTTTGAAAAAATTGGGATACCGTAGCCTTATAAGTAAAGTTCGATGTACCGACTACAGTTTTAGAAAGTATCTGTAGCGTGCCGAGTCATCAGTCGTCGTTGAGAATCAATTGGAATCGAATCAGGGTCAATGTGACCCATGTGTGTAAATTTTTCACGGCTGTGCTGGTTTTGAATAAGTATGAGTAACTAAATCCTTGTATAACAACACTTTTAATTCAATATTTTTTTAAATTTTGTATGACAAAAAAAATTGGCTTCACTCATGTATGTGAAAGAATCACGACTTTTTACACTTTACAAATCACTTTTGTCAGTATGCTAAATAAATATTTTTTTAAAGTACAAAGCAGGACTATTTCTTTATTATTTAGGCAACTTTGATAGTATTCACATAACTTATTAGCTAAAAAAATAAAAAATAAAAAAAGTTTTCAATATTTTTATAAAACTTCATTTTTTGCCGGATTTTTTAAAGCATGTTAAAAAATTTTAAAGACACTTATAAATTACTTCAACGTGCTTAAGAGTATACCTCTTAATGTTGGTAATTAAAAAGGTTCAGTAGTTGTGAAGTTATAGACAACCAAAAAGTGAACAGGGTCAGTTTGACCCAGTGTGTAGGAGATGTTAAAAAAAAAAGTGTGTACTCGAAGGCTTAACTAAATGGGATTTTGAAATACATACAGTTTAAACTAAAAATATTTTTTCATCAAAAATAGAATAGTTAAATTTTCAGTTTAAGAAATTAATTTTTTTAAAAAGGAAAGAATTTTTAGTAAAAAAGATGAATTTACAAACAAAAATATTAATTTTCTACTGAAAAATACGAATATTGAACAAAATACTTGAGTTTCCAGCCAAATCGTTAAATTTTATATTAAAAAAAAATGTGGAATCAAAAATATTATAGTCAAATTTTCTATTAGAAAAATTAACTTTCAAACAAAAATGGAAACCAATTTTCAACCAAATATTTATGTTTTTTATCTTAATAGTTTAATTTTTTAACAAAAAGATATATTTTCAAACGAGTAGATAAATTTTGTACAAAAAACAAACAATACATGCATTATCAACCGAAATAATGAATTTCCAAGCAAGAATTTGTATTTTCTATCGAAAAAACTTTTCAACAAAATACAAAAATTTTCAACTAAGAAAGACAAATTTTCATTAAAAATGGATTACTTAAATTTTCGGTTAAAAAATTATTTAAAAAAGATTAATTTTAGAGTAGAAATTTGAGCTAAAAACGAATAAAGATCAATTCTGAACAAAAAATGGAATAGTTATGCACTTAATTTGAAAAAATTATGTTTCTTACAAAGAAGGAACGAAATTTCAATAACACAGTAAAATTTTCTACCACTGTTTATACATTTTTAACCCGAAAAGTCCAATTTTCAGCAAAAAAAATAAATTCTCAATAAAAATTATTTTTTGCAGAAATAACCGCAATTATCTTGCACTAATCTAGGAGAAAACTACTGTCAATAATAATAATTAGATAGAACAATTTTTTTAAGCAAATAATTATTAAGTCACTTTAAATCAAAAATAAAAATAAAATTTTAAATGTTCGAAAGAAACCGCAAATTTTTACAATTGAGTAAAAAAGAATATTAAAAATAATAATAATAATAAATTATTCAAAGTATTATTTTTTTGACTTCAATTAATCACTTTTTCACTTTAATTAAGAATTTGATAAAAACTAAACAATTAAAAAAAACGCAACTATCTAGTATTAATATAAAAAAAATAGCTATAAGCAATAAAAATTAGTTTACACATTATTTTTGTTTAATTTGATAAATTATTGAGTCCCCGAACATAAAAAATAACAAACAGTTTACATTTTTAGAAAAAACCTGCAACTTTCTACCACTGAGCAAAAATAATTTTATTAATAAAAATAATAACTTTTTTTTTAATATTATTTTTGTTAACTTGAAATAATTATTACTTTAATTTAATTTAAAAATGTACAAAAAGTTTAGAAATACAGAAAAAACCACAACAATCTTTTACTAACATAGAAAAGGATAGATATAAACAATTATTTGTTTAAACAATTATTATTCCTATATTGAATTAGGCATTAGCTCACTCCAAGTGGAAAGTCACTAAAAAGTTAAAATTAAAAAAAAATGCAATCTGTAGCATTATTTAAAGATAATATTATTAGTAACATTTAAAAAATTGTTTAAACCATTATATTTATTAAAATTATTGGATTATTAGCTCTCTTGAATTGAAAATTTGACTAAAAGTGGAAATTAAAAAAAAAAAACACAATTTGTAGCATTATGAAAAGATAACAATATTACAAATATTAAGAAATAGTTTAAACAATAATGTTTGTTGAAATTGTTTAACTGCTAGCTCTCTTTGATTTAAATTTGACAACATTAATTGATTAAAAATTTCCGAAACATTATTAAAAATTTGAGAAAATTATTTACAATAATAATTTGTTTAAACAATTATGTTTTCTATTTTAAATTAAGCATTAACTTTATCTAAGTGAAAAAAAAGTGAAAATTTAAAAAAACGAAATTTCTAGCATTATTGAAAGATAATATTACTAGCAATATTAGCCAATTGTTTAAACAATTACGTTGATTAAAATTATTGAGTTATCAGACATTTTTAATTAAAAATTTGACAAAAATTTGAAAATTAAAAAAAAACGCGATTTTCTATCTCTATTCTTCGAGAAAATTGCTACAAACAATAATAATTTCTTTAAATAATTATATTTGCTTTATTAAATTAAGCATTAACTCACTCCAAGCGAAAATTAAAAAAAAACGCAATTTGGAGCATTATTTAAAGATAATAATATTACAAATATTAACAAATTGTTTAAATAATTATGTTTGTTAAAATTATTTAACTATTAGGTCTCTTTAATTTAAATTTGACAACAAATGTTTGGTCAGAAATGAAACTATTTTGTAAAAAGTCATACTTTTTTTTTGAAAATTCTTTTTTATTGAAAATTGAATTATTTCGTAGAAAATTTACTATTTGTTTAAAATTAAAATGTTGGTATTAAAAAATGTACTAAAATACTTTTTAAAAAATTATCGTTTTTTATTCAAAATTCCTCTTTTTTAGTACAAATTTCATCTTTCTTAGATAAAAATGCAACTTTTTGGGATAAAAATTATTTATTTCCAAAAAACAAACAAAAAAATAATCGTATTTTCTTATTGAAATGAAAGTTTTTTTTTTATAATAATAAGTTTTTAATAATAATTTTTGTTCGAAAATTCATGTTTTGAGTTTGAAAAGTCAACTAAAATCTTTTTTGGGTGAAAATTCAACCATTTTTTTGAAAATATGTACTTAAAAAAAATGATTTGTTTCAAGAGAAATGTCGTCTTTTCTTTTTCTTAAATTCAACTATTTGGTTGAGAATTCAACATTTTTATTGAAGGACAGCCTTTTTTGCTGAAAATTCGTCTTTTTGGATTAAAAATTCCATTTTTTTCTTAAAAATTATTTTTTGTTTAAAAATTCATATTTTGATTGTGAAAAGTCAATTGAAATCTTTTTTAATAGAAACTTCAACTGTTATTTTTAATTCATCTTTCTGACTTAAGAGTTCATCTGTTTTAGTAGAAATTTCTTGTTTTTAATGAAAATTCCAGTTTTTAGTTAAAAATGTAGCTATTATATTTTTTTCTTGAAAACTTAACTATTTTTTTTTAAATTTACTTTTTGTTTAAAATTTATATTTTAGCGTTGAAAAATTAACTGAAATATTTTCTGAATGAAAGCTTCACTTATTGAAAAAAAATTTTTTTGTATTACAAATGCATCTGTTTTTTTTTTGGATGAAATCTCAACTTTTTTTGTAAAAAAAATTCGTTTGCTTTACGATAAATTGCATATTTTTTTTATAAAAATACAACTATTTGCTAGAGTTGAATTTTAAAAATGAGATAAATGTTCAAACGAAAAGATTTATTTTCAACGAAATAGATGAATTTTCAACTAAAAAAGAAAAATTAATTTGTAATAAAAAAGATAAATTTTCAGCCAAAACTGAAATAATGACGTTTTATGTAAAAAAATCAATTTTCAACCAAAAAAAAACGAATGTTGAACTAAAAAAGGTCATCATTTTATAATCGAAAATAAATAAATTTTGAGTTAAAAGATCATTTTTCAACCAAAGAGATGAAATTTTTATTAAAATTATGGAATATTTAACTGGAACAATAGTTATATTTTTAGTTCAAAAGAATAATCATTTTCAACTAAACAAAAAAAATTCAACAAAATACTTAAATTCACAGTAAATATTTCCTTTTTATCCAAAGAAAAAAACAAGTTTTCAATCAAAAAGCTTTTTTTTCTAACGAAATAATTTGTAAAAAAAGAGTTGAACTTATTTTATTTTCAACTTAAGAGATGAATTTTTGATTAAAATTATTATTATTTAATTAGAATACTTACATCTTTAACTAAAAAGAAGAATTTACAAACAAGGAGAATAAATTTCAAAATAGAAATTACTGAGTTAACTCAAATCTTTTTTCGATGAAAACTCAACTTTTTTGTAATATAAAATTCTTCTGTTTTAAATAAATTTCAAGTTTTTGATAAACATGCAACGATTTGCATGTTGATCGTGAAAAATTCGATTAAAAGCTTTTTCAACAAAGTTCAAATATTTCTTTGAAAAATTATCATTTTGATTTAAAACTTCATCTTTTATAGGAGAAATTTTATTTTTCGTATCAAAAGTGCAACTTTTTGGTTAAAAATCGTTCTTTTTCGCTTGATAATTTAACTGATTTGTTTAAAACATTTGGACGAATCACTTTCTTAAGAAATTACTTTTTTGATAAATGTTTATATTTTTAGTTAAAAATTCATCTTTTTGGTTGAAATTTTAATTATTTGGTTTATAATTGATTGTCTGGTTGAAAATGTAACTGTTTAGTGGAAAATGCTTCTTTTTTTTTTGTGAATTCATTTTTCAACAGAAAATGGAACTTTTCCTATTTTTAAGATTAATATTTTTTAGTTAAAAATTCGCGTTTTTTTGATAAAAAAATTCTTTTTTAGTTTGAAATTTCCTTTTTCTTGCTTAAAAATGCATCAGTTTCGTGGAAAATTAACTTTTTGTTAAAAATTCATATTTTAGTGTTGAAAAATAAACTGAAATCTTTTCTGGATAAATGTTCCTCTTATAAAAAAAGGTGTCGTTTTTTATTGCAAATTCATTTGTTTTAGTGCAAAATTCAATCTTTTTTGAATAAAAATGCAACTATTTGGTAGAGAATTCAACGATTTTATTTTTAAAAATTTCATTTTTAGTTTAAAAAATTCGTCTTTTTGGATTGAAAATTTAATTTTTTGCATAGAACCTTATTTTTTTGTTAGAAACATACAATTTTTGATGTTACTGAGTTAACTGGAATCTTTTTGGGATAAAAACTCAAATTTTTTTGCAATAAAAAATTCTTTTGCTCTAAGATAAATTTCATATTTTTTTATGAAAATGTAACTATTTGCTAGGGAATTCAACAATTTTGTTAAAAAGTCATCCTTTCTGGACTAAAATATTTTTCAAGAGAAAATTCAACTATTTTTAAAAAAATTTATTTTTATGATTTTAAATTTCATCTGTTTTAGAAGAAATTTCATTTTTTTAAATTAAAATGGAACTTTTTGGTTAAAAATCATGTTTCTTTGCTTGATAATTCGACTATTTTGTTTAAAACATTTGGGTAAATCGGTTTGTTAAGAAATCTCTTTTTTTGTTAAAGATTTATATTTTAAGTTGAAAAGTTATCTCGTTGGTTAAAACTTTCATGATCTTTTTGGTTTAGAATTAATTTTTTAACATAAAATGTAACTTTGCCATTTTTTTAAGATTAAAAATTCTTTTTTTTTTGAATAAACATGCATCAATATCGTGAAAAATTAATTTTTTGTTCAATAATTTAAATAAACTTTGATTTATTTTTTGAGTGAAAAATCTTTATTGGTTGGAAATTCTTCTTTTTGGTTTTAAAATTCTTTTATTTTCTTTTTAAATTTCATTCTTTTTTTATTAAAATCAAAACTATGACACTTTTTTGTTGACAATTTGTCTTTTCAAGTTGAATATTCAAATATGTAAAAAACTTTTCCTTGTTTGAAATAAATGAATACATTTCAGAAATTTTAAGTCTATGAAACACTGTAATTCCTGAATATCTCTGAGGTAGAAAATAGTGTATATTCAACTTCTGATGTAACCTGAAGAAAAAAAATATTGTTAAAAATAATAAATTCTTAATTTCCCTTAAATTCTTTTTAATTCTGATAAATTCTGGCATATTCTCAGTTATATAACCTGAACTTAAATTGAGGAGTTCTGGCCAAGAAGGCGACAGGCGCTCGAGAACGAGTAAAAGTATTGTCCAAACAGTGACGTCAGGTATCAAAAGTGAAATTCGAAATTTGAAAAAATCAAAAATATGGTTAGATAGCTCTTGAAAAATAAACCTGAGTCTCTATTTACAGTTTTTCTCTCGGGCTGCAAATTTTCCAGTAAATAAATAAAAACTGACATTTTTTTTATTGAAAAAACCATGTTTTTTCACATTCAACTCGCCGGAAGTAATTCGTTTATCAACTAATTAAAAAAATTTCTTTTCGAGTTTTATTAGTGACACTCTAGCGGAGGCTACAGTGTCCAAAAAAGATCAAAAGTTAATTTCTAATGTTTTTTTTTTTTAATCCGAAGGAAAAACCACGTTTTTAGACTTTCACATTAAAAAAGTGAGCATGGAAGTTTGAGCTAGGATAAACTTTGAGCGAACGAATTTTCCGCAAATGTATTGGCCAACTTTTTGGAAAATCTCAAATCGATTTGATTTTTAGTTCCATAATTAGAG